>NW_021620852.1:2355134-2457943 GCF_004785775.1 Grammomys surdaster
TAATCAATCATACTATTCAAAATAGCCTGATACGAGAATGTGATCTATATTCATGATTTTTATGATATCTTTCAGGAGTTACATTTAGTAATCATATTAAATTATGTCCACATGTTAACATGTATTTTTTTTTAATTTTCAGGGTAATGAGGAATAACAAAATTAATCACTTAAACGAACATGCATTTACACACCTCCAGAAACTAGATGAATTGTAAGTCTAACTAAATATATATTAAGAATGTTCTTTTCCAGTTTTACTTCATATTAGCTACATATATAATGTTTATATATTTTAAAATATTAGTTCTCTTATTCCAAACAGTATTCTATGTACCCATGGATCACAAAACAATCCAGATACAAAAGTAAATACAAAATAAAATATGAAACAAATCTTTGAGATAAGTTAGATAAAGAAAATATAGCTTTAGACAAAGAATAAAACCAGGATAAAGTTAATAAATAAAATACAACCTACACTGTTCTGTTTTATTGCTCCGAAGAGGCAGGATATATCTGTCTTTGACTTTCCCACACATTTTTTTCCTCCTGCCTGACCCCTGGAGGTGGGTAGGAGAAGTTACTTTTTCTGTTGTAACTCACAATCTCTTAGTTCAAGCTCACACAGACTTTTTCTTGTTCTAAAGAAGCTGGAGCCTTTCTTATGCTGACACTTCACAGACATTGCTGCTGAAAGCCCCTTAGAGCTCCAAGGTGATATCATGTTAGGGACCCGCTCTGAACACATATGTCCTGCCCAGGGGAGTATGAGCCTGTGCATCTCTCTGAAAGAAACCTGAACCTCAAATTGCATGCTTTGAGATAACCATAAGAAAGCTAGACCAAAAAAAAAATTTGAGGCTTCAAATTGTGTTGTTATTCTAACAGAAAAAGGAGAAAGGGGGGAGAGAAAGAATCAACAATGGAATAGAACTTAAAAATTTGAGAGAGAAGCTTTTTAGGCCCATGCTGGGCTTTGAATACACTGTAGTAATGAGGACGTCCACAAACTTCTGACCCTCCTGTTTCTACTTCTCAAACGTTTGCACTAGGCGTATGTACTACCACACCTGGCTCATGATAAAATATTTTTTATTTCATTCTCCCTTTTAAGGCCTCTTGATTTCATGGGTGTGGAGGCAGAGCTCAGGAGTAGGGCACATATTGAGCAGGAGTGAGGCTGTGAGTTCAATCTCCACCCCAAGGAGATAGTTCTTCTCTTGGTATTTAACCCAACTCCCCAATGGCACTGTTGGAAAGTTGTAAATGGCTTTTGAATGATTCTTCTATCGATGAATGAAGTCTTCAGAAACAATATGACATGTTTGCAATTGTTTCCCTAGGGATTTAGGAAGTAATAAGATTGAAAATCTTCCGCCGAACATATTTAAGGATCTGAAGGAGCTGTCCCAACTGTAAGACATTAACTTACCTCTTCATTTCTTTATCTTATTTTTGAGCTGTGGTAAGATATGCATAGCATCGGATTATCCATCTGTTTCTGTATCACTGGATTACATTCCTGTTCAACTCTCACCAACGTCGCTTCCATAGGTTCGGTTCGGTTTGGTTTGGTTTGGTTTGGTTTGGTTTGGTTTGGTTTGATTTGGCTTGGTTTTGCTTTCTTCTTACTTAGTACAAATCTGAAACCCTGTAACCATCAAGCACAAACTCCACATCCATCCAGCCCCAGCCCTGGCAACCACCATCCTTCTTATTCTGTCTATGACCATAGTTGCTATTTTGTGAATGGCTTATTTCTCTTACCATACCAACAAGGTACATCGATACTGTAGTGTGTCAGCACTCACTTTTCTTTTAAAGCTGGAAAATAAAGCCTCATACACTGTGCAATCATCCTCCAGTGCACGGACGCCTGGATTGCTTCCACCTTTTGACTAGTTTGAATAATGCTATTATGAACACATGGGCACACTCATGTCTGAATGTCTACATTGAGTTATTTGTGTTCTATACTCCTTCTTAACTCACAGCAACCTTAAATATACCTAATTAAGGCATCATAAATCAGAACTATTATCTTTTAAGCTCATTTAATATTAATACTCTCTCAACCATTGTAACTTAGGAACCAGTGCACTGTAGAGTATCTGCTTTGCACTCTTGAGTTTCTAAGGCTGTCTGGGAGCTTCAGCGCACACTATATCATAACAGACTGCAAGCCCAAGGAAAGATCAAAGAAGAACTCCCCTTTTTATTTGTCCCTTTACACTTCCCTTCCCCAATATTACTGTATCAAGAAAGTAATACTGTATTCATGGATGAATAATGCATATTAGACAAGCACCTACACACCCCCAGAAGTTAGGTGACTGGGTTACACGGTAGTTCTAGTTTTGCTCTGTTTAATTGTATTTCCCATCAGAGCTGTGCCATTGCACATCTCTCTCAGTGCACTGGGCTCCAGTTTCCACAGTCTTCCAACACCTGTTGTTTTCATTTCTCTGCCTCACACCCATCTTAGCTGAGAATCCTTGAGGATCTGATTTTCACTGCTCTGAAAACAGTGGCGTTGAGTATTTTTCCCACGTTTAGTCATTTGCCTGTCTTCTAAGGGAAAAAAAAACTACTCAAGCGCTTCATTCATTTTTATGTGAGCTACTTTTGCAGTTGTTGAGTTTTAATTCTTTATATACCCTGCATATCCTACAGACAGACCTATGTCCTACAGACAGAGGACTCACCTGTGTTTTCCCCTCTGTCATCAGTGACATTTCCGTCTATCACAATGCTCCTTAACTTTAATATACTGCCATTTTTGAATCTTTTACTTTCAGTTTCACATCTAACACACTGTAAAATCCACTCAATGAAATTTTCTTCCTGTATTTTCTTCTAGTTTGATAGCTTTACATTTAGGCACATGATCCTTTTTGAGTAAGTTTGGGTACATGGTCCAGTTAGGGTCTAATTCTATTCTTTCACACAAGGTTATCCAATTTTTCCAATGCTGTTTGTTTAAAAGATAGCCTTTTCCTTGTTAAGTGCCTTTGGCACCTATGTCAAAAGTTATCTGATTCTGTCTGAGTGGGGTTGTTCCTGGGCTCTGTAGTTGATCCCTTTGGTCTGCACAGCTGTGGATTACTGTGTGAACGAACTCTAACATTGTTCTTTTTTTCAATACTGCTTTTGCTATTGGAGCTCCCTTGATGTCTTACATAAATTCATAAACTTTAATACGGACTGAGTCTTCCAATGCCGTGAATAAGAGTAATCTTTCCCTTCATTGCTGTTGATCGAATTCATTTTCTGCTCCTATAACAATGTACAACAGCCCGCCTAGTTTACAACCAATAGAGTTTTATGTGGCTCCCTGTTCTTGAGGTTAAAAAGTTCAAAAGTCAAGACCAAATCTTGTGAAGTACAATGTCATCCTCAGCTATACTTGGTCTCTAATGTATAAATTAGCTTTTTTTCTGATGAATACTGATTCTGAGATTGCTTTATATATCTGTTGGCCACTTGTATGTCTTCTTTTAAGAAATATCTACTCATGTTCTTTGTCTATTTCTGTATCAGATTATTTGTCCTTTTCTATTGCATTGACTTTCCTGTATTTCATTAGGTATTAATCCTACCTCGATAGATGCTCTGCAGGGGTAGGGATGTGGCTCATTGGTGGAGTGTGTGCTTACCACTTGCAGAACAAAACAAAGAAGTAGAGGAAGAGAGAGAAAAATGAAGAGAGTGCCTTGCAAATCATTTTTCCATGCTGTAGACTTCTTTCATGATGTGAAGAAGCTTTTGGGTTTGATGTGGTCCTCTTTGGCTCTTGCTGCTTTCACTTTTGTGTTTTAGAAATCACATCCAAAAAAAAAAAAAATCACAGCCAAGGGGGTTTTCTTCTTTGGTCTCAGGGCTTACACTTAATTTTTCAATATATTTGAGTTGTACTATAATTTTTTTGGTAAATGTCTCAAATTCATTCAAAGTCAACAAATATATTCTCTTTCCCCAAACGATTTTTAGTAATTACTTATGGCTGTCTTTTTTTTAACTCAGGAATATTTCTTATAACCCAATCCAGAAAATTGAAGTAAATCAATTTGATTGTCTTGCCAAACTCAAGTCTCTGTAAGTATGTGCATATACAGTTTTACTTCAATACTAACAACATACATGCTCTTGTATCTTTTAATTATGCTTTATTTCCAGCTCCACAAAAACATATGAATCCTTGATGAACTATAGACATATAGTATTACTCCTGTATCATGTGTTAATAAACTAAAAATTAAATGATAATGAACCTCTACATCTCTCTGTGGCACCAAGATTAAGATGCTGAATTGTGCATTTATGTTCTCTGAATATATGTGGCATACCCATTGCTCCATTAATTCTGGGTAGTTAAGATTTACTATAGGGGGCTGGTGAGATGGCTCAGCGGTTAAGAGCACCGACTGCTCTTCCAGAGGTCCTGAGTTCAATTCCCAGCAACCACATGGTGGCTCACAACCATCTGTAATGGGATCCAGTGCCCCCTTATGGGGTGTCTGAAGATAGCAACTGTGCATTCACTCATAAAATAAATAAAAATAAATCTTTAAAAAAAAAAAAAAGATTTACTATAGGTATCTCTCCTAGTTTGCTATAATAAAACATTACTGTAATAAAACACTGACCAAAATCAACTTGGGGAGAAAAGGGTTTATTTGGCCTATAGGTTACAATCCATCATTGAGAAAAGCCAAAGCAGGAACTCAAGGCTTGAAGCAGAAACCATGGAGGAATGCTGCTTACTGGCTTGCTGGTCCTCTGACATCAATCATTAATCAAGAAAAGGCACCACAGATATGCCCACTAGCCAAACAGTGGAAGAAGTTTCCACAATTGAGGTTTCCTCTTCCCAAGTGTGTCAAGGTGACAACAAAGATTAACCTAAAATGGAATTTTCTAGACTACGTAAATCATGATTCCCACAACACATACACACACACACAGAGAGAGAGAGAGAGAACAAAAGTTCTGTTAATGTCTAATTGTCTTTAAAAGATAATTCTCAGTTCATCTTATCTAACTATTCTACAGTAAAATAGCACTTTATTAGAAAAAAGTATGATTTAAAAGGTATTGGAAAAAATTAGAGATGTCCAGAATATGTGTATGCAATTATTCTACAAACATTTATTGTCTAGTTATCACGAATTAGGCATTGTATCGTGAACTGTGAAGATTTTTTTAAAAGATATACATGTCTATAAACCCAGGAAGTGTCTAGATAGGCTGAGTCTGAGCATTTCACTTAGAATAATGTTAACTAAAGGCATATTACTACGTTGTCTTTCACAAAAGTAATTGTTTTATCATACTGTGGATAACATATGTTTTTTTGATTATTTCTTGGTATTTTTAGCAGCCTTGAAGGAATAGAAATTTCAAATATCCAACAAAGGATGTTTAGACCTCTCATAAATCTCTCTCACATGTAAGTAGATGTTTTCTTGTTGTTCACCTTGGTTTGAGTTTTTATGTCCCCATGCAATACATCCATACTAAATATAAATAAAATATTAATAATTTCTACTAGTTTGTCTCTGTATGGTTAGTATTTCTGTCCCTCTTCCAAAGTGTATGTTGCAATCTTAACCCTAAAGTGATAGTATTATTAAAAGGTGAAGCCTTGAAAAACTAATTAGCTCCTGAGTACCACTTTTAAAGAGAATTGAAAGCCAGGGGAGTGGCACACCTCCTTTAATCCAAACACCTGGGAGACAGAGATGGTCGGTCTCTAAGTTCGAAGTCAGTAAGGTCTATATGGAGAATTCAAAGCTAGTCATGACTTCATAGTGATATCCTGTCTCAAAACAAAAATGAATTTAAGAAAGGCTGGAGCTAGTACATCAAAGCTCTGGGTTTGACGGATTCTCAAAAGAGAGAGGAAAAGGGGGGCGAGAGAGGCGTCCTGAGGGGGAGATAGCTCAGTGGGGGAAAGTGCTATGAAAACATGAGGACCTGAGTTCACCAGCACCCATGTGACCCTAGACCCATGTGAGTCTAAAACCATGTGACCCTAGAATCATGTGGCCCTAGAACCAGGTGAGCCTAGAAACATGTGAGCCCATAGCCATGTGACCCTGTAACCATGCAACTCTATAACCATGAGAACCTATAGCCATGTGAGCCTAGAACCATGTGAGCCTAGAAACACGTGAGCTTATAACCATGTAACCTGTAGCCATATAAGCCTCTACCATGAATTAAAAACAAAAGAGTGACTATGAGAAAGTTAAAAGTATCAAACTTTAGGAGAAAAAAGGAAGGAAAAAATGAGGGAAAGAAGGAAGGAGGTAGGAAAAGGAAGGAGGAGAGAGATGAAAGAAAGGAGGGAAGGTCTCTCTTGCACCATCCACTATATGAGGACACACAGTAAAAATGTACCACGGAGCAGCACTTCACCAGGAATCTAATATGCTGCCACCTTGACCTTGGACTTCTCAGCATGGGGAAGTGAGAAATAAATGTTTACTGTTTAAACTCCCAGGCTATGGGAATTTTCAGCAGCCCAGATAGTCTCAGACATCAGTATTCAATAATTAACTCTTAAAGTTTGGCATTAGCTGGTCAGATTTTAGTTTTCCACACTCTGATAAAAATTTATGGAAAAATGTCACATGCCAAGAAACACGAATATGAGGGGTCTACTCAGTCTTACAAAACACATACATTTCTTTTTTTTTAAGATTTATTTATTTATTTTATTTATGAGTACACTGTAGCTGTCTTCAGACACGCCAGAAGAGGGCATCCAATCTCATTACAAATGGTTGTTAGCCACCATGTGGTTGCTGGGATTTGAACTCAGGACCTTTGGAAGAGCAGTCAGCGCTCTTAACCGCTGAGCCATCTCTCCAGCCCAACACATACATTTCTGATACTAGTCACAGATGCTGATATTTATCCGACAAGCTAGTGACGTGTACACTTTGTGTAAGTACCACTAAATGAGGAAATAAGAATGCATGTAAGTAATATAGAAGAATTACAAACAGGCTGGGGAGGTGGCTCAGCAGGTCAAAGATCATACACACAGAACAAGTGGTATGTGTGTATGGTCTCAGCACTCCTCCAGTGACACGGGGACAAGACAGTCCAACCTGAAGCTCGGCAGCCACATAACCTGGAATGTGAAGTGCAGCAACAAACAAGAGAAGCTCTGCCTCAAAAATAAGATAGAAGGTCAGGGTCAACACCTGAAGCCATTTTCTGACCTACATGACGATGTATGGGACACACAAGTCAGGTATATACACACATCTCACACAGAACAACATGCATATTAATTTGTAGCAATTATTTATTATTTTTAAATATGTGTTTATATATCATATAATTGTATAATATATACACATAATACGTAATATACAAATATTATTTAAAATAGATATAAATAATTACTACAAATTAATGAAGGTGGGAGAACTCTTCCCCAGGGAAAATTGTTCCTAATATCAGAGTGTGATTGGTGAAAGTGCATAGGTAAAATGGTAACCTTTGTGAGTTCTATACATTGTGTCTGGTTTTGCATTGATCATAGGCCTTATAAATATTTTGAGTTGAGTATCAGAGCAAGCACTAGACTGTTCTTCACAGTGTGGTAATTTTCAATAATTTGGAGGTGTCTCATCAACCACTCTATAATCTTCCTTGTGCTGTAAGTCTAACACAGGACATTGTTTCTGTTCCCCATGAGTCCTCTGAGACAAGGTTCTCATAAGCTTCTTTGCTTGCTCACAACAAAATATCTGGCTAAGAAGAACTGAGTTTATTGTGAGGGACTGGTACAGCTCACGGAATCTAGAAATAAGTAGAAGAAGAGCCAGAAGTGGGCAGGAATCATGGAAACAAGAATTGAACAGTGGTCTTAGCCAAGCCCTGCTGAAATAAGCCATTCACATGCCATCAACAAGGCTCAGGGTTCCTCTTAGGGTATTTGCCTACCCTGAGCTAGGGAGGGCTTCCACTGATCATCCACCGCAATTCCTGTGGCTGGAAAATGGCTTCCTTCAGAAGAAATAAAGACATTATTGCTAAAAGATGAGTCTATACTAAGCAGCTTAACTAGCAAACAAGTACCCACTGAGGTTCTGTTGGTGAAAGTGGTTCAGCCTCAGACTCTTAAAACAAGAAGAAACAGCATACCCGTCCTTATATTCTGCTCCACCCCATCATATATCATAGAGAAATGCAAAAACCAGATGGACATAGCAGCAACTGCCCTGCCCTTGTGCAAGACACAAAATGACTTCTACCTTGTATCATTTACTGCTGCAACTGTTTCCACTGGAGAGATCAATTCTGTTTTGCCACCACTCTTTGCTTGTTAAGGCAGACTGACACAGTCTGACTTCCAATCTCTGCTATTATTAGAAAGTTTCCTATCAAACAATTCTCCTCCACTGAAGATTTATCTCCTTTTACGGTATTGCTGACACTGATCTCCTGAAGTTCATTAGAGAATTTGTTCCTAGTATCTAAAACATGCCCAGGAAGTGGTGTTCATGTTGCTACTGACACAAGAGCAATTCTTGTTTATCCAGGTGATGTCTTTATCCAAGCAGGTATCTCTATAGATGAAAAAATTCACTCAACATTTAATGCTTTATCATGTTTCAAAATCTAGTCTGAGCAGTAGACGTGGTTAGTAATTATAGATGATAACTTAATGTAATGTTATGTTATAACTTCTGTAGCAGAAAAGCCATGGGAGCTGCAAATAGAACGGATTTAATTTCCCCCTAAGAGCTGAGCAGTTAAGATCAGCTGTGGCAAAGCTATGGTTATATGAACTTCATGTGTTTTTACCAGTTATACCCTTTAACACAGTTCTCATGTCGTGGTGACCCCCAACCATAAAATTATTTTCAGTACTAATTCACAACTGTAGTTTTGCTACTGCTATGAATTGTAACATAAATATTTGTATTTTCTGATGTCTTAGGTGACTCTTGTGAAAGGGTCATTCAACTCTCAAAGGGGTCATGACCCACAGTTTGAGAACCATTGGTTTGTAAAGACTGAATTCTGGAAAGAGCCATTGAAAGCATCTTTGGATAAATCCCTTCCCTTGTTCACAAGCTAATCATTTATGCATATGCTAAGACATGTCTAACATGCATTTGTCGTGCCTGTTTGCAGTTCTTAGCCAAACATTCTTTTACTATAAAGTCAAGTGGTTAAGAGTTAAATTTTGAACTTCAGAATTATGAGAGATTGCTAAGGAAATGTTTTCTATTCCAAATAATCATATATGAAGACATTTGTACTGAGAAAGTGTTGAAAACATATGTCAATGATGACATTAAGTTAAATATTTGTTACAATTTTGTCTTCTCTTTGTAATCAGATATTTTAAGAAATTTCAGTACTGTGGATATGCACCACATGTGCGCAGCTGTAAGCCCAACACGGATGGGATTTCATCTCTTGAGAACCTCTTGGCAAGCGTCATACAGAGAGTCTTTGTCTGGGTTGTATCTGCCATTACCTGCTTTGGAAACATTTTTGTTATTTGTATGCGACCATATATCAGATCTGAGAATAAGCTGCATGCCATGTCAATCATTTCCCTCTGCTGTGAGTATTTCCTGGTTAACGAGGAACCAGGCTTGAAACGTGCAAAATCATTGCTATTAGAAAATAAATTTTGTGGGGCTGGAGAGATGGTGTGGTGTCTCAGAGCCCACACCGCTCTTCCAGAGGACCCAAGCTGGGTCCCCAGCACCCACATAAGATGGCTGACAACAGCTTATAAATTCAGCTCCATGGACTCCAACACCTCTGGCCTCCAAAGGGGCCTGCAAGCATATGCACATACCCACATGCAAACACTGCTGTACACACACATAATGAAAATAAGAACAAAGTATTTTAAAAGAGACAGACAAGACAGCTTGAGAGAGGGAAAGGCTACAGAGGCTAGAGAGATGAAGTTGAGAGAGTTAAGAGTACATGTAGTTCTCACAGAGGACTCAGGTTCAGATCTCAACGCCCACATGGTAATTTACAACTACCCATAACTCCACTTCCAAGGGATCCAACACCCTCTTCTGTCCTCTGTCCACACCAGACACCCATATGATACACATTCTTACATGCAAGCAGACACACCCACACTCAAAATAAATAAATCTTAAAAGAAAATCTAAGAGAGAAAACAAGTTCCATGAGTGTTAGAATTATGAGATTTAAATTTTTTCTTGTTGTTTATATGTTATCTCTGACTTTTCTCCAATAAAAACATAAATCACTTTAGTCGTAAGAAAATTAGTTATTAAAGTAAGTAAACATAGAGGCGGGAAAAGGGGCTCAGCACTTAAGAGGGATTACTTCACAACCACCTGTAATTCCAGTTCCATGGGATTCAATGCTTTCATCCAGCCTCTACATATATGGATGGGTACACACACACATATGCACACACACACACACACACACACACACACACACAGTAATAATAATGATGATGATGATGATAATAATAACAAATCAACTAAGATAGTTTAAAGTTCAGCCATCTTACGCAGTTTAAAGAAAGCCTCATTCACAACTATTTTCTCATGTAGGGCATGACTCCTAAAGCATATTCTCTTCAAACATCAGGGCCGGAGAGATCAGAGTTAAGAGCAAGCACAGCTCTTGTAGGGGAGCCAGATTTGGTTCTCAGCACCCACAACCACACAGCTCACAACCACCTGTAACTACAATTGCAGGAATTCCAATTCCCTTTGGCTACCATAGCACGAGTACACATGTGGGGTACATAAACTAAGACAGGCATGTGTGCACATATGTACACATGAACTCCCCTCACACACACAAATATAGAATAAACAATTCTTTTTTTAATCTGAATGATTTTACTACAAATGAGATTCTGCCTTCCCCTTCTGAATCATCTAAGCAAAGCACATATGAGCTCACAGAAACCGAAGCAGCAAGCACAGGACCTACACGGGTCTGCACCAGGTTCTCAGTATCTATAGTACAGCTGTTAGCTTAGGGTTTTTATGGAACTCCTATGAACACGAGTGGGTCTCTGACTCTTGTGCTCGCTCTTGGGACTCTTTTCCTCCTGTTGGGTTGCCTTGTTCAGTTTCAATATAATAATTTTTGCTTTATCTTATTGTGTTTTATTTTGTCATATTTGATTGTTAATAGCTTAGAAGTCTGTTCTTTTCTAATGAGAGACAGAAAGGGAGTGGACCCAGAGCAGAGGGCCAGTGGGGAAGACCTGGGAGGAAGAGAAGGAGAAACTGTAATCAGGATATATTGCATGAAAAAAAGAACCTATTTCCAAGAAAAAAATTAAAAAGAAAAAAAGAAATGGTTGCTTTTCGTGGTCACATCTTCACACCCAGAGCTGCTCCGTTGATTAGCTTGCATGTCCAGTTCATAAACACTGACTTTACACCTGGACAGTTTTCAGATCTCTGAGCTACTAGAGGAATGTTCACTCAGCGTTTAAAATATGTAAATAGGGAAATGTCTCCAAGTGGGATCGTTTTTTTTTTTTTAAGTTTTCAAAACGTGATCGTAAAGTATTACGTCAAATGGGGACTACGAAGAAAAACAAATGAAAAAACCAGACTTCAGAATGTTCATAACCTGGGTCCCAAAGCTGAGGACATATCTGTAGCCCCTCAAGTAAGTAAGGCCGCTCTCAATACAATGTCCACCACTGCGTGAGTGGCCACGTTTACTGTTACAGACGCTGTGCAAAGTCTGAGTTCTAATTTACTTTCTTCGCAAGCTATGTGTGAAACAAAATTCACAAAATGTCTACAACTCTGTATGGTTAGCCACAAAGTTCTGAAAGAAGGTCAGTTTTCCTGTGTAAGGCTGGAGGATAACTACGTTGTTAAAAAATGCGGGTCAATGCTCACATTGGAGGAAACTTAGCTTTTTCCAGTGGAGTCTCATTTGGGTATGTTAACCCCACTTCAGGGCAGGCCCCGTGCAGGAATATTTGGACAACACAATCAAAGTCAATGGTCTTTTTGTAGACTTTTTGTCTCGTATTGGTTTGTTTTGAGGTTTTTTTTATGTGTTGTTGTTCTTTTGCTTGTATATTTTGGCGGTTTTTGTTTGTTTTTTGTTTGTTTGTTTGTTTTAGTTTTGTGTGTGTTTCTTGGATTTTTTTATTTAAAAAGAGAGAAAGAAAGGGTGTAGGAGTTGGGTAGGTGGGGAGTTAGAATCTGGGAGGAGTTAGGGCAGGGAAAGCTTAATTAGAATCTATGGTATGAAACTTTTTTTCAATTAAAAACAATGGATTTCAGGAGGCTGGACAGATGACTCAGAGGGTAAGAACTCTGGCTGCCCTTCCCTTCTCACGCTATGCAAGCACTCTACGACCAACCATCTAACCAACCTGTGAATTCTTAAGAGAATAAAATTTCTTGGTAATATTGAGAAGTGGGCCATATAGTGTGCCTAGGAGCACATAGGGAGGGATCCATGGCTCCAGCTGTATATGTAAGGGAGGATGGCCTTGTCGGGCACAGGTGGGAGAGGAGATCCTTGGTCCCATGAAGGCTAGACACAGAGTGTGGGGGAATTCGAGGGTGGGGAGGTGAGAGTGGGAGGGTAGGTGGGGGCACATCCTCATAGAAACAGGAGGAGGGGAGATGGGATAGGGAGTTCTTGGGCGTGAGGGAGGGAAATGGGGTAAGGTGATAACATCTGAAATGTAAATAAAATATCTAATAAAAAAATTAAAAAATAAAATGTTTTGTGTAAAGATAGGCATACTATGTGCTTCTCTGAACCTATAAACTTCGGACCCTTGTAGGTGCTGACTGCCTAATGGGAGTATACTTATTTGTGATCGGTGCCTTCGACCTCAAGTTTCGGGGAGAGTACAACAGGCATGCACAGCCATGGATGGAGAGTGTTCATTGTCAGTTCATGGGCTCATTGGCCATTCTGTCCACCGAAGTATCTGTTTTACTTTTAACATTTCTGACACTGGAAAAGTACATCTGCATTGTGTATCCTTTTCGGTGTTTAAGGCCTCGAAAATGCAGAACAATCACGGTTCTGATTTTCATTTGGATTATTGGGTTTATAGTGGCTTTTGCTCCACTTGGCAATAAGGAATTTTTCAAAAACTACTATGGCACCAATGGAGTATGCTTTCCTCTTCATTCAGAAGACACGGGAAATACTGGAGCACAGATTTATTCAGTGGTAATTTTTCTTGGTAAGAAACCTTGCACTGCAAGCCTTCCTGTGTTCCAGCTCTTGCTAGAGTATCTTGCGGTATGAAACTCATTTATGACTTCCATTGTTATAACCTTCTGTCCTTCTAACCCAGTGTTTCTCAACTTCCTAATGCCATGGCCTTTAATACAGTTCCTCATGTGTGGTGACCCCAACCATAGAATTATTTTCGTTGCTACTTCATAACTATCATTTTACTGCTGCTATACATCATAATGTATATATCTGTATTTTCCAATGATCTTAGGCTACCTCTGTGAAAGGGAGATTCAACCTCAAAGGGGTAGTGACCCATATGTTGAGAACTGCTCTCGTAGTGACTTCTCCAGAAGATTTCATAGATAAATTTGGTTTTATTGGGGAATGTTTTTCTTTCTCCATCTATTCTGACTTGAAAGTTTTGCTGGCTATAGTAATCTGAAATGGCATCTGTGCTTGTCTCTTAGAGTTTGTAAAACATCCATTTAGGACTGTCTGGCTATCAGTCTCCACTGAGAGAAATCAGGGATTAATCTAGTAGGTCTGCTTTTATGTCAGTTGGTCTCCTGTTTAATGTTTTGATTATGTGTCACAGGGAATTTCTTTCCTAGTTCAGTCTATTTGTTGTTTTGTATGCTTCTTGTCCCATGATAGGCCCATCCCTCTTCAGATAAAGGAAATTTTCTTCTATGATTTTGTTGAAAACATTTTCTATGTCTTTGACCTGGGTTTCTTCTCCTCCCTCCATCCCTACCAGTCATTGATTTGGTCTTTTCGTAATGTCCCAGATTTCCTAAATGTTTTGTGCTTCAATTTTTTAGAGTTAACATTTTCTTAGATCGGGGTATCCATTTCTTTTACCTTGCTTGAATGCCTTAAATTTCTTCTTCTGTGTCTTCTACTCTGTTGGTGGCATTTATCTCTGAGGGATTTGTTTGACTTCCTAAATGTTTCATTTCCAGTTTTACCTGAGTTCTGGTGTTCTTCAGTGATTTCTATTGCTACTTCATGTCTTGAACCATTTTCATCATTTTGTTATATTGTTGGTTTGTGTTCTCACAGACTTATTAGTAGATATATTCATGTCCTCTTTGGGGTCCTTGAGCATATTCATAATAGCTATTTTGGAACCCTTATTTTTGCTGCACCTATATTGCTTTCTTTAGGGCTTACTGCTATGGGGTTACTGGGTTCTGGTGGAGAAACATTGTCTTGGCTGCTCATGACTGTGAGGTTGTGTTGCATTGGCATCAAGGCATCAGGGTTTGGGACAATTGTGATTCTATGCACTGACATCAAGTCTTATTTTTGTTGGCTGAGCACTTCACTGCTTGGTTTCCTCTGTTCTCTCTGGATCGTAGAAGAGTGTGGTGGTTATGGGTTGCCTGGTAAGAAGTACTTTTGATTTCCTGCCCGGTGTAGCCACTGGGAGTCCCAGATTGAACGTGTTTCTAGGTTTGGGGAGCTCACATGAAAGAACAAGGATGTGCTGTAAGGGAGATGGAACTGAAAGAGACTAGAGGAAGGAGGAAAGCTGGGTCTGCTGCAAGGTTTGTTAGAGTTCCCAGAGAGTGGAGTCAGCTACTGGGCTGAGGATGAGACTGGGAAACTGGAATCGAAAGACAGGAAGGAGAGTGAAGATTGCCTACGTGATTCTCACTGGCCAGCATGTGCCTAGGTACAGAGTGCCTCTGGGTATTGATGGTTGACACAAAGAGGTAGGTGAGAGAGGAAGCCTGGGCTGAGGAGCTGCAGAAGGCCCAGCAAATGGAGGCAGAGAAGAAAGACAAGACACTTTGAGACAATATCTGAGGTAGTGCTGGAGATGAGGCTGTGTAATTGGAAATGGAGGTCAGGAAGGAGATCTTGGTACACATTTGTAATCTGAGGCAGGAGGACTGTATGTTGGTGTCCAGCCTAGGCTCATCTGAATTCCATATAAGGCTTTGTCACAAAGTAAATAAGTAAATAAATAAACACCACTTTATGGGTTCTGTGGTCTTTAATAGTAATACCAAAGCCATGTTTTATCTGTTTGTCTTAAGAGAATGCTAACATACACTACTAATGTTCTTCATGGTCTAAACAGGTATTAACCTGGTGGCATTTATCATCATTGTATTCTCCTATGGAAGCATGTTTTACAGTGTTCATCAAAGCACCATCACAGCAACTGAAATACAGAAGCAAGTGAAGAAGGAGATGATCCTCGCCAAACGCTTTTTCTTTATCGTCTTCACTGATGCGTTGTGCTGGATTCCCATTTTTATACTGAAATTTCTTTCACTGCTGCAGGTGGAAATACCAGGTACAATCTTTTCCTGGGAAAAATAAATATGTGCAGAGTTATTCTTTACAAAAAAAGATAATTACTATTCTTACCAACAACACATTTCAAGAATTATTAGTCAGGGTAGTGTGGACTCTGGCTCCATTGTCGATGAAGTGTTTACTGAGAGGAACTGTTCAGTTCTTTCCATAAATGCTTAGTGTCACAGTTCTCATGAAAACAAAGGGACCAAACTATGACTATATCATGAAAACAAAATGACCAAAATAAATGGTATACAGTGCTTAAATTGGCTGCCTGCTTAAAATGACCACGAAGAAAAACAACCTAATAATTACCAAATCATGAATTTACTTCTTAGAATGTGAGAAATGGTTCTTCCTACAATACATATGATAAAGGACACTGCAGCAGAGTATAAAAACAACACGGCGTTGTAAAATAGTGTACACTACATACATCACAGTGGCTGTTACATTGAGCAGCAGAATATGAGTATAAATATGTTGGTGAGGAGGAGAAATTTGACACTTTGTGCATTGATAGTAGGATTTGGACATGGTGTGGCTACTGTAGAAGAGTGTGCTAGAGACTGCAAAATATTAGCTATATAGTTGCCAAACAATCCAGCCATTCCACTTCTGGATTAATACACAAGGAAATTGAAAGCCAGAACTAAAATAGATACCAGCACACTTATGTTGATAGCAGCATTCGTAGGCACAAGCAGTATAGTGTCTATAGATGGACAAATCAACCATAGCAAATGGATCATATAGTATCTACTGATGGATGGACAAATAAGCCATAGCAAACATTTATATGGATCACATAGTATCTACTGATGGACAAATAAACCATAACAAACATGAACATGGATTATATAGTGTCTACTGATGGATGGACAAGTAAACCATGGCAAACATGTACACAGATCACATAGTGTCTACTGATGGGTGGACAAGTAAACCATGGCAAACATGTACACAGATCACATAGTGTCTACTGATGGACAAATGAAACGTAGCAGACTTATACATGGATCATTATTCAGGTTCAGAAAGAAAGGAAGCTCTTTTTAAAGTTTTTTTTACATTTATTATTTCATGTGTGTATGTGTGTACATGCATGCACACGTGTGCTATGACACACATGTGGAAGTCAGGGAACAATCTACAATCTTCTGGAGTCAACTCTCCATTCACCATGTATACTCTGAGCATTGAACTTAGGATGTCAGACTTGGCAGCCAGAACCTCTCCCCACTGAGCCTTCTCATCAGTCCTTAGAAGGAAATTCTGGCACGTGCTGCATTATACACGAATCTTGAAGGTGTTGAGTAAATAGCACTGACAGAAAGGGACCACATGGTTTATGATTCATCTTACATGAGACTCATGGGATAGACAAATTCATAGACAGAACATAGACCAGCGGTTGCTAGAGGATGGAAGGGGGAGAGTGGGAGGCATTGTTTAACACACACAGTTTCCCTTGGGAAGATGAGAACATTCTGAGATCAGGGTGGTGAGAGATGCTCAACAACATAAATGTACTCAGCACCACAGAGCTGCGCACTTAAAACGGTTAGTGTGCAAAGTTTATGTCATGCATATTTTTCACAAAACAAAGTACAAGTATCCCTGCTGACTGCATATGTAGTCCAGTGTGTATTCACATTTCGACATTTATATATATGTGTAATTTAGTTTTGTTTGATCCCACAGGTGATGATAATAGAATCTGACAATTTATGCAGAATAAGAAGGACAATGGTATCAAACATGTTGTGACAAAAATATGAGTAACTTGGTAGTTCTATATGTATATAGGCAAAGGTGATTTTTAAGATAGGTTTAGAAAGTTGCAGAAGTGGCTCAGTAGTTGAAAGTACCAACCAGCCAGAGCTCCCAGGGTCTAAACCACCAGCCTGGGAGCACTTAGGGAGGGATCCATGGCTCCAGCTGCATGTGTAAGGGAGGATGGCTCTGTCGGGCATAGGTGGGAGAAGAGATCCTTGGTCTCATGAAAGATGGACACCCCAGTGGGTGGGAATTTGAGGGTGGGGAGGTGGAATGGGAGGGTAGGTAGGGGCACATCTGCAGAGAAGCAGGAGGAGGGGCGATGGGATAGGGGGTTCCTGGGTGGGGAGGGGGGGAGTGGGGTAAGGGGATAACATATGAAATGTAAATAAAATATCCAATAATAATAATAAAAGAAAGTATTAGCTCTCCTTCCAAGGTATGGAAGTTCAGTTCCCAGTGCCCACATGAGGAGCCCTACAACCAACTGCAGCCCCAGCTCCTGGGTATCCAACTCCCTCCTCTGACTTCCTTGGTTACCCACACCCACGTGGCATATACACAGACAGACACACATACAAATCAAAGTTATTCTTCAAAAAAATGGATTAGTCAAATCGGTTTTGGCATTTTGTTTTTGTAATGCTTTGCTTTATGGTTTGGGTTGTTCATTTGTGATACTAGGGGTTGAACCTAGGGCCTCATAACACTACACAAACACTCTACCACCTGACTATATCTCTAGATCTTTTTCTCCCATTTTTTATGTTGAGGCATAGTCATGTTAAGTTGCTTCATTCATTCACTAGCTCAGAATGGCCAGGTACTTTTCTCGGCCTCTTTTTTTTTCGGGGGGGGGGGGTGTTTAAGACAGGGTTTCTCCATGTGGCTTTGGCTGTCCGGAACTGACTACATAGATCAGGAAGGCTCCAACCTCATGGAGATCTGCCTGCCTCTGCCTCGAGCACTGAGATTAAAGATGTGCTCCATCACACCTGGCTTGCCTCAGGCTCTCAGTTGGGGTTTTAGGCTGCTGTTACTATCTACTCAATAATAGTTCAGTGAAGTAAATATTTGTTCAAAAGCCTAAAAATGTTGCAGGCTGAGGAAATGGCTCAGTTTATAAGATGCTTGCCACATAAGCAAGAGTTTGGGCTCCCCAGAAACCACATGAAAAGCAAACTGTGCAATAGCACATCTATAGCCCCAGTTATTGTCTGGGAAGCCACAGAGATGAAGGGATCCCAGGAGTCACTGGCTGGCCAGCCTAGCACATTTACTGAGTTCTAGGTTCACTGAGAAGTCCTATTTCAAAAAATAATGTGGAGAAAAATGGGGGGAAAATCCTAACATTGACCTCTGGCCTCCACATGCATGAGCACACATATGCACATGTATCTACATGTATCACTCACACACACGTACACACACATGTATGTGCACACTCACATGTGTGCAAGACTTAAAATAAGTGCCTATTTTTTTAAAATGAATAGACCTGGGAGTCAGTTGAGTGCTACAATGCCCTTGGTTCAATCTCTAGCAGTGCCATAAAGAAAAACAAAAGGAATCAAATACATAACAAACAAGAAATTCATTCAAGACCAATCTACATATTCTGAGAAGTACTACATGTACCTTCTATTGGTTGAAACATTTGTAAATGATGATAGATGCTAAATAACATGGTTTATCTTTAAATGGATTCATAATGGTATGTCATAACTATGCATAAATACTCCCAGTAGTGTTTTTTCGTTGGCACTATGACGTATTTAGAAAAAGCCTCTCAGTAAGAGCCCTGTGCCATTGCAGCACTGCATTCCTTTAAACACTGACACTACAGAAGACATTCTGAAAGTAACTTGGTGTGTAATTATGTCACATTAAAGAATAGGGAGGCTGAAGATGGAAGATGCAAGATATGCCTTACAACACACTATCATCGCTCAGGTGTTTTATCTTTCTCTTCCAGATACTATTACCTCCTGGGTGGTAATTTTTATTCTGCCTATCAACAGTGCTTTGAACCCAATTATCTACACGTTGACCACTAGACCTTTCAAGGAAATGATCCATCAACTCTGGTACAACTACAGACAAAGAAGGTCTGTTGACAGAAAAGGGACTCAGAAAGCATATGCTCCATCTTTCATCTGGGTGGAAATGTGGCCCTTGCAGGAGATGTCCACTGAGTTCATGAAGCCGGATGCTTTCACAGACCCCTGTGATCTGTCGCTAGTTTCCCAGACATCTAGGCTCAATTCTTATTCATAACTGGCTCTGGAAACCACTTATTCCCAAGAATACTGTGAAGTGCTTCTAGAGGAATTTTCTGATATGAAAGGATATGCTGATATGTAAGACAAGTTAGCTTAGAGTGGCATGAGAGAAGGAAAGGTAGCTGGTGCTCGTACAAAGAGAAGTAATTATATTGACAATGTGTGCGTGTATATTAGTACATATTTGCATAGCAGATGAAGGGAAATCTATTTCTAGCATGCATTTATGCACACTGCATGGAGGTAAAGTGCTGAACACACAACATAGAGCCTCTTTAATCTAAATATTATGTTTAACTATTAACACCACAAATTCTACCCACAGCTCCTAGACTTCTGTTGTGCATATCAGCAAACATAAGACCCACAGACACTTTACTAAGGTCAAAAGTTTTAAATACTCATAACTGCATCAGATAAAATATAAGGGGCCAGTGAGATGCTCAGTGGATAAAAGTGATTACTATATAAGTGTGCTGATTTGAGCTCAATATCTGGAACCCATGAAGGGTGGAAGGAGAAAATAAACTCTGGAAAATTGTCCTCTGACAATGTTTGTGCACCGGCATGTGTGTGTACACATGCTCATCACACACATACAATTTTAAATGTGGTGGTTTGCAAAATAGAAACATTACTGTTTAACGAATCCTTTGCATTCTTCACTGAGTCACCACACTTGAGAGTCAACACAACACATTATTAAAACGAAGCTTTGTCTCCAGGTGTGGTACACAAACCTGTAGTCCTAACATTGGAGAGGAAAAAGCAGAAGGATCCCAAGTCTGAGGCCAGCCTCAGCAACATAGAAAGATTCTGTCTCTAATATGTAAAATAGATCTTATGATATGGTTCAACTACTAAAGTGCTTGTTGCACACACACAGTCAACTGAGTTGAATTCCTGGCACGACCATTAAAATGCCAGCTGCGGTAGAACATACCTATAATCCCAGTGCTGAGGAGGTAGAGACTGGAGGACCCTGAAGGCTTGTTGACCAGCTATTGAGGAAGATACCTAATGTCAACCTCTGACTTCCACACACATGTATGCTCATACACACACACACACACACACACACACACACACACACATAAAGAAGGAAGGCAAGCTTTGTTATAAACTTAGAACCAGCATTTTTCTGTCACTCCCTACCAAGTTTTCTAGTGGCTTTGCTTTAAGTTAGTGCTATCATGAGGAAACAGAATAGGACAGTAGGTAGAATATTGCAAAGGGGTAAGCCAGAGAAGCAGGACTGGAACATTTAGATCAATGACGTCAGAGTCCAGAAATAAACCTTTGTGTTTCAATCAATTGATTGTTTAAATGGGTTACAAGACACCTGTAACCTAACAGCATTAAATCAAGAGGATATAAACAACTTTATATCTACAGCCAGCAAACAAACCTTTAAAGGAAAGCTAACACTAATGCTACTCAAACTGTTCCTCAGATAAAAAATGAAGGAAAACTAGCAAACATCTCTAAGAACCCAGCACAGCCTGATCAAAACCAGAGAAGAGAACAATAAAAGAATCGCCTTTGATAAAATTTGACAACCTTCATGATGAAAGCCCTGTGGAAACAAAGAATAGAAGGAGCCAAAGCTAGCATAATAAAGGTCACATAAAACAAAGCTGTAAGTGACTGAACTAAATGGGGAAAGGCGTTGCCTCTAACGCAGGGAATGAGATAAGACTATCTGATGGGGGCCTCGGCAGCACCGTGGCCAGCAGCTAAACCATCCTTGTGAGGTGAAGAATGAAACTCAGCAACAATTTTTTAGGTGCTGGGTCAACACTTCCAGAGCCTGATCTTGGAGTTTATTTTTCTTGCACATTTAAGCACAGTAAAACTTTAGGGAAAGGTTTCCATGTGACTGTTATCACAACGAAGCTTTAGGCATACAAAGCATTTGTGACCTTTACAATAAAAATGAATTTGATTAGCTGATAAACAGTGCTCAGGGTCTAAAAAAGAAGGATTTGTAATAATGACAGATTATTGATGGAGGATACAAAGTACATTGAGCCTCTTTTGTACGCTGGGTTCTATTTACTGAGAGACGAGGCTCAGGATTAGGGCCTACACAATGCTCAGGATGTGGCAGGGGTGGGAGGATTCAGGATTCAGGGGTATGTGGCTCCATAGAACAGCAAGAAGATCACCAAGTTGTCAGACAACACCTGTCCCAGTTTTATAGGTGACCAGGTGTCAGTTGTGTTCTTCCTTTGAAGAGAATAGGCCTGCATGTTTAACAAGTCTGATTCCTTAAATGCTTTCTCCTGTGCCTATGTTCCTGTTTCTATGCTGTGTCTCCTACAAGGGCCCACTTACATCATTCTTATTCAGTATATCTTTCAAAGTGTGAGCTTGAGAAAGAATAAAAAGAAATAAAATGGACACAAAAAAGAGAAATTAACATATCCCTATGGAAGACAACCCAAAGCTACATTTAAAAGATCCTAAAGATTCCATTAGAAAGTTCATGGACCTCAACATTTTCCCTATAGTGTTTCTAAAAATATAATCCAAAAATATAATGTATAAACCACGTGATCTAGCTAGTCAACTCACAGGTATATACTCAAAGTACTCTGTGTTAACATAGTACAGAGATACTTGTATATTCATATTTATTGTAGTGTTCACCAAAAAAAAGGAAAGAAAACAAAAAAGGAAAAAAGGGAACAGCTTAGACATTCATTAAAAGAAAAGGAGAACTTACATATTTAGAAAAAATTCAGTAGCCTTCCTATATATCTGTAAGAAACCTCATTTGAAATAAGTTCATCATGCATATATAGAAATACTACTGATTTTGTGTTTATTTTGCATCCTATTTTTTAACATTGAAATCTCCAGTTACATGCATCTTCCTGAAAATGTCTTTTTCCCCCCACTCAGTGGCTGAATAAAGTTTTATTGTGTATATGTTAAATGAAATAAGCCAGACTCAAAAGATAAATCCTTTAAGTTAGTTTCTCACTCTCTCTCTCTCTTTCTTGAGTGTGTGTGTGTGTGTGTGTGTGTGTGTGTGTGTGTGTATGCACATGTATGTGAAATAAAACTACAAAGGGAACCATGAAGTGAATAAGTATTGAGAGGTACTGAGGATAGGGAAGGGAGTTGGGAAGAGGGTAGTATTTGTGTGGAGGTGTCAAAGGCACAAAGGCTAGCAGTGTGGGAGGTGAGAACAAAGTGTAAACATATATGAAAATGTCATCTAAAGTCATTATTTTGTATGTTAACCTAAAAATAATTTCCAAAGCTCTTAGAAGAAACACAGGGATAATTCCTTGAGATATGGGATTTGGTGATGGGTTCCTAGTGATGCAAAACTGAGACCAGCAAAAGGGGAAAAACTGCTTCATCCAAGTTCAAACCTTAAGGCATCAAGAAGGTTGGGAGAACTCTTGCTACTTTTCCAGGGGACCTGGATTCCATTTCCAGTACTCTCATTGGTTAGTTCACAAAAGCCTGTAACCCCAGCTCCAAAGGACCTGACACCCTCTTGTGGCTTCTTTGGACACCACACTCATATGCACAAACCCACACTCAGATACATACCTATGCAAAATGACAATCACTGTGGGAAAATTTGACCTTGCCTCAAAAAGCAAATTTAAAATAAAATTACTATATGACCTATTTCACTGCAAGATACAAACCCAAAGGAATTAAATATAAGACTCAGACAAGTACTTTCATGCAGTATTTCTTGCAGTAGTTTTATAAGAGCCAGGATACGGAAAGCCAAGTACCAACAACAAAAAACTGGGTATGGAAAAGTATGGAATATATACATTTCAACAGAATATTACTCTGCCATTAAAAGAAATGAGGTTGTGATCAGTGCTATAGCATGAAGACGTAATAGAAACCCGGGATCAAAGGACAGATGCTAAGTGGGCTCACTTACACAGGGTAGCTAGAATAAGTAGATTCTTAGAGATGGACAGTAACATAGAGATCACTAGTCGTAGGGGTAGCAGCAGAACTGAATGTATCTTCCTGGGTTTACATAATCTAAATTGCATGTGCGAATGGAACTTGGACATTACAGTAAAAGCCAGTGAATTGTACACTTTAGACAGGTGGATTTTATAGTATAGTTATAGTTACAATCTCAACAGAGCAATAAAAAGAAGAAAGGTGTTGGTTTAGGCACTCGGCTTTGCAAAGAGTTTCATATTCTTTCTGCATAGTTTTTACTCCAAAGAGATATGGCTATCATAGAAAGGTGGACTTACCTTGTTTAAACAGCCAGTTGGTCAGATATAACTTAACTAGTTATTTTCTAGCCGATTAGGCTTGGGAAAGGGAGAGAGAAAGGGTTCAAGACAGACACCAAGTAGGATTTTCCTTTAGGCATCTGCAATGCCCCAGCAGATGGTGCAGCCTGAATCTGAAGCTGGATGCTTCACTCTCGTCAACCAAAAGCAAAGTGTCCACTCTTAAAGTTTTCTGAGGGAAGGGAGGCCTTGCACCACTACAAAGCAAGCTTATCAGATACGTGACCTATGCTACATGTCAGAGGCAGGAAAGCAGGATAAATATGACAGGGATCATTCAGTCTCTGTGTAAGGAAGTCACGTGTCACATATCACCCATGTAATGTGACAGCAATTCATACTGCCTCCATCCCTACTGCAGCCCCCTCAGCAAGGGGGCTGAGTGTCACTTGCCTAGAATCTGGATTCCCCCCACACACACACATATATATATATGACTTAATAAGAACAGAACACCTGCCATCAGAGAAAGGAGTGCTAACAGCACTCAAGTTCTTGTTCTTTTCGTTTTTAAAATTATCTTCAATCTTTTTTTACAGTCCAGTCATTTTCCCCCTCCTGTTCTGCCCTCTGACAGTTCCTCATCCCATTTCTCCTCCCCTTCCTCAGTTGGCCCCTGCCCCCCCACCCCACCTTGTCTCCAAGAGGATGTCCCCATCCCACCCCTACCCCACCAGGCCTCCCCACTCCTTTGGGACTCAAATTTTGAAGGGTTAGGTGCGTCTTCTCTTGTGGGACTGCGTAAGAATCGGCAGGTGTTTGGCCACGTCCCCAGAACCCTGGGTCCTGACACGAGGTCTAGTCTCCATGGACCTACATTGTTCAGTCACATAGGCCATTACAGCCCCTCCCAAAGTGCACAGTTAAAGGATGTGACTACAGGCCTCAGGCCCTAGATTTACATATTAATGAAGGCCAGAGGGCGGAGCCAATTAAACATTCTTCCCGAACCCTCCCCCTTCCTCCCTCCCTATTTAACTCAGGTCTGCCCTGAGTTTCAGGGGAGTACATCCAGATCCATCTACCATCCATCCCTTTTGGAACTATGGACATTCTCGTGTCTTTGGGGCCTGCTGCTGCCAAAGCCTCCAGCCTTTAGAACTCCAGACCTTTCTCCTGTATGTGGGACCTGCCAGTGTGGAAAGTCTCAGGGACACCGCTGTGGCTTTTTTCCCACATTCTCTCATTGAGGCCAGACCAGTATTCATGTTGTGGGCCTAGTACCAGCTAGTGTCCAGCAGTCCCAACTAACCTGAACTCCCAAGATCTCTCAGACACTGAGCTCTCAGGTTGTTGACTGGATCAACTTCCATAAGGATTTTTGGGAAAGCTGAATTATTAATGAAACAGGTTAGAAGAGGCTGTGGTAGAAAGCATTATAGAATAAAGGTAGTTTTCAGGAGTTGTCATGGATGTCCTTCAGGTTAAGTAAGCTCAAGCATCAGAGCAAAGCAGGCCTGAAGGAGGCAAGAAGATAAAAACGAAGACCAAAAGTGTAAGGCCTCAGAGCATTTGCGACTGTGCTGCTGTAGGCCACTGACTGCTGCTAAGGGCAGTCACGGCAAGAATCTATAGGCCGGCAATCTCAGTGTCCATTTCAGGTCTGGTGAGTCAGAGTATATGATGAATGAGGAAGTCAGGGAGAGAAAAGCTTCCTTGTGATCTTAGGGTTCCTTTTCAGACCTGAGAGTATGAAACCAAACTCTTGGCTTCCCAGCAATCAGTAGGTCTAGGAAGAAGAACAGACCTAAGCCAGTGATTCCTTGACCTAGCACTAAGATTTCATGACAGATGGACAGAGACGGGCAGGAAGTCTGTAGAATCCAGATTTACCCATTTAGAGACAAAGCTCTGATGCTGGAGAAAGATGATACCTCTGGTGATGAAGGGTGGGCAGAAGCCCTGGTTGGGGCAACTCACATCCCCCCCACCACCACATAATTGCTTTGAGGGTTCATCTATTCTTGTGTAGAATGATTCCAGTAAATTTTCTCAATTCTGTCTCACAAATTTTTCTGGGATCCATGTACTTCTCTTTGTCCCAATACCCAGTGACTTAGTTGGGGTTATCCATGTCAGCATGGATATCTGCAGTAACCAAACGTGTCTGTATCCTCAGTTCTAATCTATCAGCTGATCATCATAGAATTTAAAGTTCTCCAATATATATATATATATATCTGGGGGTGGAAGACATACAAACATTAACACTAATTATTATCGTAGTTAATAACTGAGCTCTCCAAAGACATATGTATGTGTAGACATCCAAAAACACATAAACACGTAAGAGATAATTACAAGGAACTGACTCAAATAATTCTGTCAAGTCTGAAGGTTGATAGGTTACTGCAAAATCAGAGTCATCAGTGTCCAATCCAAAGACTGACAGAACTCTCTTGAGGACCTTTTTCTCTACTTGGCCTTCTCCTGTTTGGACGAGGTTCACCACTTTACCTTGAATAGCACTTGCTTAATTTTTAAAAATTTACCTCAGCCTGGCATACACCTATCACACCTGATAGGGCTTGAGAGGCAGAAGCAGGATGAGGAGTCCATGACCAGCTGTGGCTACATATAGAATTTGAAGCTACACTGGTGAACATGAGACCCTGATTTTAAAAACAAACAAAAACACTCTCAAGGGGTAGGGTTATAATATATACAGGTCCTTAGGTTTGATCTGTTTCACATTTGTACACACACATACATACATACATACACACACACACATGTATACACACAAAAGGGGGCAGGAAGGTCCTTAAACCTTATCCATATGGGGGTATGGGGACCAGAATCAGACCAAATATCTGAGCACCCGTGACATCACCACATGAGAATAAAATGACAGACCTGTACTTTTAACATGTCTCTCCAATCTGCTAGCTGGCCAGGTGTAATATAAACAAGCATTAATAATTTGATGTCACCGGGTATTGAGGGTTTTAAGAGATCTGAGGAAGAGTTCACCTGCACGTGTGTAAGCACATCACATTCATCTGTAGTGCCCAGAGACCAGAGAAGTATGTCAGGTCATCTGGAACCAGAGCTACAGATGGTTGTGAGCTACTTCAGGGGGTGCTAGAAACCAAATCTAGGTCCTCTTGCAAGAGCAGCAAGTGCTCTCAACCTCTGAACCATCTCTCCAGCCCTAGGAAATTGTTTTATCTCAGTTTCCATGTCCTGCTCTAAGAACAGATGTCACTTTCCTCAGAGAAGAAACATTTATATAAAATAATGCTCACAAATTCTACCACACGTCTGTGACATGGTTCACTTCACGTCAACAAGACTATTAAATTTTCCTCTGAAGTTTGTAATAAAATACTTGCCAAATCAAAATGTTTCTCTCAGGGCAGTAGTGGCAATACCTTTAATCTCAGCTCTCAGGAGGGAGAGGCTGGTGGATCTCTGTGAGTTCAAGGTTAGCCTGGTCTACAGAGCTAGTTCCAGGACAGCCTTGTCTCAAAAAACAAAACAAAAAGTATCATAGGTTTTTAAAAATGACCATCCTCAAGCTTTCTCACAAAATAAAGCACATAGTATATATAAAAGGGGACAATTTCTAATCCTAGCACTTGGGAAGTGGAGGCAAGGTAGGAATTCAAGGTCATTTTTGGCTATGTGGCAACTTCAAGGTCAGTCTAGCCTACATTACAAGACCGTGTGTCAAAAATTAAATACCTGTAAGTATGGGAAATTTCAACATACAAATTAATTATATTCATCAAGTACCTGTTTAGCACACCAAAGCCCTGGGCTCAGTCCTCAGCAGGGTTTGGAGTGGCAGGGGATACAAATCAACAACTATTTAATACCATTTAATCAAAAATTAGCAAAAAAAAATTTTTAACACTTCCGAGACAGTGGCTGTGGTGAGAAAAACAAGGGGATGGGTATAAGAGGTAGCAACATACAGTTCCATGAATCTAACACTTGGGGTGAGGGGACAGCCGAAAAAGAAAAACTAGAAACTTAACCCTGCATGGGAAGGCACAAGAATTCTTTATATCATTCACCTTTTCTGTATGGTTTAACTATCTCATAAAGTTTTAAATAATGAGTCCAAAGAAACAAATTTACTTGTAATATTTATTTTTATACATTTTTTAAATTGCAATTTTCAGAATATATAAGTATTTCTCTTACACAGAAATAAGCGTTCTTTGGTACAGAAATCACACCATACATGTTGTGTGATCTTAAAGAAAAAAAAAATCACTAACTGTGACTATGTCAAAACTAGTCTTTGCCTATCCATTTGTCCCCTGCCATAGCTCCCCGGTGAGACTTTTAGAATAAGAGTTCTATTTACATCAATGTATCTACACAGACATCACATCAAAGGTACTTCAAGGTCCTATATGTCAAGGTAGTACATGGCTTGAAAATAGATGGCACTAAATACAGAAGCAGGACACTTACTTGATTTTAAGGGTCCACAACCATCTGAGGCAATACAAATCCACTAAAGCATGAATCTAGTATCACAGAGTTAAATTCATGAAAGGGTGTCGGACTAAAGACTGATAAATCTTGAAGGAGAAACTTTACAGGACAGATACAGTGGGACCTTAACACAAAGGTCAACTAATAGGAAACCCATAGAAACAGTTACATGTGATACACTGGAAACCAACTTTAGAATTATATAAATAACTTGCAAAGCTTCATTAAATAATACCTAGCATACAGCCATAAATTTGATAAGGTAGTTCAAAGACAGCAATCTAACATATTGAACAAGAGAAATATTAACTATGAAAGCAGTTAACTATAAAAATAAATAGAAAATAAGCATGTAGTCTATAAAAGTTTTCATTTTGTGAACTAAAGGCTTTTTTTAAAAATGGGGTCATAGGATGAGAAAAAATATATTTTAAGATCATCATCAAAATTCAAAACTGTCTTGTACACCAGTAGTCCTGGCCCTCAAGAGACTAAGACAGAAGACTGGGCTTCACAGGAAGACTGCTTCAAATTCCCATTAAAATATATATATATAGAGAGAGAGAAAGTATTTTTCCTTCAAGTCAATGAAGTTTAGATTCATACAATTTTCTTAGAGAAACAGTCTTCATCCTAAAAAGTGGGAATCAAAAGTGGCTTTTAATTACACTCATCAAGTCTTATTCACAGACAGTGAGTGTCGTGTGGTGTGGCTGTGGGTACTGGGATAAAGAAGGAAATAAAGCACCACCACCAGTTTCAGAGTAGGTGTCCTGTGGAGCTGGACCATGCACCTGAAATCTTCATCGCCTGCCTTAGGAGACACACCAAGCTCAACTCCCAACTCAAGCATTTTTGTCATCTTCTCACCAAACAAATAATGCCCTGGTTGCAGGGAGGCATTATTATGACAATCAATTACTGAATTACTTACTGATGGAATTAGCTTTCATAAAGGAGTCTATAAAAGTTTAGAGGGCAGAGAGCATCTAAGGTAAATACTGCCACATCAGAGAAAACACATAAGCAAATAAGAGAGTCCAGTATTCTGCTTTCACAAAGTCAAGAACATCAAGAAAAATTTCACTCTCAGTATGTCTGGAGACAGGCAGCCCCATACATGTGGTCCATGTGCAAATATCTTATGTGTGAGTGTGTGAGTCACTAAGCGATTATATCTGCAAGTCAGTTGTCAGGTTTCAAGGAATCGTAGCCTTCTTTCAGCAGGTCTCGCCACGTTTTCAGGAACCGTGCATTTTCTGTACACTTCAGGGCAAGTTCTTCCACTTGAGCTGACACCGCAGATGTGGCTTCAAGAAGCTTAGTTAATGAAAATGCCGCCTGGAATTTAATGAAAGAAACGTCAGACAGGTTTGTTTGTGGTACTAGAACTCAGGACCTCCCCAGCACCGAGCTACACCCTGAGCCCCACACATGCTTATTTTTTTAAATTCTCATCTAACTTCATAGTCTAAATATGAAAACCTTAAAACCTCCCATCAAATGCCCACATGTTTTTCTTTAAATGAATTAAAAAACAAACAAACAAACAAAAACCACCAACAAACTGGTTCTTTCTTGAACCTTTCAAAGTCTCAGAACATGGGAAGCACATAACTCTACCGAGCTGCACTCATAGCCTCTAAATTTTTTTCATTATGTAACTTTGAGGATACATACCTGCCATAAAAATACTCACTAGATATGACAAGTCAGTATTTTTAACAGAAAAGACACCCAACTCTCGTATATTTCACCAAGGCAACCTGGAAACCTTTTGACTAAAAGTGGCAGAGCCATCCAAAGGACTTTTGCTGGTAACTAAGTAAGAAAAGCCCTGTTCCTCTATTTTCACCCATGAAAACTTATTTTTTGAACTATAAATAAATAAAATCAAAGAACTGACACTCTGAGCTGAGCTGACACAACATCTAAAATCACACACAGCTATGAAAGACTCACTTTTAAATTAAATGCTTTCTTCATCAAAAATGTGAAATAACTTTTTTATATCACATCAGCATTTATTGTACACATAAATTGGAAACCAGTATTGTGAGTTTTTTTTTGGGGGGGGGGAACACACCCGGACCAGTACTTCAGCCATCTCTTTTAACAAAAGAATAAAAACCTGTCACCCAGTTCTAGTTTCCAATCGTTAGTGCGGTGATTCCACAACGCTCTGCAGGAAGGTTGCCTGCTACATACTTCATTCCTCTCTCCCTCTCAGGAGTCCGTATAAAGTGATGCTGTGACTCTTCAACCCCTTCAGTGTTATATGTGTTGGGGTCAGGAAGTGATTTCTGGGAATTCGAGATTGAACAAAAACTTCACAGAATTTTTGCACTGCAGGAATCTGTCTAATCTGTCCTGTCTAATCCATCAGTGAAACCAATGATCTTTGCTGCCGGCTATGATTAGCCCTGGGCCACTCAAGTCCAACACAGAGCAAGTATGCGGCACACAATAGCATCACCAGCTGGCCCTGGGCTGGTGGCCAACTAGAAGGGCAGGCTCGAGTCCCTCAGAAAGCACCAATGGGCAGGGAGGCTATGACCGCCCAAAGTGCTCCGAGGGATGGGAGGAGGCGGAGAGAGGGTCCCGGTTGCGGTGCTGCGGGTGACCGCAAGCAGAAGGAGAAGGAAAGAAAGATGCAGGCGGAGAGAGCCGAGGCTAGCCCTCAACTCCAAGAACCGCAGGCGGGAGCACCCTAGCTCAAGCAGCTCTCAGCCGCAGCGGCGACACTCACGTCTCCGATCTGCAGCTCCACTTGCTCCAGCGGGTCCACCGTTGGACCGTGGCTCCGGCTCGGACCCCGCCAGCCCAAACTCACTGGCATGCTGAGGGACGACGAAGAGGCGCCTGACGACGGAGACGAGGGAGGCGGTGGCGGTGGCGAAGAAGCCCGAAACTCCTCAGAGTCAGCCATGAGGCTGAGCTGGTACCTCCGGACCGGACCAAGCAACCGAACCCAAACTAACTGCCTTTCGACCGCTCGCGCCCAAAGCTCACAGGCTCCGCCTCCTCCCACACGGAGTCCCGCCCCATCTTCGCGTTTGTCTCTGCCCTGGACCACAAGTACTTTTCATTTTTCCAGACAACCAATCAGATATCAAGCCAGGCGTCACCTCGCTCCTGCGCACACCTCCGGTCCGGATCCGGAGACATTGGAGCTGAACACTACAACTCCCAGAATGCCGAGCGAATCATCCCGCTATGCTTCTAGTACGCATGCGCGCATGCGAGAGCTTGCGTGCTTCTTCCGCACACTAGGTTCCTGGATGAGGATGACTGGGAGATGGAGTCTTCTGCCTTTTCCTCGCTTGTACGTGACCCGGAAACCTTACGGGCCATCGTGTCCTCTGTGGCGCCGGCGCAAAGCAGAAGAGGGGCGGGTACGCCGCAAAGCAAGGGCGGTCGGTGGAGCCGAGAGGCTGACAGAAGCTGAGCGGTAGGGGCTTCTTGGCAGGTGATGGCGCCCCTCGTGGCCTAGAAGTCCAGCGCCCTCCGTAAGCTACAGACCTGCCTCTCTCCGTTGTATCTGGTCAAGTCTCCGGGTCACTGTGATCATGTTGGTGCGGCTAACCAAGCTATCCTGCCCTGGTGAGACGAAACTCCTGGTGGGGACAGATGGAGCAAGGTGGATAAGTTGGGACAAAACAGGCTGGGGCCACCACACCTAGGGCACCGCAAGCACTTCCCTCCTTGTCTGTTTTCTTAGGCTAAACTAGGGCAAAGGTCAGTGCTGTCAGCGCCTGGTGGCCGATCCAGGTTTACCGACCTTGGAGTTGCCCCAGTTGGCAGAATTAACATCTAGGTTAAAGGTCATGGGAAGAGGAAAATTGTCAACACTGCCCCCCTCGGTGGAGTTCCCCCAAATTCCAGTCCTAATCTTTACCCCAAGGCTCAGGTATTATCTGCAGTCTTATTAGGATTGGAAAAGAAAGAAAATTTGTGTGGGTTTTCTCCTTGGCTCTGACCTGACTTTCATCTTTGCAGCCATAATAGTACAATCTTAATGGAAGTCTGGGCTGTCATATCGTGTTAACTTAATGTATCACCAATTATGTCTGGAGTTGGAAATTTTTCTGCATTATCCTCAGTTAACTCTAGGCGTTTTTGTTATGGGTGCATCTTAAAGCATGATAGTTTTATGTTTTCACTGAAAAACAACTCCTAATTCAAACAGAAGTTTAGAGGATCTTGAATCCTGTTGTAACTGGCTTAATATAAATCTTTACTGAAGTTAATTTGGCTATGGGATTTTTAAACCAGTATGTCTATACTTATTTTAAACAATGATGGTGGTTATGTTTGAACTCAAACGGAATTTGCCTATATATATATATATATATATATATACACACACACACACATATATGCATGCTTGTTTAAACAATATGTTTTATATTCAAACCAAGTATCTATTACACGCAGGATATGTTATGCTTTTAGAGCCATCAGTGTATTAGCTGCGTCTTCTTTACAGCCTAATTTAGATGCAGCTTCAAATCCAGTCAGTGACTTTTCTTTGAATGCTAATTTGTTACATTTTTATAACTCAGTGTTACCACTAGTGGTGACAACTAAGTGTGCATGAGTGTGTAATGTGTGTAATCGATATTCAGTGGACTCTAACTTTGCTTCTCTACCATAACTCTTGACTCTACGCCTAAATGTTCAGATGGCTCATGAGAGATACCAGGCTCATTTAAGCAAAAGAATAAACGTTATGCTTCCTTTAAATTTCTCTGGTGGAAATCAGAAACTATGGTTTCAATTAGTAGATGTACACATAATAGAATTAAAGTTTGTCATATTCCACTCTTTAATTTTCAGAAGTAAATAACTTGTATATGATAAACTACAGTGTATAATAAATACTTTTTTAAAATGATGATGGTATGTTTGAACTCAAACTGAATTTGCCTATAATTATTTATAGGTATCTTTCCCCCATGATTTGGAGTAAATAAAGATTTAGTCTTGGTCTTAATAAAGTATTCCAATATCATTGATTGATTGATTGATTGATTGATTGATTGATTGATTTTTTGAGACAGGGTTTCTCTGTGTGGTCCAGGCTGCCCTGGAACTGGCTCTGTAGACCAGGCTAGCCTCAATCTCACAGATACCCACCCTCTTGCCTCTACCCTGTGCTGGGATTAAAGGCATGCACCACCACTGCCAGCAATACTATAATTTTTAGTGTGCAAAACAAGCTGGAGAAGATTTCCCTATCACTTTAAAATTATCAAAAGAAATGTATAGTACTTACAAAACATTAGACTTCTACTCAACATGTTTTTTCCCACTTCATTCAACCTAACATTGTCTTGATGCCAGGTATTACTTGAGAAACTATTTTGTTGAAATATTTTGAAATATTAACCATGTAAGTGGTGCTAAAAGATAAAATTAGTTTGTATAAGGTTAATTTGTGTTAAAAAGATTACTTCTTTCTATTTAATTAAAAGAAAAAACTTACCATGGCCTCAGATTCCATGACTTCAGAGATAATTTCAGATCAATTACTATTCTCAGAATTTGATAAATATTAGAAGAAACTATCTGAATTTCTATTTATCTACTGTAAATAGGGAGTGTAGCTACTCCATGTGTCTCAGAAAGTTATGAGGGATATTTTGCTTGGAACAAATACTTATAAAGCACAGGTTGGTTATGATCTGTTATGTAGCTGAAGATAACCTTGAATTTCTGATCTTCCCAGTGTGCATTACCTGGTTTATGAGGTACTGGGGATCCAACTAGGCAAGCACTCTACCAACTGAGCTATATCCCCAACCAAGAAATAGTATTAAAATAGAAAATTCTTAACCATCCATTGTGTCAATGAAATTTTTGTCTTTACTATTAACTTTTTACAGTCCACTTATAAAAGTTTGTAGATGCTTCATAAGACACAGTCCAAGACCTCACTATTGTAACAAAAATTACACAATTTCACAGGATTCTATGTATATAACCACTGTAATTGTTACTCGAAAGGTCCTGATCCTGTTAAGAAGCGCATAGTTGGTGGGTGTTTGTCTGTTTGTTTGTTTTTAAAAAAGGAGTCTTTGTGCTATGTATAGTCCTACCTGGGCTGGAACTCCCTGTGTTGCCAGACTGGCCTTATAGTCACAGAGATCCCCCTATCTCTGCCTCTAAGTGCTAGAATTAAAGACATCACCATGCTCATCTGAATAGCTGTAGCTCTTGTATTTCAATCTTTGATCTACCTATCACTGTATTCTTTATGTAACTTTTTATTTTGAACTTGCTTTAGGCTTTGAGATGAGTTACAGAGCAAATACAGAGTTCCCATATGTCTTTCTCAAGTTTAACATCACATATAATCATGGTGAATATCAAGACTAAGAAACTAACATTGATAAAATGTTATTACACTACAAAATTACTCAGGTTCCCATTTTCTGGTTCAGGATCTAGTCCATGTAGCTTTTAGTTAGCATACCCCTATGCTAACTATTTTAATGGGACAGTTCCCCTGCTTCTTGTCATTTGTGACTTTGATATAAGCATTTTATTGAGTGCTTCTCAATCTAAATTTACTTTGTGGTTTCTCATGATTTCCTGATTAGACTGTGGTGTAAGGATTTTGAGGGTATGCACCACACAGGTAAAGAATCTTTCTCATTACATCATATCAATGGTATGTGATATCAGTGTATTGCTGGTAGTATTTAAATGGTATTTGATTCAAATATCATTTGATCCATTTAATTCAAATTATAACAACTGTAAAGTTAGGTTTTTCTCTTTTAATATTCCACTTATTCGGAACTAGTAAGGTCCAGTCCACACTCAATAGAGGAAGACTCAAAGAATATGCAGATATATAATCACAGTCTTTAGTATTATGAGTTTTTGTATAAAACTCTGTAATTAAGTTTGGTATAGGGTGAACACCTTTAATTTCAGCCTTTGGGAGGCAGAGGCAGGTGGATCTCTGTAGTTCAAACCCAGCAGCATCTATTTAACAAGTTCCAGGCCAGCCTGGGCTATCTAATGAGACCATGTCTCAAACAAACTATCAAAAAAAAAAAAAAGGGATTGAATGGAATTCATTTGACATAAAGGACAGTATATACATTCTTTCCAAATGCCTTTCTATTTTTGTGCTATTTAATGAGTAACTATCCCTCTGCATGTATTCAACTTCTAAACCATTCATTTTTTTATGATATCAGCCATTCATTTTATTACACTATGTCTTACTCGTTTTAAGATTTGAAATTTTGCTTTATGAGCAAAAGTTAGCTATATCACTTATATAAGAAAAAGCATATTCCATTTTGATTTTTGTCACTTATTAAGAATATTCATTCAGCTTAGAGAGTTTTTGGTATACAACAGATGGAAACTATTTTTTTAAAAGATACTGTTCTTTATTTTATGCAGCATATCAGTGGTTTCATGCCTTAAAAATTAAGAAGTGCCTACCTCTCTGTGCTCTAAGATGCTCTTCAACTTCCGCTGTACCTCAAATTACCACTCACTACACTGTTCATCCCCGGGAAAAAGACAAAAGATGGGAAGGTAAGTGATAATTTTCATAAAATTCTTGAGACTTTCCTAGATACTTTATTTTATCTTGTTGGTATTAACATTTTATTTTTCATGATAATTGAAAAGCATCCAATATATATCAAATGTGTTATATATTACGGTTTAGATAAGTAAAAACTTTTTGTTGTTGTTCATTTATTTCTTTTAGAACAGAATTTCTTGTAGTGGTCTGACCTTGAACTCCTGAATATAACAGGATGACCTTGAACTCCTGATTCTCTTGCTCTTACCACCCAGTTGTTGTGATTATAAGTGTGTACCACCATGCCTTCTAAATTCATAATAATGAATTTCAAAGCCAAAAGTCTGTTCATGGGAACCAAAATAAGATACATACTGAAACAGAACCTAAGAGAACCTGAAACTCATCAAATTATATACTTACTATAATTATTATGCATAGCCCAGAGAGACTATCTATAAATTATAATCTAAAGCATAGTGAGCACACTAATATACATCTTAAAGCATCCTAAACCAGCATATGACTTATGTGGTTATGAGGTCATATTAATTCCTTTATCTTTAACATGTTTTCCTCCCAGGAGTGAATATGGAGAGATTTGCAGAAGAAGCAGATGTGGTAATAGTTGGTGCCGGCCCAGCAGGGCTCTCTGCAGCTATTCGACTAAAGCAGCTGGCTGCCGAACAGGAAAAGGACATCCGTGTGTGTCTGGTGGAGAAAGCTGCTCAAATAGGAGCTCACACACTCTCAGGGGCTTGCCTTGATCCAGCTGCTTTTAAAGAGCTCTTCCCAGACTGGAAGGAGAAGGGGGTAAGACAAGTTGAGGTCTACTCTATGCTGTCTCTACTTTGAAATTAGTAAAATAAAGAAAACTCTTTTCATGCAAATTTGAATTGTTAGGTATTAAACATATATACTTAAGTATTTTTTTTAACTAAAAAAAAAAAACAAAGAAAAGGAGCCTGAGGCTAATAGCTAAGTGATATAACATGCATGGCAAGACCTGGGTTCAGTTTCCAGCACCACATACAAATGAACAATAGCTGGAAAGCCAAATATAGTTGAATGTTCTTGTACTCCTACCATGGAGGAAGCAGAGGCAGGAGGTTGATGAACTCAAGGCCAGCCTGGCTACATAGCAAGACCCAATCTAAAATGGGAAAGAAGTAACAGAATTATTAACTTGACGTAGTAACCAAATCAAGAGTATCTAAAACCAAAGAGGAAAGTCTAATTTTCTTTCTTTTTAAAATTTATTTTAGATTTTTATTTTATACGTATGTGTATTTGCCTGCATATAAGTGTGTACATCATGAATATACCTGATGCCCACAGAGGTTAGGAGAGGTCATTGCATCTCCTTGGAACTTGAGCTACAGATAGTTATGGGTGATAGGAATTGAACTCAGGTCCTCTATAAGAGCTAATGCTCTTAACCACTGAGCCAACTCTCTGGCTCCTGAAATCTGTTTTCTAAAGAAATAATTAATGTGGTTTCTTCTAATCTCAGCAGAAAAGGCTGTAAGTATGACACATACAAAAGACTTAATGTTAGGTTTCATTGCTTTCAAAATTAATATGAAATTGGTTAAAATCTTAGTTTCAACTTTTTCTTTTATAGGATGTATATTTGTCTTACATCCAAAGTTAGAATATTTGTAAATACCCTTAATAAAGGTCAAATAAGTATATAGATGTTATTTGCACCCATTTTTATGGACTAAACTCTAATCGGAAACTTTTCTTTGTGTACTCTTTCACAAAATAGCATGCTTTTTTAAAAAACCAAAAACACTAAAAAATGGAATTAATTCTGTCCTGAGTATATCAGAACCCGGTATCATTAGATTGGCACAGCAGCTCTAGTGTCAAAGCCCTTTGTTGCCTTGAGCCCCTTATACCCACAGCTGTCAGTTCAACATACATGTTGATTGTCTTTACCCAAAAAGGACAACCTTTCTAATTTTTTTCTTCCAACAGGCAGGGAATTTTAACTTGGAGCAGGCAGCTAGGCCCACAGAGACAGGGAAACATTATGTACACAGTTCAAACATGTTTCAAAGGCCTCTTGAAAAGAGGTTGCTAGGACAAAACTATCAAGAGCTATGGATTAGCTTTTAAGATTTCCATCTTAGAACTGGAGACATGGCTCTATGGTTAAGAGCACTGGATAGTTTTCCAGAGGACCAAAGTTCAATTCCCAGCACCCATATGGCAGCTCACAACTGTCTGTAACTCCAAAGCCACCTTCTGGCCTCTGTGGGCCCCAGGCCCATACACGGTACACAGCTGTACATGCAGGCAAAACATCCTGACATGTTTTTAAGGGAAAAAAGATTTCTGTTTCCAACAGACATAAAAAAAATTTTAGTTACAAGGTTTTCAAAGGAAAGGCTAAAAGAAAAGTGAAAGGGGAGGAGTTCCTTTTCTCTTCTCTCTTTAAGTTTAAGGGGGCCTTAAACGTATACTCACCCTACAAATACAACTGAATACATCTTCCTGTTCTCGTTTGTTCCTAGGCTCCACTTAACACTCCTGTAACAGAAGACAGGTTTGCAATTTTAACAGAGAAATACAGAATTCCTGTGCCGATTCTTCCAGGTAGAGTATGGCATAGTCGTAAAAGCATGGGCTTGCACAGCTGGAAGAAGCTGCATTTCAGTGAGGAAAATCCCTCCTCTGCAGATGAGAAAACAAGCCCAGGAATGTGAAGGACTTGCCCAGAGATAGTTAGCTAATGAGAAAGCCAGACTAGGATGCAGTTCTTTTGTCTTCTAATCTAACAGAGCCTTGAAAACCAGCCAGGAATTTTTAATTTCAGGTTTTGTATTGATTTTAATAAACTAGAACTTTAACAAAACTTTTTAAAAAGATAATGTCATTATAGCCAAAAAGATAATGTGTGTATTTATGCAGCAGTACACACTGGTTAGGTTTTTTTTTTAATTAAGCATATTAGATTATCAAAGTGCCTTAGCAATATAATGTCAGATTTTAAATTACATAAACAATTGCAGGTCTTCCGATGAACAATCATGGCAATTACATTGTACGTCTAGGACATCTAGTGAGCTGGATGGGAGAACAGGCAGAGGCTCTTGGAGTTGAAGTGTACCCTGGATATGCTGCTGCTGAGGTCTGTATAGTTGTATTTTGGTTTTTTAACATTTATTGGAGATAAACTCTTTTTCTTAGAAAGTAAAACAGTAATTTTACAGAGGTAAATTGTTTAGAAAAAATCTTAGGATTTTAGGAATTACAGGATTGGGGAAAATACTAAAAATGCTAATCCAAAGAGGAATTGAATTTCTTCTCTTGCGCCTGTCATGTGATTGAACGACATGGGGATATGAACTCCCTCTGTGGGCTCCTGGTCATCTTTTCATTTGTTCAGTGGAAACTATCTGCTGTGTGTCCTTTGCAGAACAAGTCTGTGCCTCTTCCACAGCACTCTTCCTCTCTCTTCTACTCTTCCCACCTTTACTCACCAGGGTTTTGTTCCCAGGCTAATATTCTCATATCTTCGAACCACCATGCTGTGTAATTTGATTGCCCTCAATATTGTTGCCCTCCACTGAACACATTTTTTCCCTTTTTAAAAGTAGTACAATGAAGAATAAACTATTTCAACCCTTTTAGATTATTCTTCGTTCTAAAAACTTCTTTTGTTAGTTTCCATGAAACAATAGTTTTTGGCAACCATTTCAAACTGTTGACCCTGAGAAATTAAATTTGAAAATTCAAAAGAATCTTCATACTTGTAAAAAAAAATGTTTAAATCAATTTAATATTCAATGAGCAATAAACCAAAAATACCAGTATTTTTACAGGCTAAGAAAGAAATATCCTTTTAAATAGCTAGGCACCTGGGCATGATGGTATGTCTTTAATCCCAGCACTCATGAGACAGAGACAGGCAGATTACTATGAATTTGAGGCCAGCCTGGTCTACATTAGGCTAGCCAGGCCTATATAAATGAGACCCTGTCTCTGTAACAGAAAGGAAAAGGCTGGAAGGATGAAGCAGTTAGAAGCACAGGCTGCTTCTCCAGAGGATCCAGGTGTAGTTCCCAGCAGCTACATGCCAGCACACACAACTGTCTTTAGTCCAGATCTGCCACCCTCTTCTGGCCTATGAAGGTACAGCATGTACATTCAGGCAAAACATAAAATATAGACATAAAGTAAAACATACACATAAAAAATTTTTGGAGGAAATTTGACTGGAAGAAATAATGAAACAAGAATGAGGGGTAAGAAAAAATTCTTTTATCTTTGTGTCAGAGAAAATACAATTTTTTTATAAATCAAAGCCAAGTAAAAGACATAGATTCTTGTTGCTAAAAATTTCTATTTCCCCAACCCACACATATGCATTTGGGTTTTTAGACCTCAGTGTGCGATTTTGCATTGCTTCTTTGTTAAATATTCTTTTTTTTTTTTTTAAAGATTTATTTATTTATTATATGAAAGTACACTGTAGCTGTCTTCAGACACCCATATGAGGGCATCGATCTCATTGTAGATGGTCGTGAGCCACCATGTGGTTGCTGGGATTTGAACTCATGACCTCTAGAAGAGCAGTCAGTGCTCTTAGCCGCTGAGCCATCTCACCAGCCCTTTGTTAAATATTCTTGATGAGGCTCCATGTCAGAGTCACAGGTGGGCAACTTATTAAGTTCTGTGCTAAACCTGGTATCTCCTTTTGTGTGTACATACTAATACTAATTGTCTCTAACACAGTTTTATTCACTTCTTTCCTGGTTGTTGTTAGCTGTAGTGGTAGTTAGTTATACTACTTTGGCTCCCAGTGGGTCACACTCCCAGCCACCCACTCAGTAGCTCTTTGAGTTTGTGAATGGAAGACACACACACACACACACACACACACACACAAACCCACCAGTTAATTTTTTACATGCTCAAAGGGTCGGCACTCCTAAACTTCCTCCTGCTAGCAAAAGTTCTCCTCCAGTACTCCTGAGACTCCTAAACCTCCCCCCTGTTACCCCAGGCCCAATCAGAGAAGGCCACCTACCTGAATTCTTACATACTTGGTTGACTTTCTCTCTTACAGCTCTTATGTCCCATCCTTCTCCCCCAACCCTGAGTCCTGGTGATTCTCTCCTCCTTCCTCTCTTCCCATTCCTAGACCATGAAAATCCAAAGGTCCCACCTTAGTCTACCTGCCCAACCATTAGCTGTTGGCTCTTCAGTGTTTGGAGACGCAGATTCCCAAATTTTGGGGGCTGGATTAATTCAAAGCATTAGAACCAATCCCCAACAGTTATCAGGCTTTATTGTTTGGTTTAGTGCTCTGAGCCAGACCTCAGTTCCCTTTTCCCTCCTCCATTGCTATTATCCTTGGGTCAGTATCCACCTTCTAACCTTCCTACAGCCTCATGTGACTCCAGGGTGCATTTTGTACTTTGGCTATCCAGAGAACATTTTCTTCTGGAGGAAACAAATGAGGGTGTCAGAATAGTACAGTTTCTCATCTTCATGATTATGCTTTTTACTTCCCCCACCCCTTTCTTGCTTCAAAAATAAACTGTAATCATCATTTCAAATATGTCAAATATTTGAATCTGAGGTAATAATAAATTTGCTTTTATCATTTTTAGGTCCTTTATCATGAAGATGGTAGTGTAAAAGGAATCGCCACTAATGATGTAGGAATACAAAAGGATGGTGCACCAAAGGTATACCTTTTAATAGTTACATGCTGAACAGGAGCTAGCAGGCATGCTGTACATCTGCAGTCGTAATACTTGAGAGGCTGAGGCTGAGGTTCAAGGCCAGCCTAAGCTACCTGAATGCAAGATCCTTTCTCAACAAAAAGAACCAACTCAAGCTTGATATTTAGGTCTTCCTATAAACTGTGGGTTTTAGAGTATAATTAAGAATAGTGGTGGTTTTTACAGTTGTTTAAAAAAACAGAGGCATTTGAGCTCAACACAAGTATAACATGTTTAAGAATAATTTTTAAAGTGTGAAAGGTTTGATTTCATTCACATAAGAGACTTAGTAAGTTGTTGCAACTAGTTCAGTCACCTGCATTGGTATGCCTACAGTTTCATTCACTCTATAACAGCAGCAATCTTTTGGGAAATTTACAACTGTTCTCCTTCCTCTCGTTCACAACGTCAGTCTGACAACCTGAACACAGATGCGTATTAGCTGCAGCTGCTACTATGCAGAGTACATATGACAAAACCTTGCTCAGACTCGTAGGAGTCACTACTTAGTTCAGTAATTAACGTACAGACTTAACAGGCATAGCTAGAACCAGGCATGATAGCACAATACCTGTTATCCTACTATTTGGGAGGCTGAGGCAGAGGGATGGCTGTGAGACCAGCCTGAGATATGGATGAGACTCTGGTAAAAAAAAAAAAAAAAAAAAAAAAAAAAAAAAAAGGAAGAAAAGAAAACCAAGATTAAAGTGAATGTTTTATGTAAGCCTAAATAGATTGGAGTTTCAAAAGAAAAGAATTACAGAGCTCTCACTCTCGGGTCCTTTTCCTATCATAAAGAATAAACACAAATTCCTGTCATGATACATTGTCTGTCTGTGTTTATTACCTGATCTCCCAACTACATGCTCAGTTTCTTGAGGACAGAAGTAACAGTTACCCTAGACCTGGTGACTGCTTATTGATTAACCCCTTTCTCCTGTTCGTGAACAAAACTAGGAGTCTGGTCTCCTCCAACATGTTGTTCTGCTAGAAAGCCAGTGGCAGAGGCACACAGGCCATGCCATGCTGCTTTCCTGTGCAATTATTATTTTCTATACATTATGACAACATAGTTACAGATTTGTTAGAAAATTTACATATAACAAATTGTAACATTACAACATCACAACAAGGATCACACAAATTACCAATTTTTTGGTTCTCATTAAAATGTTTTCATGTTCTGTGCTTTGTATTTATAAAAATATATATGTATGTATGTAACATAAATACAGTGTATAAAAGAAGCCAGGCATGGTTGCACATACCTATAGTCAGGAAGGTAAGCTGATACCCAGTGCTCAAAACTAGCCTAGTCAACATACTGAAAAAACGCGCGAGAGAAAAAAACCCTAAAATACCACAGACGAATGTGATGGGATCTACTGCTCCATGTTTGCCATAGGGAAAGCAGAGGTGGTTGCTGCTCTACTCCACTCACTTTTTATCCTGCTGTAGCTTGGTTTTCACCTGTGACATTTTGAAGCAGCTCCAGTGTTTCAGTCTGGTGGTCAACTCTGTCTTCTTTACTTGACCTCTTGGTATATGCTAATCTGTGACATGATATATATGACACAAATAAACATCCCTCAAGAAAAAAGCAAGTTACCAATCAAAGTGGAAGGTGGGCCAGTTCTCTGAGTATGCTAGTACTGAGGTAGTTCTAACTATTGAGACTGAAGAATTCACTCACTGGCTCTGGGTTTATGGTTAGCTTGGCCTCACAGCAAGACAGAAACAAAAACTTAAGGTAATCTATTTGACCATTAAAAATGAATGCTTCATTTCTGGTATAGTGTATGTAATATACATACACTTAATGATGTGTAAAAACTATGAAGCATTACTTTGGTATAAACCTATTATATAAATACATCTGTATACACATATACATAAGTAGAAAAACATCAAGAAAATACATTTTGTAATGGATTTCCTTAATTATTGTTAAGTAACTGTCATGTGCCAGATGTAAATGCAATTTAAAAAAAAGTCTCGCCGGGCGGTGGTGGCGCACGCCTTTAATCCCAGCACTTGGGAGGCAGAGGCAGGCGGATTTCTGAGTTCGAGGCTAGCCTGGTCTACAGAGTGAGTTCCAGGACAGCCAGGGCTACTCAGAGAAACCCTGTCTCGAAAAACCAAAAAAAAAAAAAAAAAAAGTCTCTAATTGTAGCCTATTTGTGTTTTGAGTCATAGTCTCTTCAATGTGGCCTAAGTGTATCTCAAATTTACAGTCCTCCTGCCTTGGTCTCTTAAAGTCTGGGATTACGGAAGTGTGCACCATGCTTAGCATTTATATACATACATGCATGCATACATACATACATAGATACATTCATGCATGCATATGATTGTGTTTTTAGTGAGAGGAAAAAATTGTTTTATAATATATGTTGAACAGTAGGGAAAAGTAAAGCAAGTAGATGCAGAGTGTGTTGAGTGCAGCCTACTTATGCTTAAAAGGGTGTAACTAGGCTGGTGAGATGGAATAGCAGTTAAGAGCATTGGCTGTTTGTTCTTCCAGAGGTCCTGAGTTCAATTCCCAGCACTATATGGTGATCTGAAGCCCTCTTCTGGCATGCAAGTGTACATGCAGACAGCACTCTCATTTAAAAAAAAAAAAAAAGGATGTAACTAAATTCTATATGGTATTTAATTCATATTTTCTTTTTATGATTCAGAACAAACCTATTGCCTTTGCTTCTAATGAAAAAAACAAACTCAGGAATGTATGAAGATGGAAAATTTAGATTCTGCTTATAATAGATAGTCCTGATAGTTTTCCTTCCAATACATAGGCCTACCATGTCTTGTGTACCTAAATCATTGTTTACCTTACTTTATTAAATATTGTTTTAACATATTTTTGCTTTTCAGACAACATTTGAGAGAGGACTGGAATTGCATGCCAAAGTCACAGTCTTTGCAGAAGGTTGCCATGGACACCTAGCCAAGCAACTTTTTAAGAAGTTTGATTTGAGGGCCAGCTGTGATGCCCAGACTTACGGAATTGGTTTGAAGGAGGTATCCTGGTTTTCTCGTACAATTTTAATCTTAAGTGAGGGAATTTAATTTGTATTATCATGTAGTTTACAATTTTACACTTCAATTTTTTCATTAATTTAAACTGTTTCTTATAACTAAACAGGTCACATGATTGCCTAAATTATATCTAAAGTAACTCGTAAACTTGAAAATATTTGAACCTTAATATTTTTCATAAGCTGCCCTTCTATGGCTGTCTATGTTCTGCTTGTAGAATGGCCACATCCTACAAAGAATTATTTATTCAAAATTAAAACATTTCAGAAAATACGTTGTATATTGATCTATAATTTAGTAAAGTTAATGTACATTTTCTTAATTTATTTTATACTCTATTAACCCTTTAAACTTGTTCTTTTTGTTTTACAGTGCTAGGGATTAAACTCAGGACCTGGAATATTTCAGGCAAACATTCTACCATTGAGCTACATCCTAAGCTAGTTTAAGCATTTTAAGACATCTTCCTGCCTGACTCCCAAAGGCTTGCACCACCATGACCAGCATATGTGTATATATTTTAAAGGGCTTGGGATGTCATAGAGTGCTTGCCTAAAATGTATGAGGGCCTGATTTCAATCTACAAAATAAGCACTACAAAATAAGTAAATAAATAAACAACTTCAATATCTTGTGAATGAAAGTTTGCAATGAACAATGATCTTACTGTAAGATGGCTGAAGTAAGAAAGATCAAGTAACAGATCTGAATTTTGCTACTCCATTGATTTTCCCACTCCCACAGTGAGCATGCTTAAGTAGCCAGTACTACAGAAAATTTTCAATATTTTCTATACTCCCACAAAAAAAATTTTAATTTGAAGTGCTAATGGTTTCATAACTTTTGTGACCCATTTCTTTATGTTGACTTAACATGCAATCATTTGATTATAATACTTTTTGATGTACAGAATAATCTTTGTGCTGCTTTCATGTAATTAATATTACACAATATTACATGTTTTATAATATTAATGTAATACCGTAAGACTTCATGGCCCTTTTTTTGTTTTTAGTTATGGATTATTGATGAAAAGAAGTGGAAACCTGGGAGAGTAGATCACACTGTTGGTTGGCCCTTGGACAGACATACTTATGGAGGCTCTTTCCTTTATCATTTAAATGAAGGTGAACCTCTAGTAGCTGTTGGTTTTGTGGTAAGTTATCTTCCATTGCAAAAGATTTTACTAGAGATATAGAGTGATGAGTGTGAAAAATAAGGTTTTACAACTGGAAAATACTTTTCCATTAGAAAGCTGACTTTTGAACTTATCAGCATGTTAAAATCTCTATGGCTACTGTAGGTAATTCATCAGCTTACTTAGCTGTAATACTAGTAGCTACTACACTCTAGGCACTGTTCTAGAAGCTTTGCGGAGATTGGTCACTCAATTTTGTAGCCATCCTGAGCTATGAAGCATGTCCTTAATGTGAGCAAATTAAATAAGTCTATCCAAAGGCCACAGTAATTCCTTGTCTTAGTTACTGTTCTGTTGCTGTGAAAAGAAACCATGACCAAAGCAACTCTTATAAAAAAAAGCATTTAATTCGAGGTTCCTTACAGTCCATGATCAACGGTGCTAGAGCAGTAGCTAAGAGCTTGCACTCTAATCTGAAACCAGAGAGAGAGACTGGGCCTGGTCTAGACTTTTAATTTTAACATCACCAAACCCATCTCCAGTTGCAACCTTCCTCCAACAAAGCCACCTCCTAATCCTTTCCAAACTATTCAACTAACTGGGAACAAAGCATTCAAATATATGAACCTAAGGGGACCATTTTCATTCAAACTACCACAATGATAGAGGTGGGATTCATGCCTGATGCGGACTTTGGAGCCCACTTCCACTATGGCATGCTGCTACTAAAAATAAAATTGGCCCACAGTCTGAACCCACTATTTCAAAACAAAACAAACCACAAATTCTTCTTCTGTTGCTATGGCAATAAATTAATATCTTAAAACATTTTGAACAATGCAGACTATCAAGTTTCTACATCTTATAGCTGACAGCAACATCAAGGTTTAGTGTCATACTTTTACATGATACATCATTAAATGTATGCACTCAGTACATAATTTAACACCACTAGTCAAGGTTTGCTAGGTCACCCTGTAGTAGTTACCCTAGTGACTCAGTCTCATGAAAAGAAAAAGGTGTAGCTATTAATTTCAGCACTGATACTGCTAAAAAACCTGTACTTCCTCCCACTATTTTTGTGAATACAATTTATATCACTTAAATTCTGCCCTAGTAGAACTGTAACTTAGATTATTCTTTTTGTTTTTGTTTTTAAGACAAACCTGAAACTCTCTGTAGACCAGGCTGGCCTCCAACTAAGATCCACTTGCCTCTGTTTCCCAAGTCCTGCCTGGCCTGGACTACCTTACTTGTAGAGTTGGTATCGATAAATAAGTAATGTAATCACAACTCCATTTGTAGATACCTATTTACAAATGGGTTTGAGAGTCATTTTTTTTCATAATTTGAACTTTGATTTCCAAAGCAGAATGGTTTCTTGATGTCTTCTTAATTTTTAAAGTTTGCATAGCTATAAACACATATTATCCTTTTGTCTACTTTCTTACCCTTAGTGTAGAGTTTATCTCTGCTCTAATTTTGGTTTTGGTTTAAGGTTGGCCTAGACTATCAGAATCCATACCTGAGTCCATTCCGAGAGTTCCAGAGGTGGAAGCATCACCCCAGCATCCGACCAACCCTGGAAGGTGGGAAGAGGATAGCCTATGGAGCCAGGGCACTCAATGAAGGCGGCTTGCAGGTAGCTTCCAGCACTTATCCTCAAGTTTTATTTTGTAACTTAATTAACCAATTAAGAACACAAGTTTTATTTCATAGGACATAAATTTAAGGCGTTTAACAAAATACTTATATAATTATCCACAAACACAGTAATTATAGTATACCATGAATTTAGTTTCAAGAATATATTGAAAACTGGCGAGATGGCCCAATGGTTAAGAGCACTTGTTCTTGCAGAGGACTCAGGTTCAATTCTCAGTATCCACAAGACAGCTCATAATGTTCACAACTCCAGTTCCAGAGCATCTGACACTTGCTTCTGTCTCCTCAGACACCAGGCCTATATACATGGTACACAGGCATATCGCTAAACACTCATACAAATAAAAGGGGAACAGAAAAAGAATAACCAAGCACTTGGTTGTCTGAGGCAGGTGGATTTCTTGAGTTTAAAGTCAGACAAGAATTCATAAGTGACACCCTGTCTCCAAAATATATATATGTATATTTCTAGAGATATATTCATGGGCCTTTTGTTTACTTTTTTACTAGAAAACAAAAAATGTGTGATTAATGCTATTTCCCTCATTATTTTACATATATCAGGAAACTGAAAAGGAATTTATCTTTCAAAAATTATTTCAACTAAGTCTTTCAGGTAGCCTGTTAGGATTCTACCACTAGTTATTCTGTGTTAGTATACACTCAAATATTTTAAAGTGATTATTTTGTTGAGTATATGTTAAATGATAAAATAAGAACTAAGGGGCCAGAAAAAAGCTGTTAGTAATTATGAAAAGTATCAGTCAGACAGGTAAGGTAATCTGAAAAGCAGCTTTAAACATTAGACCAAATGACCTGGACGAAGACAGCACTCTGCTTTCAAGATCATATTTAAAACATGATCCCTTCTGCCTCTAATGGTCTAGATTATCAAACTATTTTAGAAACTGGTGTTTAGTTTTCTTTAATCTATTAGAAAAGTAACATAGAGGGCACTTTAAAGCTTTGAAGACACTGTTACTATAACAATAATTCACAAAGTTAAGGGAAGTCAATGTGGTATCATTATAAACAAGGTCATTCAGATAGGTGTTCGAGTTCACATGCATACATGCATGAGGTCAGAGGACAACTAATGGGAGTCAGTTCACTCCTTCCACTCTGTGGATTCTGAGGATTGAACTCTGTCATCCAGCCCAACAGCAAGCTTTACCACTGAACTACCTCAGCAACCCAGGCATGATCTTTTTCTGATTCCTTCTGCCCTCAGGTTTTGCTTCTTGCTCTAGAATTCTACCATTGGTGGGAACTGTGACCACAAAGCCTTCTCCATGCCTCATTTGCAGCTGATGGCAAAGTTTTTTGTCTCAACCAGCACCAAACTATACCACTCCATCACCCTCTCAACGAAGGCCTGTCTATGGCTGAATTTAGAAAGCCCCTAGAGAAGAAAAAGTGAAAATGACAAAGACCAACCCTGGAGTGCGTGTTCCCATGCAGTCCTTAGTTCAGTTCCTGCTCCTTAGACAATATACCACTGTTGGCTAACTGAATACACCGGTACCTTTCTTACATTGGTTGTTTTCTCAGAAATTGAAAGTTCTGTTTGCTTAGAGTAGCACCTAGACACTGTAATGGCATTAGAGTATATTCTTCACCTCTACGTATCAGACTAAAATAAAGATACGGAATCATTTCCCAAAATACATGTAAAGGAAGTTACAATTTTCACCCAAACTTAGGAAATGTTTGCACTGTGACAGATACACATAAATAAAAGCATGTTAAATATATTGTTTTCATAATTCTGTCCCATAGAGGTCAGCCATGGGATAGGAAGAAAAGAAATAGAAAACTGGCCATAGTCCTAACCCTGCCCTGGTTGTGCTCCCTTTCCTTGCTGCACTCCTCCTCAGTGCTTATTCTTTGCTCTACAGTTTTAGGTTTGGAGTATTTGTTTGTTTTGGCCTCATTTGAGCTGACAAATGTATTATTCTGAATCTTCTTTTCAGTCCATACCAAAACTCACTTTTCCTGGTGGCTTACTAATTGGTTGTAGTCCTGGTTTCATGAATGTTCCTAAGATCAAAGGTACCCACACAGCAATGAAAAGTGGAAGCTTGGCAGCAGAATCCATTTTTAAGCAACTAACTAGTGAAAATCTCCAGTCAAATACGACAGGTGAGAAATTCCTATATGAAAGAACTACTAAGACAGAATTTTTTTCTAAAGATTTATTTAGATACTTTATGTATATGAGTACACTATAGCTGTGCAAGTCAGTTAAGAATCACTTGCTCCCCTTAAAGATTAAATGCACTATACTAGACAGTAGCACTTGCCCAGTGTTCATGAAGCACTAGATTTACCTAGCATCTGCATCCCATACCCCAAAAGACAGATTTCTTAGTTACACTCTTAACAAACTAGGTAACTTTAAACACGTTTTTCTTTACAAGTTCTGCAGCAGGGGATTCGAAATCAAGGAGCATGCTCTCTCAGGCCTCTATTTCCCACACCCATCTCAGCTTGATTTATACCTTCTTTCCTCATTCTCTGCCTGTCTTCACCTGACCATCACCTGTCTTGTCTCTTGTAAAGTGGACATGTCTAATAGATTAGGGACCCACTCTATTCCACAAGACCCCAGTTATGTCTGCAACCATCCTGTCAGAGTCAGGTACAAGGGGTGAGTCCATTGGGACCTCAAAAGAGAATTCTTGCAGGGAAAACTTTTGTGAGTGGAATCGTGTCCTGATTCCACTCACAGTAAGTTTAGTGATAGCTTTGTTTCTTTGTAAAGCACGTTTATACCTAAGCCTGAACTTGTATTAAGTTCCCTTTTTCAAACCAATTTTTTATGCTTCCAGTATAAAGCTTAAGGTATACTTGCCTACTCTGCACAAAGCCTCAGTGCCAGCCAAAGACAGGCAGATCAAGACACACACACACACACACACACACACACACACACACACCTTTCTTTTTGAAAGATGACATTTGTGTGATTCTACATGGGTTCACATGACCATGTTTCTAAAAGTAAGCGTCACCATCTGTTTCACTTAGTATTTCTTATGTTTTTCATAAAAGGACTCCATGTAACTGAGTATGAGGACAATTTGAAGCAATCCTGGGTATGGAAAGAGCTACATGCTGTTCGAAATATAAGGCCATCCTGCCATGGGATACTGGGAGTATATGGAGGGATGATTTACACTGGAATATTTTACTGGATATTTAGAGGAATGGAGCCGTGGACTCTAAAACATAAAGGTAATTCAAATAGACTTAATGCTAGTATTGATCTTAAGTACCTGCATAAGGAAAAATGTATGTGTAGGGTACACTTATTAATAGAGTATAACCTTGTTATAGCGTCTTTTTTATTTTCCTTTTTGTAGAAGGGGAGGTCAGGCTACATGGCTGCTCACCAGCAAACACTTTGATTCAGTTCATCTCCCCCTCTTAACACTTAACCTTGCTTGTCACAGTAGACTTGGTTGTTTGGGTATTGAGGGGGAGGGGTATTTTAAGTCAGGCCAGGCATGGGGAGGTAAAGGCAAGACAGTTAAGTTCAAGGCCAGTCTGGACTACATAACAAGATTGTCTGATTGATGGACTAAGAATGAAGTTCAATGGTAAAAGACTATTAGCATGAGCTGCCTAAATCACCAATTTAAAAAAAAAAAAAAAAAAAGGTGAGTCCTGGAAAGTAACTGTTACTTTATTAAACATCTTCCTCATAATTGCTCAAGGCTCAGACTCTGACCAGCTCAAACCAGCCAAGGACTGTACACCCATTGAGTATCCAAAACCTGATGGACAGATCAGTTTTGACCTCTTATCCTCTGTGGCTTTGAGTGGTACTAATCATGAACATGACCAGCCTGCACATTTAACCTTAAAGGATGACAGCATACCTGTTAATAGAAATCTGTCAATATATGATGGGCCCGAGCAGCGATTCTGCCCTGCAGGTGAGTAACAATTTCTTTCTGTTCCTAAACAGTTTCCCAGTTCAAGATGCTCCCTTTCCATTACAAAGAGACCATTAAAACACACACACACACCCTTAGCGAAACTCTTCTTGAATGTCCTGAGTAACAATGATAAAATAGTGGGGATTTTGCTTATATCTACTTTGGAAAACCCATCTCCAAACTGCTTTCATGTCTACCCTCAGAAAAACGAACTATAGAAAACAAATACCTGTTCCTGTTCGTGGGTCTTTTTAAAAGCTGCTCTGAAGTGACAGTTTCTGTTTACATGTATAGGCATTATGACCACACTGAGTTCAACATGACTAACACTAAGCTTTAAGTACTGAACCCCTTAAGTGCTAAGAGCTTTCAGTTAAAATTAATGAGAACAAGAACTAAAATAATATGGTAGAATAATTACTCCGGTACTCAGGTATATGATAATTACTGTATGTTCAAGTAGGATTAGAAGGTAAATAAAACTATTCAAGAATAAGACCCTATCTAAAAAGTTACAGTGCACTGTTAGCTGTCAGGACTGGAGACAATCTGTTTGCTAATTAACCCAGAGAATACTGCTGTACTTCTTTTGTGTGATTAGTTTATAATAATAGCATCAACATACACCAAGATCAGATGGTCTCTGGGAGTAAACATGAAAGCCTCAAAGGTCTAGTTCTTAAATTTTACTTTCCACTCACTTTTTCATTATTTGCCTTTTGTTGCACATATACATATATGCAACAAAAATATATGTAATTTACAGGAGTTTATGAATTTGCACTCAAAGGTTTAGTTCTAAGATTTTAATTTCCACTCACTTTTTTATTATTTCCTTTTGATGTATATATATATGAATTTTTTTACAGGAGTTTATGAATTTGTTCCTTTGGAACAAGGTGATGGATTTCGATTACAGATAAATGCTCAGAACTGTGTGCATTGTAAAACATGTGATATAAAAGACCCAAGTCAAAATATCAACTGGGTGGTCCCAGAAGGTGGAGGAGGACCGGCTTACAATGGCATGTAAAGCACAAGTGCCTTCATTTACTGGCATATTTGAGAGCCAGTCTCTATAAACTGTATACGTATGCCAAACTAACTTCCTGTATGTTTAGATAACTTCTGAACAAGTGTCCTTCAAACATTATTGAAGTAAAAAACTTTGTATCTAAAGTTGTCCCACAAAATCATGAAATATTTGTCATAAATAAAACTTTATAAGTAAATGGAGCATCTACTTACCTTGCAGTACCAACAGCAGCATGTACTACTAGGCTTCTACAATCTATTTGTCTTGCAAAACTTAAAATCTTCAAGTATAAAAACACATGTGTATACTAGACCAGGAAGAGACATCCAGTGCTCAACACTTACAGTTTTATTGAAACGTAGCTATGCCCACTGGTTTATACACATAAATGTGACAGGTTACAACAGTGGTTCTCAACCTTCCTAGTGCTGAAACCTTTTAGTACAGTTCTTCACGTGGTGACCCCCAAACATAAATATTTTGTTGCTACTTTATGACTGTAATTTTGCTACTGTTCTGAACCAAAATATAAAACTACCTTTTCCAGTAGTTGCACAGGTTGAGAACTACTGGGCTAGATGGTCCACGAAGCCTAAAACTTAGTGGGAGTTAAGAGTTTAAAACACTGGCCAGATACCACTCTTGGTGAAAATGCAGACAGAGACATTTTAAAATGAGATTCACTGTATTTCGCCAACACTTTATTAAGAAGGAACCTATGTCAGCACTGCTATGTAAACAATGACAAAGATCAAGGGGAACACATCAGGGATCGTGTGGACAGTAATATACATTGTCCTTTTTATAATCAATGTTTAATAGTTAAGGAGAGTTTAGTCCTTATTAAGCAAACATTTTTGCATACACAGCCTTCTCTTTATCTTTCTGTGCCTTTATCATTTGTTTGACTTTAAGCAATTCTGCCTGGATAGCTGCGGGGAAAAAGGGAAACAATTAATTTTCAAAACATCTAAAAAAAACTAGAAAAAAAGACCAACAACTTAGTGACAGTAACTCTTCCTTGTCATGGGTGCATTTTTTAGCAGTAATATTTAGACCTACGGTCACTTTATCTGCATTATCTTTCTATCTTAGCTACTCTGCAACATTTCCAATACAGAGAATGTTTGGTCACAGCCACATTCAGCTTGAGGAAGGAATTCCCGAATTTTAAAATCACAATGAGTACTTTCTTACTGTTGACCTTTTGACTAGCACCAATGTAATAGAATCTGTACCTAAACGAGGTTCACAGAAGCAGTACAAAGTCTTATCTAAAAACTAGTAAATTTTTGAGCAGAATTAGAATGTAAGTTCTGTATAAGGCAGGGACCTTGGGTATTTGTCTATTTACTATATAATTGGTGCCTGGCCCAATAAGAGGCACTCTATAATATGTGAGCAAAAATATCTGTCAAGGTTAAAGTGTACATTGGCTCATGAATATCCACTTCTGATATACAAAATGAAGTGTTACTACAAAATCTTGAAAAAAAACAAAAAAAACAAAAAAACAAAAAACACCTTGTAATTTACCTTTATCTCCTGGGGCTATCTCCTGTGCCTTCTTAAGATCAGCCTTCAATGGGGAAGAGAATTTAAGAAACGTTAGACATTAAGACTTTTAAGATGATTATTATAAAATAATAATAACAAAATTTACCAATGCTTGATCGTATTCTTTTAATCCTTGCCATCCTTGCGCTTTTCGGTATAGTGCTTTAGTATTCGAAGGGTCCATTTCAAGAGCCTATGAAAAATTATAAAATCAGTATTTATATCTAAAAGTACCTGTTATCAACTGGCTCCAACTCACTGGAGCTAGTGCACCCATGCCAGCTAGCACGAGGAAGGGGTTTACCAGAAGAGGGCTATGAGTGGATGTGGGAAAGAAGGATAGTTTCTTATCAGTTCTCCAGAGTGCTGTTCTCAGCACTGTTTCTAGCCCAAGTGGACCCAAACTTTAAGAAAAAAATTTTTTAAATAAAAGTTTAAATATAGTCATCTTCTGGTATTCTGTCATTGGTTCAATGACAGTCTACCACCTCCTGAAAACCGAAATCCAGGGGTACAAAAGTCACATAAATGCCATGTAAATATGTGTCCAGCTATGTTTATAGGTAATGAGGAAAATGAGTCTACATGCTTATCTGAGAACCTAAGGACATTGAGGGGGGAGGGAGGAATTATATGATAAACATTAACAACTTTTAACAGGTCTATCCCCTGAAACATTTTTAAAGCAATGTATTCTGTTGGCATGACAGCTCTAAAGAGAAGCAATACTGAGAATTTTTCAAGAGGGAGTATTACCTGCCTTACAGAAATTCCTGGGATCCAGAGTGTACCTTCTCTTTTGCACTCTCCTGTATTCATGCTCCTTCTAAATGCAGGTGCATACATTTCTGTGTACTTAACTATATACCACTAAGCTGCACATCCAGGTCTTACTTTAGTTCTTGCTGAGCACTGATACATGCTCTAAGAATAATGTGCAAAAAACATTTAATCTGGAATTTTTTTCAAAGTACCATTCAGTGTCCCTGGATGGCCTCCTATATTAGGACTTTCTGTATTCTAATAGTAACTAGTCTGGACCCTAAATAGAAACTAACTGCCCACTATGTCCTATCCATAGTTTTTTTGGATGATGCAGGCTTTAAAATAAAGTAAATAAAACTGGCCAACAGGATGGCTCAATGGATAAAGCCTGAACCTAGGCTCAATCTCTGGAATCCTCATAAGGGTGGAAAGAGAGAACCTACTCCACAAATGTTGTCTTCTGACCCTTGTACATGCACCAAGGTACAAAGTGAAAATAAGCCAAGTCCAGCACTTGAAAAGCCAAGCAGGAATACCTAGTTTTAAGTCAGCCTAAAGGATTAAGACCCTCGTGTTTCAAAAAAGCCAAAACTTTTTTTATGATCAATCTCAGTCATAAAGCAAAGCAGAAAACCCTGCAGACTGGCAAAAAAGAAAGCATGTCTACACACATGCTGTAATTTAGTCTTTCTTTTGAGGCAGGGTCTCTCTTGTAGCAAAGGATGGCTATGACTTTCTGATTTTCCCACCTCTCCCTTCACACTGCCAGGATTACAGGTGTGGGTCACACTCATACCTATATTCTTAATCATCCCAGGCCTTGTGTTCATATGCCTAGCTCAAAAACACAAATCAATAAGCAGAGAAACATGCTTTGAGAAATAAAAACAAAAGCAAAATTAATGAATTTACAGAAAGAACTGGCAATCCAAACTAGAGACAGGATGACTTAAGTCACATTTTGTCAAGTCTCATTAGGTGCTAGGCAATTAAAATACATTAAAGACTACTATTGTCTTTTTCTAACTTAATAAGCCAAAAAAAAAAAAGAAGAAAGAAAAAAGAAAAGAAATCACAGACTTACCTCCAAGCAACTGTCAATTGCCCCCTGCCAATTTGACATCTTCAATTTACAAGCACCAATATTCAGTACACAACTTAAGGCTATAGGTTGCAGTCTGGGTATATCTGCTTTCTCAATAGCAGCCTTTGAACTATCCACGTACCTAAAAAACATTAATAAAAGCAACATATAACTCCACACTGCCTCTTCAGCATATAATGATCACAATATTTTGATGTTGCTTTTTCTTCAGATGCAAGAAATTAAACCCAGAGCCTGCTAGGCTTACCCTCCACCAAGCACATTCCTACCCCTATTTCTCCAGAGGATATTTTTACATCAACCTTTCCCCAAAGTTAACACCTAATATTATCTCCCATACCAATTATGTACAAATCAGGTTTGTATTATATGCTTTCCAATATAATTATGCTTAGATCCAGTACTTCTATATTAGGACAATTCAATGGGAAGAGGCAAAGAACTATGTAATGTTGATTTGTGTGTGTGTGTGTGCGCGCGTGCGTGTGCGCGCGCACGTCAGAAGACAGCTTTGGGGAGTCAGTTACTTATTTTACTATGGATTCTAGGAAGTCTAGATCACAGGTTTGATTAGTAAGTGTTTTTACTCACTGACCTGTTTTGCCAGCCATGAAACACTGACCTAACTCTCTTGAAAGGATCCTAGAAGCTGAGCTGAGGATCTGGTTCCTACAACTTTAGTTTCTAGTTTCCTTTCTCCAAAAGGAATTGACTTAGAGAAACTGCTTATTCCAGATAGAAAAGCAAAAATAAGATGATCCAGATAATAGCATCCTAAAGCAGGGTCTAAGGTATTGATACAACACATCAAAATGAAGCTGGAATACAGCTCAGAGTGCCTATCGAACAGGCCAGGGGCCTGGGACCACCTCAAACAACAGGAACTTGTCAAAAGTATGCAATCCATGTCCTACTCTTTGTTGTTTTGAAACAGGGTCTCTGTGTAGCCCTGGGGCTGTCCTGGAGCTAGCTCTCTCTAGACCTCCTCCAACCCAAAAATCTACCTGCCTCTGCCTCCCCAGTGCACCACACACCCAGCAAGAAATGTTACTTTTTCAAAACAGCTGTTATTATACAAATAACTTGCTAAATATGAACGATATATTCTAAAAGTAACTTATTAAAAAGTAACTTGTTAAAAATGCTTTATTACCTTAAAACCTTTGCATATTTTTTAATAGCCATCTCCCAGTTCTGAGACTTGAAAAAAGTATTTCCAATGTTTTTTAAGTCTTCAGATATTAATAAAATTTTATCTACCTGTATAAAAGGACATAAATATGTTGGGTGTTAGTAAATAATGTGACTTAACACTAAGGTTCTATCATATGATAACCAAGACTAACCAAGCTTTTAGTACTAAATATTTTAATTCACGTAAGTAATTAAATGTATTTATCTGAAAGTACTCACATCTTTTACATCTATATCCGCATCCTCGGGGAAGTCTGGATGACTATCACCAGAGCCATCTTTGGGGAATATTCCCCAGTCATCCCCTTCCTTCAGTTCTCCACATTCTGCAATGACACAGAGCTGTAAAAACATGAAGCTGACGTGAGTATTTACAGATCTTAGAGTCTACCTTTGAAGGCTGCATAGCTCAAAGTTACATACACCACTACTTATGTCACAGACTTGTCAGGGATGGAGTCATCCACTATAGTTACAGCACCTTCCTTTTATGTACACTCCCACTAATATGACAGTGTCACTCTTCGCAGTGCTTTATTGTTAGGGACTGTGCTATGAATATGAACACAGTGAGTTGAGAACTGTATCACTATGCATGAAGCTGTCTCGGGTGTCTGACATGTATATTGGTTAGCAGACTTCCTACAAGTAGCTGGGTTTCTAATTCCTGTGCACTGTCTGGCTGCTTTTGGGTCTCTCAGTCACCTTCCTTCGTAGACATTTAGAATACGATATAACCTGAAACAATTAAGCAATGTATGCAAAGTATAAAAGCAGATCAAGAAAAGTAACAAGATCTATGTCAAACTTCCAGTTAGACAACAGTGTGCTCACTATCTTCTTCCTAGTGTGTATTATAGTTAATTACTACCAACACAAAAGTCTCATGGTTACGAGAAGACTTAGGCCATTTTAACACAGATCACTTTGTTAGATCACACTGAAGCTGAAATAAGCATTGAAATCGCTTTATTTGGGCATAGTAATTACTCTTAGCACTAGAGTAGGGTTAGCACAGACAAGAGGACTACTACACAATTCAAGGAAAGCCAGATCTCAAAGAAAAAAATAAATACATCTCCTTTAAACTAATCTTCTTGGCCTTGTTTAAAAAATAAAAAAAATTAAAAAAAAAAAAATCAAGAAAAGTTGCCAGTCCAGGCTCCTATTGCCAGTCCAGTCCAGGCTCCTATAGCGAAAGCATCCTGATGATTTCTTTTCCTACTTTTCTAAGACAACAAATATCTGACCGGGTAACCTGCATTTCTCCAACATGTAACTAAGCTGATATATTTATTTCACTATAACTTTTACTTACTTTGGCAGGTTTTTCACCATTCACTTCTACATTTTCAAGCATCCTTGCCACACCGAGTCCTTTTATTACTTGACCAAATACCACATGTTTCCCATCCAAATGAGGAGTTGGAACTGTTGTGATAAAGAACTGAGAACCATTCGTATTGGGGCCTGCATTTGCCATGCTCAGCAAACCCTCTCGATCATGCTGCAGAGATAAAAATCATTCGAAGAAAAACAAGTTAGAGGCCTAGTATGAATTTCCTTTTATTGACGCTGCACCTAAAATAGATGGGGTGTACTAAACTTTACTTTTACATCAATTTCTTTTATAAATGTTTAAGTACCTTTTGCTCTGGTTTTATTTTAAGAACTACCACCTTAAATTGTCAGTTTCACAAGAAGCGGTCATTTCTATACTGGCTATTTGCAAGAGATGTTTACACTTTAAAGATGAAGACGGAAAACTAAGGATATCTAATAACTACCTTTGCTCTTTCTGTGACGGTTACTATTTTTCTGAGAACCCCTATAGTCTTCCCACCATCAGAAATAGGCCTACATTATGATCTTCTTTTTCACCAAACTGAGAACAGTAATGTCATATTGAATTTAGACAAGTTATTTCAGATAAGTACTTCCCTAATTTGGAAAATAATTCCAATCTATGGCTTTCATTCAGGTAAATCAATGAATACAAAAGAACAGCTTGCACTCAGTCTGTTCAAGTGCAAGGTTTCTCTGCTTTTCTGCTCTGCATAGCTTAGGCTTTCTGAAGGCATCCCTCTAGTGCCTGCCTCATAACTCTCGTTACTTTTCCCACCTAAGATACCTCTATCCAATCTAAATGAAATTCTGCTTTCAAGGTCACTGAATGTGCACAATGCCATAGCCAGTCGTCTTCTCCTTTTGCCTCCTTTCTTTAACCAGTGCAGTGGTGGAACCTGCCATCCCTGACAGCTTTCCCGGAGCTTCCCTTTAACTAGTCCCTAGACAGTAGGCTTTCTTTCCTTGCCCTTCCACTGTCTTTCCCCATTGCTGCCATCACTTCATTTTGAAATCTGTATTTCTAGTCCAGCCTAGCAAAAATTCAGACACCCGAAGGCCTAGTTTGCCTAGCTTAAGTGTTCATTCAAACCTCCTCATTGTCTCTCCTACCTACTAACTTGAACTATATAAATCTTTCTCCTATCACATGGGGTGGGTGTGGTCCCATGTGCTTTTAAATCCCAGCACTCAGGAGGCAGAGACTGGTGATCTCTGTGAGTTCAAGGCCAGCTTGGTCTGCACAGCTAGTGCCAATCTAAAAGTTGAACATCCATAATCTAAAAACCAAACTCAGACATGTTTCAAAATCTGAGACTTCTGAGCCACAACTTTCAAATTTCAAATAAGGAAAGCTCAACCTGTAAAATCTACACAAATACTTCAAAATACAAATAACACTGGAATATTTCTAGCATGGGGCATTTCATATAAGGGATACTCAACTTGTATCATAGTCATACTTAGCATTTACATGTGTTAAACTATATATTATTATTCTCCACAGCCTCTTGTATTTTAATCTTGACTCTGAGATAAGATTATAAATGGTCTCTTTTTTTTTTTTTTAATAAGCTCTCCAGTATAGTGACAGAACTGAGCAATAGAAATTCTCTTTCCAAGTCACCCTAATTACCTTGCTTATATTCCTCATTGCCAAAGACATCACTTTACTTTTGTACTTACATGTCTGTTCTTAAAACGGGAATGGTGCAATACACCCCGAACATTAACCATATCCGCTAGGTGGAAAATCCCCTGACATCCTGGATATTAGCGATGGTTTTGTTGTTCTTCAAATTCAAGGATAAAGATGCACAAGTTACCATCCTTACAATAATGAGAACATTTTTCCTGGGATCAATTTTGCCATATGGAAGCTTAAAAACTCATTGGCTTAACTGAAGCATATAAAAACTGATTGTAGTGAAATAAGTACACTATTTTTGCCAAAATAACACTGACCAGGCGTAAACTGGATAAACTGCTGTTTATCTGTGATTCCAGCACTCAGGAGGCAAAATGCAGGAGGATGGTAAATTCAAGAATTTACTGAATTACACAGTAAAACCTTGTCTCAAAAAAGCAAACTGCTACTGGATAAATCCTTTCCATATCAAAGATGCATACTGACCTAGCATGTAACTCAAGTGGTAGAGAACTGCCTAGCATGCACAAGGCCCTGAGCTCATCCCCAGTACTACACACCCTTAGAAACACTTATTTATAAATACGCTCTCTATGAGAAAAGTACAATCCATACCAGGCCTGCGGACACAGGTTTGTAATCTCAGTGCCTACGGAGAGTAAGTAAAAGGGATTGGGAGTTCAAGGCGTGGCTAAGCTAGAATGGTTTAAGGCTAACCTGAGCAAGACCCAGTCTCAAAACAGAAGATGGGAAAGGGCAGCTGAATGATGGATGAAGCACTTGTCTGACATAAGAGGCCCTAGTTGGGGGGGGGGGGGGGGGGAAGCAGTGTGCCCACATCCAAAGTTATTTTTTAGTGTCATAATCCAAGCATATTTCAAATATATAGTCTAAGCAAGTTAGCAAGTAAGTTAACAAAACCAAGAATTTTTCTTTACCTTATAATGAAAATTTTCATCTTCAAATTTTTCACCATAAATACTTTCTCCACCTGTCCCATTCTGATTTGAGAAGTCTCCACCCTGAATCATAAATTTCTTAATAACTGCAAAAAAAAGGAATATGACTATTAGTAACTAAAGCAGGTGATCTCAGCAGTGCTAACTAATGAATGAGTAATAAAGACAACTTCCTAGGTTCAACTTTATTTAGTAGTACCCCTGGCCCTCTATCCCTGTGGTGCCCTGGCCCTCCTCCCCTGCCTCAAACCACCAACTCTACTTGTTCTCACAACTTAACTCCAACATATTTCTTATTAGTAACTCCCCACCACCAACTCTCAAGAAATTACTTCTCTGAACTAAGTCACAGGTACCTCCCTGTATCTCTGTATCAGTGTTACCGAAACACAGAAGGCAGACTTAGGTCCCATCATTACGCTACCTCTACTTCCATTTTATTACATTTAATAATCTTGTCTTCCCCAAAAAAAGAATTAAATATCATCTTATTCCTTGAAAAAAAAATGTAGTTAATTACTCAGTAAAGCCTGCTAAATAAACACTAAATATCCCTAATAGTGTTGAGCACTCATGAGGACTAGACTGCCCACGCCATCATGAGACCCAGCATTGGACTAAACTGCAATAATAAACACATAGCTAGCCAAGAGACAAACACAGAGTTGGGAGGTAGACATGTGCATGGGCTCTCTTCCTCTCAAGAAGTTACAGAATTTATATTTCTCATTACATTTCTCAAAAAAATGCAGAAAAGCCTGTGGTAACTCTGCCCAAGAAGCCCAAGGAAAAGCTGGGCAGTGGTGGTGTACGCCTTTAATCCCAGCACTTGGGAGGCAGAGGCAGGCGGATTTCTGAGTTCGAGGCCAGCCTGGTCTACAGAGTGAGTTCCAAGACAGCCAGGGCTAAAAAAAGAAACCCTGTCTCCCAAAATAAAAAAAAAAAAAAAAAAAAAAAAAAAAAAAAAAAAAAGCCCAAGGAAGACTCCAATCACCAAAAAATATTATATATAAATTTATATAAATCCTAACAGTATTCTCTGCCTAACATGTTCCAAAACTCAAGACTAAAAAGGAGATGTTTCATATCAATTACATTTGCAAAAACAGTGTAGACCCAATCATTAAACCTTAGCTTTAAGGAATGGTTCAAGTGCCTAGTTCCCAACTCTAGCCAATTGCTTTTTGTAAGAATAGCTAAGCCAACTTTTATAAGCAGTGCTAAATCTACTGAGTTTACTATTTTCGTTTTAGCATTCTTTATGTGTATATGTAGTCTGTGTATGTGAAAGCCTTGTTGTGCAGTGCCTGCAGGGGCCGGTGTTCAGATTCCCTGAAGCCACAGTTAAAAGTGGTTGTGAACCAACAAACATGGATACTGGACACCCAACTTGGGTCCTCTTCAAAGAGCAGTAAATGTTCTTAACTGTTCAACCATTTCTCCCTTCTCATGTTAACTGTTTTCTGGATATATTCTTGTTAGCATATTTTTATAATCATTAAATATGAAAGTCAGTCAAGTTTAAAACATTAAAAAAAAAAAAAATCAGTGCTCATATCTCTCTTTTCCTTTTGTTTTTTTCAAAACAAGGTTTCTCTGTGTAACAGTCCTGGCTGTCCTGGAACTCAGAGATCCACCTGCCTCTGCCTTCTGAGTGCCAGGATTAAAGGCATGTGCAACCATCTCCCGGCTCATTTTTCTTAATAAATAGTATTTTAAAGAAAATCAAACTGCTAGACTAAGTATGTAAATCAGGGGTATAGTAACTGCCCTAAATTCAATCCCTTTCAATACAGGAAAATTACTGACACTGTCATTTACTTGTTTATTCATAAATATTTACTGTGTTTACTTAGACTTTCATTAGCTGAGAAAACAAAATGAGTGCATGTGGCTCCTGAACTCTACTGAACCTAGAGACCACTAGGGCACACGTTACCAAGGTGTCCCAGACATGGAATGTCAACACTTCTCAAACAATTCTGCCCAGGCTGTCAAATGACCTAAGGTCAGCTTATTTATCTGCCATGCTTTTTCTTTCCCAATGAAATGGTTTGAAGAGGAGAGTTAGAAGACTGGTGATACCAGAGCTGTCCATTCCTCAGCAGATAAACTTTAGTATACTCCCACAATCAATCCTACTGCTCATGGCCAAGCTTTTAGGACACTGAGCTACCACTTTGTCTAAGTATCCTTCAAGAAATCAACATTCTTACTCCGTTCCTAAGAGCAAGTATCAAGATATCTGGACAGAAGTTTATATACATACTTCGGTGGAAAGGGCATCCTTTAAAATGGAGAGGTTTCCCAGTTGTGGCACCAGTTCCTTTTTCTCCTGTACACAATGCACGAAAATTTTCTGCAGTTTTGGGAACAATATCTGCAAACAATTCTAAAACAATTCGTCCAGCTGAAGGAAAAGAAAAGGATATCTAGTCAGTGTGCAAAGAAACTAAACGGATAAACAAAAAGGAGCTAACTAATACACATAACCAGTGGTTAATACCTCACCCAAGTCATTTAGTTCTCTTTTAACCATATATGTTACTAACTGAAGTCATAATGCTGTGTAACAGATCTTCTGAGCTCACCTCTCTTTAAATGAAATTGTCCATCTCCCAGGCAATGGTACCTTTCATGCTACTTAACTTTTTAAGAGTCCACAAAGTGAGATCCTATAGTAGGCTTATTTCACTCAGCACAATATCCTCTGTTCAACTACAAAGATTTCCTTCTTTTAAAGGCAGTGTTATAGTCTACTGTGTATACAGCACAACGTATGTTTTCATGCTTTGATAGACACTAGATTAGTGCTGTGTGTTGGCTACTGTGAATAATACTGCAGTGCCTCAGATATGCATACAAACTTCATCTCCCTTGAAAATAGGCCCAACCACAAAACTGTTACATCTCACTGTCATTTTTCTAATAGTCCTATTGAGCCTAAGGAAAGCATCATAGATATAAATTTGAAACATCACACTTAAGATTATAACTAATTACAGCATCCAGGTGATTTGCTACATAAGAAGGACATCATGGTTTAATGTACAAATGGTTTAAAATCCTGCATCATTTAAACAATATTCAGACTTTACAAAAAATTTATTCTATATGTGAGGCTGAGGTTTGCTGTGTGGAGATCATGGGACAACCTTGGCATTCAGGATTGGTGGCCGGCACCTTTACCTGCTGAGTTATCTCAGGGGCCCTGTACTCAGAATTTCTAATCGCTAAGTAACTAACAGAAGACAGTCCAGGAAAGGTCATTTGCCACGCTGTGCTCTATGGAAACTGCCTTTTGTAACCTCTGAAACAGTTCCCTTTTCAACAATCCAAAAGACATTAACAATAAAATCTGTCACAAACAAAGGGAATGCCCATGTGTAGGTGTGTGTACCCATCCCAGGTCTGGCCTACAACTCTGATATGTTTCAGAACAAGCCCAATTCAGTTACAAAGCAACAAGAGGGCTTATTGACAGTGTTTCTCAACCTTCTTAACGCTTCCACCCTCTCATATAGGTGGAATTTTGCTACTGTTATGATTCATAATGTAAATATCTGATATTTACACTATGAACCCTGTGAAAGGGTCGTTTAACAACCCCCCTCCAAGGAGTCTCTACCCACTGGTTAAGCCACTGGCTTAGGGCTTCTTAGCTCTGAATCCTAGATAATCAAACAGACATGGCGATCAATTCCATGATGCCAAAACAGCAAAAACGATCCCCTACCTAAACTGCTACTATAATCAGTAATGAGGAAAAAGCACTAAACACGTGACTTTAATTATGTAAATGACTTGGTAGCTCCCGATATATTTCGGATACCAAGAGGCACATGGCATCAACTAGAGCCCCACAGGCACATATCCAGAAAGCGTACCGAACTATCCACCACACTCGTCAAATCATTCTATTATAAAATGTATTACAAAAGTAATTGGTGAGGCAAAGGTTGCGGGGAAGTGTGAGCAGATAAGAGATAAACCTAAGGGACGCTACGATTCCTGAAGTAGAAATTTCCAGAAACTTCCACTGGAACTACGGCTATCGCCTACAAGGGAGAGGGCTCAATCTGGACTCCTGGACTCCAGGTCTTGCTCCAGGTGGGGGTCTAGGCTGCTATCTCCCCCCGGATCCCAGGCCCCGAGCCGCCGAACAGCCAGCGGCCAAGAAGAACCGCAGCAGGGAGGCCCCAAGCGCGGGAACGGCTGAGCCGTCCGCGCCGCTCACCTCGCTCCCCGCCGATGTCCACGTCAAAGAAGACTCGCGGGTTCTTGGAATTGGAGGGCTTGGCTGCTGGGGATGGGTGGGACATCTTCACTGCAGGCGCTGAAAGCAGGAGCTGACTACCTCGTGCGCGAGTGGGGCTCAACCTCTACTGCACGTCTACGTTATAAGCTGGCGACACGCTGAAGAGTCACTTCCTGCGCACAGCCGGAAGCTGAGCTCCGATTTCCGGTGACACCTTCCGGTTTCTGCGCCTGGCCCCTAATGGTCCGCTTCTCTTTCGTGGTTGTAGTGACGGTCGATTTCTTTTAAGTCTGTGCGCTGTTTCGCGGTTTTTGCTCCAGCGCTGGGTGGAGAATTTAGAAACCATCCTAGCTTCAGCTCTGCCACGAGCTGCCAGTAACTGCTCCGAAACTTAGTTTACTCGTCTATAAAATGGGGATTAAAAATGCCTACTCTGAGCAGACAAGATGGCTCAGCGGCACGTAATCGTTCTTGACGACCTGAGTCTGATCCCCGGAATCCACAGGATGGAAGGAAAGAGTGTTATCACCCAGTTGCCATCTGATTTCCATAAGTATGTCGTAGCATGCACACAGGAGCGCGCATACATAAATTATTGGTTTCTTCTTTTTTCTTAATGCCCACCTACCTTGGGAAGGCATTTTGGAGATTAAAGACATAATAAATTACTATCAGGATGTCTGACATAAACTTGTGACTCCTAGTAAATCACAGCTGTGCTGTTACTATTACCATGTTATTGTCATCTGGACATCACGTTTTTAAGTGACCCAGTCTACACCGAATGCGCTGATGTTGAGAAATCGGAAAATCAGAAGAGGACTTTTTTTTTTTTTTTTTTTTTACTTCTGTTAAAACTAGATACACTATTATAGTCTGCCTTTTTTTTTTCCCCCAAAAGGGCTTGGTGTAAAATGTACGTCTTAAAGGTGAATATGGTTATTCAGTACTGAGGAGGTAAAGGCAGGAGGATCCAGGCCAGCCTGAGCTATGCAAGTAAGACCTTGTTTCAAAAAATAAAAAAGTACATTTAGAACGAGTAGCTTTGGCATAGGCCTGTTATGCCATTAGTTGGATCTTAAGCCAGGAGGATCCAGAGTTCAAGTTAGCCTGGGCTTCATAAAGAGGCGCTCACTCCAAAAAGGAAAAAAAGAAAAGAAAAAAAAAGAGGTAAAAACATTAAGATTGGCCAGGTGGCATCTTCATGTATACTCAGCACTTATGACGTAGAAAAAGGAAGATTGACAGTTCCAGGTTAGTCCGTACTACAGAATGAGACCTTATCTTTAAAAACAGAAACAAGCTCAGATTGGTACCCAGCACCTATAATCTCAGCACTAGAGGGAAGAGAATCAGGAGCTATCCACCCAAACAAGCTCTTTCTTCTGTGAGTTGCCTTGTTCGTGTTATTTAATCACAGCAACAGGAAAGTAATTTGTACAGACAACCAGGACAGTTAAAAATCTATCTCTAGCTTGGTCTCATGTCTGGGCAACAAACTGGTCATTTATATTTTGTTTTACACGTTAGAATGATAAACTAATTAAAATGTGCGCTATGGGGTCTGGGAAGATGTCTCACACAATATGCAGGAGGATCACCGGCACTCACTCAGAAGCTGGGTGGGGTGGGCACTCCTGTGGTTCAGTGCTAAGGAAGATGATTTCTAGAGCTCACTGGCCAGTCGATGTGCTCCAGGTTAAATGAGAGACCACGTCTCAAAATCTAAGATGGAGACCTACTATACCCCACATCAAACTCTGGTCTCTACATTCTTACTCACATTCAGACAAGCATGTGCAGACAACACCCAAACACATACAGACACAACTGTCATTCTCATCTACTAGCTTGAGATCAGTATGAGGGCAGCCTAGAATGCATAGAAAGACTGTCTTAAAAGGAAAAACAAGAAGAATGAGGAGAGAGAAAAAGAAAAGAAAGGGGCAGAGGTGTGTGGAGAACACTGCTTCATTCTTGTTAAGAAGAAAGCTGGACAGGATGATTCTTTCGTTGTACAAGTTTCTGGATGTAAAAAGTAATCCAAGCCGGGCGGTGGTGGCGCACGCCTTTAATCCCAGCACTTGGGAGGCAGAGGCAGGCGGATTTCTGAGTTCGAGGCCAGCCTGGTCTACAGAGTGAGTTCCAGGACAGCCAGGGCTATACAGAGAAACCCTGTCTCGAAAAACCAAAAAAAAAAAAAAAAAAAAAAAAAAAAAAAAGTAATCCAAATGTCACTCTCCTGCTATCTAGTTTTTTTCCATAGTAAATCAGTGGCTTTTTATGAAACTCATGTGACTAGAACCAAACCAAATGAAAGAATCAAACTTTTTAAAAATTGTGTGTTTTGTCTGAGTTTGTGTATGTGAATTTAGATGCCCACAGAGACCAGAAGGGGATGTTGGCTCCCCTGGAACTGCTGTCATAGGTGGTTGTGATCCTGCTTATGTAGGTACTAGGAGCCAAACTCCAGTCCTCTGGAAGAGCTGCAAGCTCTCTTGACTTCAGAGGTCAACTCTTCAGCCCTAAGAGTCAAGCCTGTGAAATCACTGAAAACCAGATCTCTAGTGAGAAGACCAGCCTCTCAAAAACCGCTTGCTCCACTCAAACCTGTCTGCTCCCTCAGGACAGGTCACCTGGGTTCTGTCATCTCTGCAAGGAACAGAGCAGAAGAGCTGTCTCCTAAGGCTGAGGACCTGGTTTCACCTAGACAGAGAGGGCCTTGTCTGAGAGCATTACCATTATTATTTCGCTCTTTCTGCTTTTTGTAAGCACAGGACGGTGATTTAACACATCCCACTCCAGTCTCTGTTTAGTTCTCATTGCATATCACTCCACCCCAAACAAGCAGCTAAGCACTCTGTGTTCATTGCTTCAAGAGAAAGAGCTGCCTTCCAGACATCAGTGTTGCACATGACTTGATTTCTGAGGAATGGAAAACTTTTGGCATATTAAAAGTTGGGGGAAAAAAAAACCTTCAGTTTTGTTTTGTTTTGTTGTCAATACAAACTTTCTCCATGTAGCTTTGGCTTCCCTGGAACTTGCTTTATAGATCATACTGGCCTCAGACTCAAGAGATCCACCTATGCCTGCCACCACTGCCCCCTCCAAACTCATCTTTTATAAGATCATATTTTTATTCTCTCAAAAGAAAATAAATCGGCTTGATAGTCCATACCCATAATCCCAGCACTCAGAAGGCAAAAGCTGGTGGATCTCTGAGTGTGAGCCCAGTTTGCTCTAAGTAATAAGCTCCAGGCCATCTAGAGCTATAGGGTAAGAGCAACTAAATCAACAAGAAATCTGATCTAGAAAAGGAGGGGTTCAGGATGACAGAAGAGAGTAAGAGGGAAAGCAAGGACATGGCAGCTTGCCACTTCAGGAGAGTGGGGGAGATTGATTGACTGATTTATGGATGATTGATTGGCATATCAGTCATCATATCTCTGGGAATGTACAAGCATTCACAGATAAGCTAAAAAGATTTAAGAGGAGAGAGATCAGGCACCAAGGTGGGCCGCAGGCCACAGAAAGCAAGCTTCGGCTCATGAAGGAAGCAAGAAGTTGAGAAGTAGACAGGTTCCCAACATTCCTATGTATTCAACTGTTTAGGACAAAGATAAAACAGATGGAATGTTGGAGCACATACCTGTAAGCCCAGCACTTAGGAGGCTAAGGAAAGAAAATTATAAACTCCAGACCCTATCATCAAGGGGAAAGGAAAGGGAAAGCAACCCCCTAACTCAGGGAGTTTGCCAGAGGGAACTCTGAACTCAGTAGAAGACCATGAATACGGATGCCTGAGTTCAGTTGCCGAGCTGGATGTGTTTGTGCCTGGATGGCAAGCAGAGAGAGGCCCCAAACCCACTTGCCACTGTGTTGGACCTTCTGACACTTAGATCTAACCTCAGGAAAAAGAGGGATCCCGTAAGTTGACAATGATCAAATTACCAGTCCTTTGGAAGAGACAATTTGAAATTAGGAGTGTAATCCCAACTCCTGGGAGGCTGTAGGAATAAGATTGTGAATGCTAAGCCAGACTGGGGTATGAAGTCTCAAATAACTAAGAAAAGTGGCTGGGTAGGAGATGGGGGCGGACAGAAGGGAGAGGAGGCAGGGAGGGAGGGAAGAAGAAGGGAGGGCAGGCAGGAAGGAAGAGGACAGGAAATAAGAAAAGGAAAACAACTCCGAATTGAAATCTAAAGTGAGTTACAGACAAGTATATTTCGATGCATATACATGGACATAGGCTGTGGATCACTAAAGTTCCTACCAGGACCTGAGGCAAATTTAAAATAGTACTCAACCACATTCTCAAAGGTAACAAATTAGAAAAGACCCCAAAGTGTCCTATGTGTATTGTCAGGCTCTGATTGCTATAACTGGGCCGACAAAGGGGATTAATTGTTAGATGGGTAAAGGCACACATAGTTGTGTCCTGAAGATCAGCATCCTGTGCCGGTGGTTACACACTGGCAGAACTTCCCCAGAGTCCTGCAGAGAGCCAGGCAGCAGATGCCACCAGGGGGCAGCAGAGGCTTTGTCGCCATCAACTGCCCAGCTAAAAGCAGCATTCTGGAGTTTGTGCCTGTAAACTCCTCAAGTGTAAGATTCTTCTCCCCAGAGCTGAATCTAAGGCAGAAAGGGGCTGTCTTTACTCATTTGGAGGCTTATGTATATGTGTTAGCAAATTTTTCTGAGGAGCAATGGATTATTTTCTTTTCTCGGAAGCGATAGTTAAAATTAATTTTCACTGTTTTCCATTGTAAAATGTGTGTTTACCCTTAGTTGATAAAACCGATCCAGTGACAAACTTGTTCACTTCAGGATTTCCAAGGGAATAATTGAATTAGCCTGAAGTAATCTTGTCTTCCGTTTTCTTTCTTTCTGTTTTCTGGTACTGGGAATTGAACCTAGATCCTTGTACATGAAAGGCACATACTCTGCCAACTTTCCCCAGGCCTCTAAAATGTAAACAGTAGGTTTGGTAGCACATAAAGAGTTTTTATTTTAGCCCATGAAATTCTGTTAATTTGACAGAATACTTGCCTAGCATATAAAAGACTCTTAATGTAATCCCCATTCAACCATATAACTGAATAAGTAAATGAACACATCTTTTAATGGTTTACTGTTGCTCCTGGGTGAGAACACTAAGTCTTTACCGTGTCCCCACAAGTCTTGTCGATCAATAAGACCTAATAGACTGCCTGTCTGCTTAAGCTCTTCAGCTTGGGATAGCCTGTCAGAGACACCAGGACTAGTGACTTGAATAGCTTTGTTTCCTGTTTCTTTTTTTTAATGTTATTTTAATTGTGCATTTGTGTGTGTGTGTGTGTGTGTGTGTGTGTGTGTGCATGTGTAGGTATGGGCACAGGAGTGCAGATGTCTGTGGAAGCCAGAAGTTTCAGATTCTCCTAGATCTGCAGTTAAGGCAGTTGGGAGCAGCTAATGTGGGTTCTAGGAAATGAACAAGGGTCCTCTACAAGAGCAGTATGTGCCCTCAAGTACTTAGACACCTCTGCAGCCCCATATCCTTGTTTCTCTTGACTTCAGTTTTTGGTCACAGTTAAAGAAGCTTCTGGAAATAAAGATTGACATCAGCTCTCCGAAAAATGAGTGGGAGGAAACTTTGTTATTTTTCACTTTCTAATCAAAGACAAATAGATAAAGATAAGACAGACTTAGCATTAGTGTCAGAAGGACACACACACACACATGCACACAAACACGCACACACATTTGGCTGGCTTTCAACCCTTTATCTTCCTGGCTCTGCCTATTGAGTGCTGGGATTCCAGATATGCACCACCACACTATTGTGGTAGGGTTTTTTGCAAACACTTAGTCTTTAAAGAGTGTTAGATTTGGCCTGGCTGAGTAGTCCAGTTGTAGAGCACTTTGTCTAGCGTGTATGAAATCCTGGATTCCATCTCTATCATCATGCACACCAAGGGAAAATTCTGTCTTTCTAATACACAGTACACCAACGTTAGAATCACATTGGACCTCTGTTTAAACCTTAGCAGTCTAGTAAATGAAGTGGAATAATAAGGTTATAATGCACAGTTGTTTGAGGACTAAAATACATTTTGTAAAAACGTACACCATACATTAATGACTAATAACAAATGTCACAAAAACATTTTTAAGAAAAGTTATTTCTGGCACACTTTTAATCCCAGCACTTGGAGGCAAAGGTAGCTGGATGTAGTTTAAGGCCAGCCTGATCTACAGAGAGAGTTCCAGGACAGCCCAGGCTATTATACAGAGAAACACTGTCTCTAAATAAATAAATAAATAAAATAAGAGAGAAGAAAGGAAGGAAGGAAAGAGAAATAAATAAATAAATAAATAAATAAATAAATAAATTTCAGGGATAATTTAAAACTTATTTCAGGATGTCTTTATTTCAATGGAAAGTAAACAGTATAATGAGATTAAATTTTTAAACAACAACTGATATTTATTACATGATTACTTTATGGCATGAGTGTTCTGTATAGTTTCAAATGGATTTTCATTTATTTAGCTGTACATATATGTGTGGCAAAAGCAAGTAAGTGTACGTGTGGGTGTGGGTAGACTCGACTATGTAGTGCTTGTCAAAAGATTGATGTGGAGATATCTGTTGTAGAAACTTTTAATCCCAATCCAGGTTTCTACCCCTCCTTTGACCATTTGGTTTCTGGGAAAAGGCCACACACAATATTTGCATTTATATCTATGTTGTAAATATTTATATTTACAGTAAGACTTAAACAGCACAAGAGCTTAGTAGATATCTACGCTCTAGGCTATTAGAATCTACTTTCCTATAGATAACCCTCATTATTTGTTATTATATTTCATCTGGGCTGCTCTTCACTCCAATTGGCCAGCCCTAAGGGACACATTTTCATGAATTCACCTAATCAATGGTAGCTTCTCCCTCCACCTCACCTTCTCTCCCTTGTGGTTCTTCTTAGAAGCATTTACTTCTCTCTTTTTTGGAGATTAATGTCTTAGTGGGTCTTTTGACAAACACTACATAGTCGAGTGTACCCACACCCACATGTACACTTACTTGCTTTTGCCACACATATATGTACAGCTAAATAAATGAAAATATACTTATATAAATAAATAAATATACTTATATCCTTTTTATATTTAATAATTCAGGGTTTTCTATAGGCAAATAGATTCTAATAGCATACAGGGTAAATATCTGCCCAGCTCTTGTGCTGTTTAAGACTTATTGTAAATATAAAGGTTGTGTGTGTGTGTGTGTTTTATCTGGAAACTAAATGGTCAAAGGTTAGGTAGAAACCTTGGATCAGGATTAAAAGTTTCTACAACAATATCTTTCTTAATAGTCTTCCCCCTCTAGTTTTCTGAGACAGGGTGCCTCACTGAACCAGGTCAACAAGTCCCAGAGATTTGCCCATCTCCACGCTCTCAGAGGTGGGACTACAGACACACGCTGAACATTGGTTTTTCTAAGTTATACGTTCAGAGGATAGAGTCGCTTTCCAGAGATCAGGTTGGGTAGTTGTATGTCTTGGAGATGGTGTCAAAGGTGGCCTTGGCAATGTTGTCCAGGATGTCCGTATAGCCCCTGGCTAATGAGTAGCAAGTCATCAATACTGGCCAGCAGCAGCAGCTTCTTGGGCATAGGGGCAGAGATGAACACCACTGCCTCTGAGTGCAGAGACAAGATGCACCAGCACAGAGCCACAGCAGCCTGTCACCTTGTATGGGACAGTAATAGGCCTTATTCTCCCAGCAGCCTTTCTGCACAGAGATGATGGAAAACTTAGCTGAGATGATGTCCCCTCGAATGGCAGCAGATACCTCCTTGGAGGAGTTAACACCAAGACCAACATGACCATTGTAGTCCCCAATAGTGACAAAACCCTTAAACCTGGTCCACTGGGCAGTCTGAGTCTGCATCTGTACTGGCATGATCTTTAGAACCTCATCCTTTAGAGATGTGCCCAGGAAAAAGTCAATAATGTTAGAGTCCTTAACAGGTAAGGAGAACAAGCAGATCTCTTCCATTTGCGTGTTTTTGACTACGTGGCCCAGCTTGGTGCCAAGGATCCACTCCTTTTCCTCCTAAGCCTGAGCCCCCAGATGCTCTAAGCTTTCCCACTGTTGAGCATCAACATTTGGTGTTTTCCTGAAGAAGAGATCTATTCTTTCTAGTTTGATTTTGTTGTTGTTTATGTTTTTTGAGACAGAGTTTTTCCATGTAATCCTAACTGGCCTCAAACTCAGAAATGCACCTGTGTCTGCCTCCCAAATTCTGGGATTAAATGCCTGTGCACAGCCTAGCTTGAGACCGTGTCTTAAAAACAAACAAACAAACAAACAAACAAACATGATGGATAGCCTGAAGAACAATACCAAAACATATCTACCTAACATGCATGCACACACACAGAGACTTACAATCAGGTATATGTATATGACACATACATGCGCATGTGCGCATACACAGACACACACAGACACACAGACACACGAAGCTTTCTAGTTACCCAGGTACCAAATTCTAGATTTGGAGAAAATATTTTCATTTTCTTGAGTTATGGGATTGTACAAAGATGTACAGACATAGGTCTGGCCCTGTAGCTCAGTGATAGGTGCTTGCCCAGCACCTACAATGCTCAGGGATCAATCTGTAGCACTGAGCAGTACAAAATATCATCTCCTCATGCCTCATCCTCATTTTATACTGTTTTGCACTTTGCTTCTTTGCTTGGTAATTGATACTCATTACTCCCTCCTACACACACACACACACACACACACCACTCAGACAGGCTCACACTTTGTGTCCTTGGCTGGCCTGAAACTCACTCTGTAGACCAAGGCTAGCATTGATCTCACAGAGATCCACCAGCCTCTGCCTCCCCAGTGCAGGATCAAAGGTGTATGCCACCATGCCTGGCTCTTCATTCTTTTGAAAATAATATGTTTGATTGTTAAATCCTTCAAAATAGTTCCCTTGTGGATGGAGGTTTGGGTTTCTATGCTTTTCCTACTATATCCACATACAGATATCTAAGCAATTAATTTTTACAATTATGTATACGTGTGTGTGTGTGTGTGTGTGTACGCACACATGTGAATCCAGGTATCAGTGGAATCAGAAAAGGGGTAAGATTGCCTAGGGCTAGAGTCATAGGAGGATATGAGCCCCCTGACAAGGATGCTGGGAATTGAATCCGAGCCCTTGGCAAGAGCAGAACATATTCTTATCCTGCCAGCCATTTCTCAGCACTGTATACACAGATTTTTTTGCCTGTGTGATAAATTATAGTGAAAGAAATTGGTCAGTAAGAATACATGTACATTTTAAATTCTGGTAGCTATTGCCAAGCTGTTTTATGTGATGGTTGTACTAATTTATATTCCCCCAAGCAACATAAAGAGAGCTGTCTCTTATAAAGAGCTGCCCCTACCAAATTATCACTAAAAATGCATTTTTAAATTTGTCTGTCTGTCTGCTTGTTTTTTGAAACAGGGTTTCAGGTAGCCCAGACTGGAACTGAACTTGCTATGTAGCTGAAGTTGGCCTTGAGCTTGTGAACCTCTGACTTCTACCTTCTAAGTTCTAGAATTCAGGAATGCACTATCACCCCTGGCTTTCCATCTTTTCTTTCTTTGCTTTTCTTTTTTGAGGTTTTGATCCTTGCAAATCAGATTTGGAAAGTTCTTTAATGCTTATAAATGTATAAAGTACAAACTTTAAATGTATTCCTTCCTAATTCCCGTAACAGCAATACTATCATTGTTTTGGATATGAGAAAATTAAAGCTTATAGAACTCAAGTGACTTATTCCAATCATTCAGATAAAAACAGGTAAGTTATGTATCTCACAATAATTATTTTTGATGATTCAGGGCTTATTTCAAAAAGTTGCATCATATGTAGTGGAGTATACCAAGAGGCTGGGGCAAGAGGACTATCACAAGTCCAAGGCCAGCCTGGGCTCCATAGTGAGGTTCAGTCCAGCATTGGCTACAAAGTGAGAAATTGTCTTAAAAAAAAAATACAGTTCAGAATTTTTTCAGTAACTCCTTGCCCTCATTATCCAGAGAACAGTCAGTCATTGAGTTATAGATATGTGCCCCAGTTTAAATACATCTTAGTGAGCAGATGTTAACTGCCTTTAGCAGTCTCATGGTATCACCATCTCTGAAACGTCATTCCTAGTCTAAAGCTGAGTCCTTATCATTCCCACCCAGGGGCTGTTTCACAGCTAGCTGCGCAAAGACAGATAAATTTATACTATCTTAAGAAAAAGTCATTAATCCTAGCATGCTGAAGTCACAAGAATAACATGCTTGAAGTCTATAGTCTTTGTACCCATAATTCAGTGATTTTGAGAAACAAAAGGTCTGGTCCCACTCCAATGTAGCTGGAGTCAGTTGGCAAGACAAATCACCAGAGACCATTTAATAGTCCCTGACACCCTTTGTCATGACTGGAGAGAATGTGTGTGGGGTGATAGAACTAATTACACAAGAATCATGTGCTCATGGTATATATGGATAGAATTCGGAGACATTATACACATATTTACTTGGGTGTGGGCCTTCAGCACACTGCAGGTTTGACTTACCTGAAGCTCTTGTTAACTTATCTGTGGTTTCTGCCACAGAGTTCACAAAGAAAAAAAAATATTACCTCAACTTGAACTCAGTCATTAAAGTCTCCCTAAGAATCTCCTAGGTGGTATTTCACATTTGTGGAGAAAAGAGAACATCCCGGAAATGAATAATCATATCAAATTCAAGGTGAAGCTGTATACCACATCTGCATCCAAATATAGTCCACATGGATGAAATGCACATAGGATTTTAAAAAGTTTGACTAAAAATATATATTATATGTGTGATAGATAGATAGATAGATAGATAGATAGATAGATAGATAGACAGAGGGGGAGGGAGCTAGGAGAAGCCTCTTAAAAATGATGTAACTGACTATTCAGAACCTACAACATAAAATATTAACAAATAAGACTTTCATATTAAAATTTTTTGCATAAGTAGCATGCCACCAGGGCCATAAGGATGACTGAGTAGGTAAAGATACTTGTCACCAAATGATAACCAGTGTTCAATCTTGGGTGCTCACAGGTGGAAGGTGAGTGCCTCCACATTCCTGCTGTAGCAATACACTGGCATACATACATACACATACATACATGCATGTATGCATATACATACATATACACATGTACATATATACACATAATATGCATACATAATATACATACTACATATACACATACATATACATGCATGTGCATATATAATACACATACATACATACATACACATATATACATACATACATACATACATATAATATTATTTAAAACCAAATGCCCTGCATAAATAAAGCCAAATGACATACTAGAAAACGTCCACTCCACCCCATGTCACAGAACAAATGCTTACTTCCTAATGCACAAATAAAGAAGAGAAAGCAACAGTCCCAGCGAAGTGGGCAGGGAACTAAAAAGCGTTTTTTGCAAGTGACTTTTAAACTCATCTCCAAACTTGCTTATAAAAAGAGAAAATTAAAACTACACTTTGTCCAAAATCCAGTGTCAGCAGGGATGGCGGTACAGGTCTGTAATCCCAGCACACAGGAGGCAGAGGTAGGAAGATGACCACAATTTGCTCTGGACTATATAATAAGTTCCTGGGCAGCTTAGGCTACATAGAAAGACCCTGTCTAAAGACCAAAACCAACAAAACCCACATCCAAACCAAAAAGCTAATAGTTGATATTGACAGGCTGTAGGGAAACTGACATGTCTGTACATTATTAGTAGAAGAAATCTGCAACCTTCATCAAAACATAAAGGCTAGCCAGGCATGGTAGTGCATGCCTGCAGTACTAGCACTTCAGTGCCTAGACAGGAGGCTTGCCCAGAGTTTCAAACTAGCCTGGGCTACTTATATTTAATCTGATTGTTTCTCACATCTATAAACAAAATCACAAAGGCCCTTGACCCCTCAGTTCTAGGGGAATGCAGTTCTGAATAGGATGGTTTGGAAGGACTCACAGAGAAGGAAATGAGCTGCCCTGACATCAGGGAAGGAGCCCTTGCAGAACGCTAATGCCTTACTTGAGAGCAGAGTGTAAGATGTGCACTGTAATCTGCAGGAAAGCCTGCAAGCTGGGTTGGAATAAGCCACAAGGAGAATACTGAGAGGCAAGTGAGAGCAGGTTTGGGAAGCACAACCTGAAGGGACTAGTAAGTCCCTCTAAGGCAAGGGGAAATCACTGAGGTACTGAACTGAGACCCTATTAAACATGACCTACATATTTTAAAAGAGCAATCTACTGTCATGAAAGGGACGAAGCAGTGGGGTATGAAGAACACTTTGTAGGAAGTGAGAGATAATGGGATGAATCAAATGGCAGAAGAAGTGGGGTTAAATGGCCAGGTTATAGGCAACTTGTGGTTGAGAGGTTTGTTTGGTTGTTTCCTTGATATGTTTCTTGATTTCTGGCAGTGCTGGTGACTGACTGAACCTAAGGCCTGGGACATGCTAAGCACTGTACCACTTAGCTATACCCCAGTCCAATGGGTATATTTTAAAATTAGAGCCACCAGGATGTGCTGGCAGTTGAGTGTGAGATATACAGAAAGGATCTAAAAATGCTGCTAAGATTCTTGGCATGAACAGCCACAAAGGCAGAGTTGTTGCTGACGCAGTGAAGAAGGCCAAGAAAGTTGCTCGGATTTGAGAAAAAGTTGAGTGTTAAAGTACGGACACGTGGCTTGGCATGGTAGATCGTACTTACAATCCTAACACTTAGTAATTGCAGCAGAAGAATCAGGAGTTCAAGGTCATAGTGAGTCTGAGACCAACCTAAGCTACATGAGACCCCATCTCAAAAAAAGGACAACAAACAAATAAACAAATAAATGATGGGTCTAATCAACTTTAGATATGTAGAGAAGCGGTGAAATTAAGGCCAGACTGGGCTGTGGGGAGACTATCTCAAAAAGAGGAGAGACGGTGCTGGGTATGTGGTGCACAGCTTTGATTCCAGCACTCAGGAGGGAGAGGCAGGTAGGTCTCTGTGAGTTCAAGGCCAGCCTTTTCTATAAAGTGATTTCCAGCTCATCTACGGCCACCCAGTGAGACTGTCTCCAAAATAAAGGAAATAAAAGAAATAAAAGAGGAGAGATGATTGTTAAGATACTCAGGGATGGACTTGTGTTTCCTGGGAGCCCTCTAGGCTGAGGCTGTCAATCAGAACTGTGTGGAAAAATATCAGTTATAACCTGAGAAGTAGGTGAAAGAGGCAGCAGAGTCGGTGTAGACAGAGCTGAGGTCTAACAGGACAGACTGAGGGAGCAAGGATAACTTGGCTGACAGACTAGGCATTACAGGAGCAAAGGGATGCTGATGTGAGACTGGGGGAGGAATGGCCAAGAAAGAATATGGGTTACAGGGCCAGACGCCTAGAGGGTGAAGTACGGGAGCTGCTGGACACCCTGGGAGTCCAGAGCCTCTTACAGTGTTGATAGAAACAAACAAGGAGAGGGGTGATGGAATTGAATCATGGAATCATAAGGCAGGGTCAAGGACAGAGAGAAAGAGGGAGAGGGAGAGGGAGAGGGGAAGGGGGAGAGGGAGAGGGGGGGAGAGGAAGGAGGAGAGACACAGAGATATGGAGACAGACAGGAGGAGAGGAAGAAGAGAAAGACACACACATAGAGAGAGACACTAAGGCAGAGGCTGAGAGAGACAGAGGCGGGAAGGAAGGAGGAAGGGAAGGAGGGAACAGACAGAGGTAAGACAGAGGTAGCAGGAAGAGCTGTCCGGGAGTTCAGAGGCTGCTCTAAGCTCTGGCTGCTTCATGCAGGAGTAGGACACTGTAGTCCTAACTTGAAGAGGTGGGGAAACAGCTTTACAGTTTTTAAACACTTTAAAGAAAGGGCCAGCTTCTTCTCAGGTTTCTGAGTCTGGGCATCTTAGGACTTCCAGTGATTTCTTCCCAGCCTTATTTTGAGGCCAAGAAGCAGAGGAGCCAAAGAACAAGCAGCTCAGATCAGTTTTGTTGGCATTTGGTCTAGGCTCCGCCCTACAGTTACCTGGCAACAGCCAGGTGTGCCTGACTCACTGTAAAAGGGGCTGCTCACCCCTCCTCTCTCTCTTGCATTCTTGCTGTGTCCTCTCCCTCCTATTACCCTTCTCTCTCCATTCCCCTACCCCCATCTCTCCACATGCTCATGGCTGGCCTCTACTCCTCTACTCTCTCTTTCTCTCTCTGCCTTTCTCTATCTCTACCCTCTCCACTCCCCTCCCCATGCCCTGAATAAACTCTATTCTATACAATACCTGGTCCCTCAGTGGGAAGGGATGCTTCAGCATGAGTCTGCAGAGGCACTCCCTTCCCCCAGACCTGACTACATATCCGCCAAACATATTCCTTCTCCTCTTCATTTTTATAAGACACAACAAGTTCTTTCACAGAACTCTACAGGCTGAGTGGGCCATGGCTGACTCTTCACAGGGCTCGGAGGAAATTCCAATAGCATGGCTCTACCACACCACAGTCTGTTATCCATTTTCTAGGGGTTAGGATTCTTTGAAGCTTTTTTTCTGGTGCATCCCCAGATCCTTCCTGAATCAAGTCTTTCATTCATTCATGTATCTAACAAGTGTGTTTTCCTTAGCAACCAGTCTAGCTTTATGCCACGCACCTAGGAACTTATTAATGATCTCATAAGAGTTTCCAGTCCATTTGAGGAAAAGAGAGAAAAAGATGAGAAGGAAAAGAAAAAGCCCAAACCGAGAGAAGCTGGAGTTTGAGAGTAGCCTGGGCTCCTTAAGCTACAGCCTCTCTGAGCCACTTAGTGAGACCATATCTTAAAAATAATATGTAAATAAATAAATAAACCAAAATGTTATTTTATGCTGTGGTAACCTCAGTGGTAGGTAGCATACCTAACGCACCAAGCTCTGGACCCATCCCCACTATGTAGCACACATACAAAAAGTTACCATTTTAATTGTTGGCTTGTTTGAGGTAGTATATCACTAGCTTTATCCAGGTTGATCACCAACTCCCAGCCATCCTCCTGCCTCAGCCTCCCAAGTACTGGGACTACAGATGTATGCCATCCTGCTTATCAAACAGTAACAGCAACAGCAGCACCACCACCAGCAGCAACAAATATCCCCAAATTTAAAAAAAAAAAAAATCTGTATGTGAAATCAAGACCGGTGGCCAAGCCTGGGATGCCAGCATTAGGGAGGCTAATTGGGTGATATTGAATTGGAGACCATCTCCATCCACAAAATATAACCCTGCCTTGAAACAAACAAACAAAACAAACAATATCCCCAAACCAAGCCAAACTAACAAAAATTCCACCTAGGCTGGGAAGGAAGCTAAGTGGTAGATCCTTTGTCTAGTATTTGCAAGCCCTGGGTTTAATTCACAGCTTTGGGGAAAAAAAATACATGCAAGTAAAGGAAGAAATACAAAACAAAACGGGGTGGTATGTAGTATATAACACTTTTCGGTCTTTATGAATTAAGAAAATGTTTTCACTTTTGATAACTGCAATAATCTGGAGAATTCTATCCCAAGCCAATAAGTCTAACATAGAAAGACAAGAACTACATGACTCCACTGGTTTACAAACTTAAACAGACAGAACTCACAGAGGCAGAGAGTAAATGTGGCTATGGGAGACCGACGGGGGGAGTGGGGTGGGGAATCAGAGGATGTGAGGATTGACCAGAGGTCAAGTCTCACTTATGACGAGTAAGTTTTCTGAATGCCATATATTGTTACCATGGTGACATAGCTAATAATAGTGTATACAGTATAAATATAGTGTATGTCCTTTGTGAAAAGAATAGATGTTTAAATGTTCTTTTTCACAAAAAGAATGCTAATGAACAAGCTGGATATAATCACTAAAAATTCAGTACATGTCTCAAAATATTACACTGTACCCAGGAACATCTTAAATTGTTGTTGGTTAAAAACAAAAATAGGAAGGATGGGTGATGGCTCAGTTAGTAAGGGGCCTGCGATTCAAGCACAAAGACCTGAGTTTGGGTTCCAAGCACCTAATCAAAAACTGGGCATGGGTATACAGGTATATAATCCAAGTGCTACAGAGGTAGACATGGGGGGGGTCATTGAGGCTTACTGGCCACCCAGTATGGCAGAGTTGCTGAACTACAGGTACAGAAAGAGATCCTGTCTCAAAAACTAAGGTGGAGAAGCTCACCGGATAACAGTACTGCTTAAGCATAAAGACCAGAGTTCAAATCCCTAGCATTCATGCAAAAATCTGGATATGAATAGCACAGTTAGGGGGTTCAGGAAGGAGGATCACTGAGCTTGCTGGTCAACACCCTAGCTCCAGGCTCAGTGAGACACCCTGTCTCAGTGGAGTGAGAGTGAAAGAGTAGGTAAGTGACAGCTTCCTCTGGTCTGTGTACATGTCATCTACATACATGTACATATTAACACACATACACACACAGAACAATTGAAGAAGATATCTGATGTTTTCTGGGCTCCAGAAACATCAGATGGTGCACATCTGTAATCCCTGGCAGTTGGGAGGGGAAGTCAGGGGAATCTTGAATTTGAGACCCGTCTGGGGTACACAGAAGACCCTGTTTCAAAACAGAAATGAAAACAGAGCCATGAGGTAACTTAGTAAGCAAAAGCACTGCTTCATGCCCCTCCCTCCCCCCAAAAAAAGGCTAGAAAGAGCTGGGGAAAACCTTCAGAGAATAGCTAATAAAACAAGAAATGTATTTGTGCTCTGTGTGTGTGTGTGCGCGTGTGTTGGTTGTAGGGGAACTTTGTGGAGTTCCTTTTCCTACCTTTAATGTTAATTCAGGATTGAGCCCAGGTTGCCAGGTTTTTAGGTTCTGGGCTAGGCATGGTGGTATACACTGTAATCCCAGTAGTAGAGGCAGAGGCATGGGGAGATCAAGGCCATCCTCAGCTGCATAACCAGGTGGAATCCAGCCTCGACTACATGAGTCTCTCTTTCTCTCTCAAACCAACACCACACCAAAATGCAGGTAGGTTTCTAAAAGGAGGAAATGTTCAATTGTCATGTTGATGATGAAAATTTCCTGATTATCCCGTGAGTGGTCTCCATTGTGAGAGTGTCAGGGAAATGGAGTTCTGATTCACATTCACAGGATTAATTTGCATGAATTTGCTCCTCTACCACCGAGGCTCATTCAGCCACACCAGAGATTTTGAGATCTTACTTATCTCTTAGCTGCAACTCTGTTTACAGGGGCAATGAGTTCATTCATTTCTCTATTTCGAGATAGGTCTTGTGTAGTCTAGATTGCCCTTGAACACCACAAGAAGCTGATGATGATCTTCCCGTCTTTATCTCCTTTCTGAGTGCTAGGGTTACAGGCAAGTTCCACCATGCCTGTCCCCAGGGAGTATTACAACATCTCTCAACAATTATTTCTAACTATGCTGCTGCTGCTGCTGCTGCTGCTGCTGCTACTACTACAACAACAACAACAAAGGGCAAAATGAAAAAATTTTTATGCTGATTGTTGGTTTTTGTTTTGGAGACAGTGTGTCACTCTGTAACTCACTGTATAGCCCAGGCTAGCCTTGAATTTGTGGCCTCTTGGATGCTGTGATGTATGAGCCATCATATCCCACTAAGGATATAGAATTTGGAATCTCTTACAAGGTTGATTCAATAGTGAAACAAACCATTACTCTTAGATCAGCCTTCTTTCCTTTAGTGAATGGCCCCAAGACTATGTTCTTTGAAAGAATATAAAAGTAATCTGGAGAGATTACCTTTGTCATTATTTTAGAGCTTTAATTAATCACTGATGGGAACTAAGAACTTTTCTGTTGTCTTTTCACAAGGGCAAAGAGAGGAAAACCTGATGAAAGAAACATTCTGAAATACTGGAAAAAAAATGGACTGGGCTGGGCATGCAGCTCAGCTTGTCTAACCCATACAAAGCCCAGCACTGGGTAAACCAGGTTAGTAGCACACGCCCTAAATATAAATATATATATACATGTATATGTATACACATATATACATATGTATATATATGTATGTGTATGTATGTATGTATGTATGTATGTATATCACATGAGAACAGAGTATTTTGCTCTAGGTTAAATCCCTACCACCAACGACAAAAAAACTTGAATGGGACCATTGGTGTTGAGTATTTTCTCTGGCAGACTAGGGGTTAAAAATACAAATTTCTTCATGATATAATAAGCAATAGAGAAAAATTTTGAAAATGAAATTCTCTTATAGATTTTGGATTCAGATAAAATTTCTCTTCTAATAGAAAGCAACTGTTTAGGATAATAGGATTGTGGACCAACAATGATGACCAATACCTCTGTCTTCGTCATATCTTGTCCTGGTTTCGTCTGCAAGCTTCTCTCAAGATTTGTAACACTATATCCAGATATTAAATATTAATAATTATATCTCAATTAGGAGAGAAAAAGCCTCTCCTAACTGTTTTCCCTCTAGCCCCTTCAGGAAGAAGGAGTACCTGGTTTCAGCAGGTCACGAACAGTGTCCATGATAATATAACAGAAATCAAACTAAAGCAGACTACAGAGCATGCATATATTGAAAGAAGTCACATGAACTGATAGATCAGCATGGGGAAGACAGCCCTCGAAAGTTCCCTTTTCTACTTTATTGTTATTCTGTCATCTCCAAGGATTCACAGCATTTCTGTCCCTCTTGACATACAGAGCCATGTGGCAGTGCAAGAGACTGGGACTAAGAAACTAGGAAGCAACCACTGGTTGGGGGCCTTTGAGCAGCTCAGAGCTATGCTCCGCCCCCTCCTTTTGATCACCTATATTTGTGAAATATGTTTGCTTTTAAAAATCTAAATGTCCTCTTTTTTTGTTTATTTTTTAACTGTGTGTGTGTGTCTAATTTTGTGCATGTGAGTGAGTGCAGTCCCCTACTGCGCCAAAAGAGGGAGGAGGAGACTCTGAACCAGAGTTCCACTTGGTTGTGACCTTTCTGATCCACTTGCTGGGAAGCAATCTCCAGTTCTGCGCAAGAGCCACTAAGCCACGTTTCTCCGTCCTTAACTTTCCTTTGACAAAGTCTAAGAAATTTTGGCGGGTCATTTGTTCACCGTTCTCAAATTTGCGGGAGAGTTGAACTCAAAAGTAACTCCACCACCTCAACTACCTACCAAATGAATCACGTTAGAGCTCTAGGCTGCAGAAACAGATTAATAAACTGTTTTGAATGTGGTCAGACTCTTCATAACCGCAGGTTCTTTAGCGTCTTGCACCACGGCACATTAAATCCTCAGGGGGCCTGAGGTGTGAGAGCACACAAATGAGTCTAAGCACACACCCTTCTTCCCTAAATCAAAGTATCTGCTGTGATTTTTTTTATGTGCCCTGACTATGTGAAAACGAAATAGGAAAGCAATCATTTATGTTAACATACACACACACACACACACACACACACACACGCACACGGGCTTAGCACATGTGAAGCTTTTTGTGTGACCTACGTACCAGTGGGATCCAAGACATCAAACAAAACAGTGACGTGAGTAAACTGTTTGTAAATTCTAAATTGAGCCTGCAGATTTACTCTGGTCCTGGAAGCAACTTGCTGAGGCCTCAAATACAGCAGGGGCCAGAATACCCAGCAGCAACCTCAAGCACTAAGTTGCTCCTCCAGCACAGGCTTTCTGCTAGGGAGTCCTGGACCCGACAAAATGAGGACCAAATTCAAGGGCTTTTCTTTCTTTCTTTCTTTCTTTCTTTCTTTCTTTTTCTTTTCTTTTTTTTTTTTTAACCAAAGAACAAAAACTTCCACAGTTGTGCACTAGGTCAGTAGTGTGACAGTAGGTCAAGTGTGCGAACACTCGTGCACCCCGCCCAACTCTCCAGCCCTTGTAAGCGCCCGGCGAGTGATAACTCCGGGTGATAACTCCGGGTGTGCCACAGTGATGTCGGCACAGGGCGGGTAAGGCTGGCCAACGGAGACGTTAGGCCGCTATGCTCCTCCCTCTCTCCTCCCCCCCAACCCCCCAGCCCCTTGCGGTCATAACTCCCTCCTTCCTACGAGCCTCTCCCCGCTCCATCCTCCCCTTCCCCGGCGCTCCTCCTACATCACCCCCTCCTCAACACTCCTCTCTCCCACTCCCTTGTATTCCTCCCCATCACTCCTCCCAACACGTTCCTCTCTCTATCCCCCTACGCTCCTCCCCGTCCCTCTTGCTCCTAATCCCTCGTGCTGCCTTCTAACGCTCCTCCCCATCCCCTGGTGCTCCGCCCCCATCCTCCTAGCGCTCCTCCCCCTGCCTCGTGCACCCCTCCCTGCTAGCCTCGTGCTCCTCCCCTCCCTCATGCTCTCCCTCCTCTTCTTTCCGTGCTCCTCCCTCTCCCTCGTGCTGCCCTCTCCGTGCTCCTCCTCCCGCGGGAGCGAGCTGTCAGCCGGGCGGGCCGGCTCCGTCATATGACCGGCCGGCGGCCGCGGCGCCGCACCTTCCGTCCGCTGCAGCGGTCCCGCGCTCGCGCCCCTCCGGGCGGCCGCGCCCCCGTCGCCATGGCCCCGCCGCGGCCGCCGTGGGCTGCGCGCTGAGCCGTCGGGTCCCGGAGCGTGGCCGCCCGGGCCGCCGCGTGCACGCCATGGCCCCGACCCTGCTCCAGAAGCTCTTCAACAAAAGGGGCGGCGGTGCAGCGTCTGCCCAGGCCCGGCCGCCCAAGGAGGAGCCGGCCTTCAGGTGAGCGCGTGCGAGCCGGAGGGAGGCCGCAGGGCGGGCTGCATGGAGACTGGACCCCCGCGCCGCCCTGTCCCCTCCTCCTAGGCGGGACCCCGCGCCACCCCGTCCCTTCTTCCCAGCTCCTCCTGGGAAAGACCCCTGTCTCTCAGTCTTTTCTGTCCAGGTTCTCCTGGGTGGAGACCCCACGCCTCTGTCCCTTCTTTCCGGGTGGGACCCAGCAGCATCCTCTTCCCTTCCTCACCGGGTCCTTCCTGGTGGGACTCCTCTTTCCACTTCTTCCAGGGTCCCAGAGCCGCAAACCGCCTGTCCCTTCTCTACTGCTCCTTCTGGGTGGGACCCCAGCGCCGTCCTCCTTTGCTCTCCAGATCAACCCCAGGTTGGGAGCCCTGCGCCATCCTCTGCCCTCTTCCCTCAGGTGCCCCACACAATTTCTCCATGTGTTCCCGTGTCTGAGCACGACTGGCACCGGTGTGTACCTTCCAGGGGTCTCTGGAGGGAGAGTCACCTGAGTCTCCCCTGCTCCAGAGCCTGTAATACGCTGTCATTTTGCAGGCAGCTCCAACCTACTGAGTATGACAGTATTTTGAAGTTGGAAAGGGTGAAGCCACGAAAAAAGCAGCTTCTTTCTTGCCGTGTATGACAAGCTCGCCAGCGGATGAATAAAAGTGTGTAATTTCCTCATCAGTTAGAAGGGCTGATGCCGCATGATGAGTGGAAAGGGAGGGAAATGCTTTTATGAAACGTCTCGGGTTCTAATTTAACAAAGCAGAGGCAGATATTTAATAGTTCATCTTCGGAACACATACCTTTGAATTAGCATGTGTTAAGCTTGCTCAAGATCCACAGCTCTAAGTGGCTGGGCTTGCATTTTCATCTAAGCAATTGACTGGCAGTCCAGCATTTAAAATCCTTATACTATTCTGCCTTTGAGTGGTAAGTTTCCAAAGATGCTTTCCTAGGTCCTGTACTGTCTTTCAGCACTATTAGTTGAGAAAACCTTTTATTTGCCATTTAAGTTTTCTGCATAAAACAAAATAAAACACCCTAAATACTTCACACCGATTCTGGCCTTCTAGTGGTATTTCATGTCCAGAATGCCTGCAAAAGCAGTTTATTGTTAAAGAAGTATAGAGTCAGTACAATAAACCTTTTAAAAGTCAAACTTTGATTTTTTTTTTTTTTTTTAAAGACAAGGGTCTCACTAGCCCTGGCTTACTTCTTACTCTTGGCAATCTTCCTGCCTTTGCTTCCCAAGTTCTGGGAACACAATCATGAAGCATCACATTTGAAATGAATTTTGATTAAATTTCATCTTCTGTATTGCATAAAAATTCATTCAAAATACATATAAATCTTTATACAAGATTTTTTTTTTATTTTATATTTCCAAACAGTCTTATATAGCCCAGGCTGGCCTCAGTCAAGCTCCTGATCGTTCTGTTACTGCCTGTCAATTGTGAGATTACAACAAGTACGTGCTGCCATACCTGGCTTCAGCTTCGAGAGAATGAGACATTGAATAGAATAGCGTTTGTGTGTGTGTGTTGTTTGGAAGGTAAATTGTGAGGATTGTGTATATCATCAGCGTCATTCCCGTTAGACAGACAGAACCTGATTCTGTGCCTTTCATTTGTCTGCCTACCAGTGATGCTGTATAATGTCTCTGAATCCTAGAATTACTTTTGGACTCAGGACATGCAAATTCTTCTTGGAATCCCAGACTAGATCAAGATCCCAAGTCTGGAGAGAGAAAGGCATGCATGATTCTGATGTCTTCACTTTGGCAGGCCTTACCAAGGACTTTACAGCCATTGGGTGCCTGTGGAGATGGTGTGGTACTTGTCGCCACTTGTTTCTTGAGTTCCCTGCCTACTTGTTCACCACTATTCTTTCCATGGATAAGGTTAAATTTGGTGTATTTTGAGCAACTACAACAACAAAAAATGTGGCTATATTTAGGGCTCAGCCATATATTAGGAAAGTTGATTCCCACTTTATTAGGACCATCTTCTGTCCTCTCGTTGGTGTATAAAGGAGAAGAAAATGTAATCTTTAAATTTTTTTATTTCATTATGTATTTGTGTGCGTGTGGGTGCACATACTCACACAAGTTCCACAGCACGCAGGTGGAGATCAGGGACAACTGTCAGAACTCTGCTCTCTCCTACCGTGTGGGGCCTGGGACACTGACTCAGGTGATCTGCCAACAAGTCCTCCTGCCTGCTGCACCTTGACAGCACTCATGTGCTATCTCTTGTCATTTGCTCACCTCAGACTTTTTTTTTTCCAGTAAGCTTTTTGAAGTAGATGTTTTTGAAGAATGTTGAGATTGCTTCTCTTCCCTTTTTGAGACAGAGTCTTACATAACCCGGGCTGACCTAGAAGTCCAGCTTTCCCTCAGTACTCATGTGATCAGATGCTGGGGTTACAGATTCACCAACATGCTGGGCACTTGTATGAACCCTCTTCTTATCCCAGCTCTCCTCCCCTCCCCTCCCCTCCCCTCCGCTCCCCTTCCCTCCCTTCCCCTCTCCTCTCCTCATCATCCTGTAGTTTCCCTGTTGTGTGTCAGAGGCAGTTTGTTGTCCAGAGCGAGTGGCTCCAGTCCCACACTGTTTCCAGATCTTATCTGTCACCCATCACCTATGGGGCATTGTCACAGTCAAGAGTACATCTTATACATTTCATTTATGATCTAGAAACTACCTCCTCTTTTCTTTTAGTATGCCTTGGTAGAAACAGAAAGGACTCAAAAGAGTCCTTACAGTCTTACCCAAAGCAGTTAGGAGCAGTATATAATTATATTATTTCTGAAACTTAGATCCTGCTTAAAATCATAGTGTGTTTAAAACTTGAGAAAGTTCTGTTCACTGATCGTCCAAGTGCTTTTCACTTTTAATTATTTGATAAATATCAGTTAGAATAACCCTCAGGTTGAAAATGAATACATAGCCGGGCGGTGGTGGCGCACGCCTTTAATCCCAGCACTTGGCAGGCGGAGGCAGGTGAATTTCTGAGTTCGAGGCCAGCCTGGTCTACAGAGTGAGTTCCAGGACAGCCAGAGCTATACAGAGAAACCCTGTCTCAAAAAACCAAAAAAAAAAAAAAAAAAAAAAAGAGAAAAGAAAATGAATACATATTCAGAAACAGAATGTCTGGACTTTAAGGTCAACATGCTTACTTAGGACCTAAAAAAAAAATTATTTTTAAATATGTATGTGTGCCTGAGTGTATGTATGTGCATCTGATGCATGCAAGATCCCCTGGAGCTGGAGTTACCATGAACCATTATGTGGATGTTAGGAACCAAACTTGAGTCCTCTGTAAGATAGTAAGTGTTCTCAACCACTCAGCCAACTCTCCAGCCCCTACATAGAACTTTTTTTTTTTTTTTTGAGACAGGGTTTCTCTGTGTAGCCCTGGCTGTCCTAGAACTCACTCTGTCGACCAGGCTGGCCTCGAACTCAGAAATCTGCCTGCCTCTGCCTCCCAAGTGCTGGGATTAAAGGTATGTGCCACCACTGCCCGACTATATAGAACTTTTTAATGGTCAAGGTATATTCAGTGTCTTCTGTGTCTTGCTTCTATTTGAAATATTGTCTATCTTTTTTTCTCTTTTCCTGGGGACCAAACCCAGGATCTCATGCATGCTAGTTAAAACATTATTTTATTTTTTAAGATTTATTTACTTACTTTATGTATATATGAGTACACTGTGGCTGTCCCTGTCTTCAGACATTCAGACACACCATAAGAGTGCATTGGATCCCATTACAGATGATTGTGAGCCACCATGTCGTTGCTGGGAGTTGAACTCTGGACCTCTAGAAGACCAGTCAGTACTCTTAACTGCTGAGCCATCTCTCCAGCACCCTAAAACATTATTTTAAGATTATTTTTGTTTGTTTTGAGAGAGAGTCTCATGTAGCCAAAACTCCTTCTGTCTCCACCTCCCAAATGCTAACGCTACCATTGTGTCCCACTTTGCATGGCAATTATTATGATTATTATTGTTATTATTATGATTATTATTATTAATGTCTGGTTGTGCTTCAGACTGAATCTAGAGCCTTGCACATGCTACGAGTTTTCAGGTTTTTATTCTTTTCGATTTTTGAGGCAGGATCTCAAGTAGCCCAGACTGGTCTGGAACTGCTGATTCTCATGCCGCACACTTCAGGTGTGTATGTGATGTGTGTCTCAGTTGTAGGCATGCACTATCAATGCTTGGTTCTTGGTTTTGGTTTTTGAGACAGGGTTTCTCTGTGTATCTCTGGTTGTCCTGAAACTCACTCTGTAGTTCAGGCTGGCCTCGAAGGAGAACCACCTGCCTCTACTCTCTGAATGCTGGGATTAAAGGCATGTGCCACCACCGACTAGCTTCTTGTTTTGTTTTAAAAAAGTATCTCTAGTAAATTATTAGACCAGTTTCCACTTAAAAGGCGGTGAAAAAGAAGGGCTGCTAGATGTTTTCTTTCCTTCAGGCTTGGTTAGATGATGTGAACATCATGCGGGTTCGGAGAATAGATGAAAGCATTGCAGCTTTCTGGTAGTTAGCCGAGTAAGTGCCACCAAGAGGGAGCTTTGTGGTAATTAGCTGTGTAAATTCCACCAAGAGGGAGCTCCCTTCTTTCCTCCAGTCCTGAATACCTAAGGCCAAATGGCCTAGTTAGTGGTAATCCCCATTTGTTCTGTTAGAACAATTCAAATAATCTGTTACAGGGCTGGGATAAATATAATTAAATCCACTTATTGCTAAAGAGCGGCTACTGCCAGTTTACAGCTTGGCCTTCCACCTGTACAAAGCCTGCTAGGACACCCATGCTGTGCGCCCTAGAGTTGAGGGTGGGAAGGACAACAGGTTATACACTGAGTAAATAGACACACTGTAGAAATGATGACGAGTATATACGTAAGCTGAAGTCCGAGAATAGATACAGTTTTGTACTAAGGTCGGAATTAAGAGCTCATTCACTGCTCTTAGGTATCATTTGGACAAGACTGCCTTCTTTCACAATGCCCACTCCCAGCCTGTAGTTATTTCTAATGGGATTGTTCTAAGGTACGGTAGAGAATATTCTAGGAGGCAGGGCAAAGTGTCTTTTCCAGCACCCCCTCTGTGTGTGTGTGTGTGTGTGTGTGTGTGTGTGTGTGTGTGTGTGTGAGAGAGAGAGAGAGAGAGACAGAGACAGAGACAGAGAGACAGAAAGACAGAGAGACAGACAGAGACAGGTATACGTGATGTGTGTGCATTCATACGAGCATGAATGTGCACAGCATGGGTGTGCTTAGAGGACAGCCTCAGATACAGTTCCTGGCTTTTCACTTGGCTTTATTTAGACAGGGTCTTTTTGTTGTTGTTGTTTTTCTGCATTTTCCGCTAGCTGACCTGCAAGCTTCCAGGGATTCTCTTGGTTCTGATGTTTGGATTACAGACGTTTGTGCTATGTGGCTGGCTTTTATGTGGTTTATAGGGATTCAAAGTCTTGTTCTTGCGTTTCTGTGGCAGGCACTTTTTACCCACCGCAGCATTTCCCCAGCCCCATGCTTTACACTTTTAATTCCCATAAAACAAGACTGTCAAGATGTCCTTTCCTGCCAAGCTGGCATCTACTGGCTTTCTCTTGATGTAGCTCCCTGTTCTGACATACCCTCACACACTGAGAGCTTACATTAATGATGTTAGCAGAGATGAATGGGGAAATTGTGCTATCTAATGCCCCTAAAGATCCACGCACGTGCCTATGGGGCATGCCTATGTCCTAGCTTTTAGGAGGCTGAGGCAGAAGGATCAGGAATTGAAGGCTAGCCTCAGCTTTGTATAGGGAGTCAAAGGACAACCTGGGCTAAGTGAGACCTTGTCACAACAAAGCAAACAAAACTGTATCTTGGAAGACAAAATGGGAAAGCTATTTAGTCTCGCCTCATGTAACATGTTGACATGAAGCTAGACAGTAAAACTGTAGACTTCTCTGCTTGTCCAGTGTTGAATCATATGTAAAATGATACAGTCCTATGTAAAAGAATTTATTTAGAGGAAGAGGTAATGAAGTGTGTTTTTTAAAAAAAAACTTCTAGAAAAAATAAAATGCAGTTCAAAATGACTTAAGTCAGAGCGAGTCATCTTAGGTAATAAAGTTTAGTGTTATTCTATTGAAGGTTTATTAAAAATTAAAATATTTCCAAAGTTTGATTTCTTCAAACTCTGTGCAAACTTGAGACAATCGAAGTAAATGTTTTTTTTCCTCTCTTTTTTCATTTTGTTTCCACATTGTTGATCTTTAGCCTTGATGTAGTCAGTGGTGGAACACAGACCCTGTGATTTCAGAGAAGCATTAAACACAAATAGCAGGCAGCATTTCAGACCTGCACATGTGTGACTGCACATTCAGAAATACTTGTAGAAACACAGTAGTTTTTTTCTAAGTTATTTGCAGTTTTTTTTCCCCATCCCAAACACCTATTTAATGGAGCAGATGAAATCCATTCCTTTGTAGAGTTTCGTTCCATTGAAGCCCTGAATTTGATATGTCAGAGACAATGCATTCTGAAGCTACATATCAACAAGATGACACTGTACTCTTCTATAGTACAGGGGTCTGACATGTCACAGATTTCAGTGGCTTTTAAAAACTTTCACTGGTATATGTTAATTATATGAAACAGTGGTTTCATTCCGGCATTTTCATACATGGATGTAACGTGCTTTACTTAAAACCATGGCTATCTTTATGACATGTCCATACTTGTATGTAATGGGCTCTTATAGCAGTACTCTACTGCCTCTCTCTTATCTCCTTTCTTCATGCTTAACTTTTCTTACCTCAAAGTTTTTTATTATCAAGAATGAAATTTTAGTTGAGCTGGAGTTACAGCCTGGTTGGTAGTACCTTCCCTAGCATGCTGGAAACTCTGGGTTCAAAGTCAAGCACCATGTAACTGGGTGTGGTGACGCATATAAATGTTATCCCAGCACTTGGGAGGTAGGTGGAGGCAGGAGGATCTGAAGGGTAAGGTCATTCTTGGCCTCAAAGTAAGTTAGAGGCCAGCCTGGGGTACACCAGACCCTACCTAAGAAGTTAACTTTCTTCCTCTTTGTTAAGATCACTGAAAGTTCCGTTACTAAAGTGACATGCTTGTTGTGAATTTTAATACATTAAATGAAACCTAAATTTAATATAAGTCTTAGGAGGGTCAGCAGCCTTTTGCTGCGTCACCTGTCTGTGAGCCTGGGAATGGCTTTTCTCTAGAACTGGAGCATAGTTTTATTGCAGAATGTGGGTTTCCAGCTTTCCTAGAGATATCTTTAGAGAAGGGTAACAGAATTTTTTGTTTTTCCACAACTTGTAGGATTAGACTTTTATTTTCTTTTTGTTGTTCGTATTTTATTGAGACAGGATCTATACAGCCCAGGCTTGTACCCATTGCCTTCCATTGTCCAAGGCTCCTGAGTGCAGGCAGGGATTATAGGCGTGCCAACTACACTGGACTAGGTTAGATATTTATAAAGCAAAACTGTATAATTATGTTTTTGTTATTGTTTTTCTTTGAGTCAGGGTGCCACTGTGTGACCTGGGCTGGACTGGAATTTGATGTGTAAACCAGGCAGGCCCCATGCCATAACTTCCTGCCTTGAGCTGTACCATGCACAGTGGCTGTAAATCAGTTCAGAAATGGGAGTTTGCTGTGTTATGTGTTACTGTTTGATGAAGTTTGTCAGATTGAAATTTGGACCTGGGCATGTGCAAAACCTAGAGCTCCAAGGAGGACACTGGGGTTTGTTGTTGTTGGTTTTGTTTTTTTATTGTTAGTCTAGGTTGTGTTTCCTCCATGGTTTGCGTCTAAAGATCAACTTGAGGAAGCCACTTTGTTTCTTGGCAAAGGAAGTTGTTTAAAAAAAAGAAAAAGGATCTTTCTTGCCTCCTTGCTTTTTCTAACTGCTTTGGCTGTGAGCCCGAGCTACTGGTGGGTGACTAGGAGGTAGGAATGGAAATATGTGTTGCTTCTCTAGCTACTGTTTTTCTCGTGTGTGCAGAAAGGGACAGATGATTTACAGGGATAGCGTGAACCTTTGGGCTTGGGCTGTGAGGTCATGTTCCTGGCTAGGAAAATAAGTTGGTGAGTTTCTCTCTCCCAAGCACTCTTTAATCTCAGGTTTGTAAAAATGATTATTATATAAAAGAGGAAAAACAGGATGGACTTTTCCAGCTCACTGGGCATGTAATAGTGATTTCCCTCCACCCCACCCTGTCTGTAAATGGAACATGCATGACTCACCATGGCCACACAAGGCACTTTTGTAACCCTGCTTGAATGGCAGAGTGGGATGAGGATGGAAGGAGATGGGCTGGCAGCCCACTTTGTTCAGCAGAATCTGCCCCGCTGCCACTGTATGGATTTCTGAGAAGGACAGTGTGCCTTCTCATACGTCATGCGACAGAGGTTTGAAACAGTGCTTTCTGTGTGTAGCAAAAGAATGCAGTATACCAACGTAATAAAAGTGGGACCAGTAAGAACGTAATTTGTGCGTTCATGTTCTGTAGTAGAGTGCTCTTCTGTTACATAAGATTTTAGAAGGAAGAGCCAGGGAGATGGTTCAGTGGGTAACAGTGCTTGTTATCAGGCCTGGGACCTGAGTCCAGTCTCTGAGACCTACCTGATACAAGGAGCGAACTGACTCATGCAGGTTGTTCATTGAACTCCACATGTGTTTCATGGCTTGTATCTCTATATACATGTGTGCTTTTGATCTATTTTTTAAAAAATATTTATTTTATGAATGTGAGTACAGATGCTATCTTCAGACGCACCAGAAGAGGACATTGGATCCTATTACAGATGGTTGTTAGCCACCATGTGGTTGCTGGGAATTGAATTTAGGTCCTCTGGAAATGCCATCAGTGCTCTTAACTGTTGAGCCATCTCTCCAACCCCCTAGATATTTAATCTCAATAGGGGCTTTCTACCTCAACTTTGATTATTCAGTTCCCAGATAAAAGACACACAACTTCTGTATTTATAATAAGCCTTAAACAGTGCTAGAGCTGGGCAAATATCTACCCTCTAGGCTATGAGTTTTTATCTCCCTATAAATAACTCCGAGTTATGACTTGACATATTGCAAATGGGCTGCTCTTACTCCAGCTGGCTAGCCCACATGGGCAGTCCTTACAATCCCTTATCCCATGGCATCTTTCTCTCTCCTCCTCCTCCTTATGATCTCTCTCCGGACCCTAAGCCCAGGAACCCCAAACTCTGCCAATCTCTCTTCTGCCCATATATAGGCTGTAGGCATCTTTATTCTCCAATGAAGGATAACTTGGGGGGCAAAATTACATAGTATCACTTGTGTGTGTGTGTGTGCAGATTCTCTCATTCCTGGGGGCAACCAGGCCTTGGGGGTCAGTATTTAGCGTTATAATACATAGCAAAAGGCCAAACTTCAACAGTTCTCCTTTTTTGTCCCAAAAGATTCTTTCTTTATAATAATAAACAACATGCAATAGGAACAATTATGAAAAGTATTAGGTAAGAGTTACATTTAAATAATTTGTTCATATTTGGCAACTCAGGAGAAAGTATTTTATTATCTATCCTATCTTGGTGAGTTCAGAGTTCTGTATTTAAATCACGTTCTATCTTTTATTACCATCCTAAAAACATCTTTTTTAGACCTAGAACATCTTCTTAAATCCTAAATAATGTAAGTTTATAGTAAGGCTTACTATGTAGTCTTCAACCCCTCAGAGACCTGAGAAGGAATGAATATTACCCAGTATGCAAGAAGTGTAGGAATGCTTACACACACATGCACGCACACACACACACACACACCCCTTCCTTGGAATAAGAAGTCAGAGGGACAGCATGTGAGTGTTGGTTCTGTCCTTCCACCATGCGTGTCCTGGGGATGGAAATTGTCAGGTTTGGTGGCAGGCACCTTTACTTTTTTAGGCCCCTGCTTTTAACTCCTGATGCTCCTGTTTCAGCCTCCCTTGCTGGCTCACCAATGATTTGCTTAATTTATAGATTAAGTTCTGAATTTGTACATAGCATACAAGTATAGAGAAGTATATATAAACACACACACACACACACACACACACACACATATATATATATATATCTTTGAAAAATGATTTTTTTATCACCTTACCTAAAATTAAACATTTTTTTAAAAGTACTGTTTTATTCTGGTTTTTTTTTTGTTTCTTTTTTTTTTACTTACAGGTACGAGTGTTTTGCCTGTGTGTGTATATGTATATATGTATGTATTTATGAATGTGTGTATGTATGTATGTATACTATGCACATGCCTGGTGTCCACAGAGGCCAGAAGAGGGTGTCCAATCTTCAGAAATAAGAGTTACAGAATGTTATGAGTCATCATGTAGGTTGGTTGAACCGAAGGACCCAGGTCCTCTGCAAGCACAGCGCTCTTAAGCACTGAGCTCTCTCTCCAGTCCTAGAGTTTTTAAAGTCATAAATAAGAGCTTGTCTGTATTTCATAGATAGATCTTTTAATTAGTGGTCACTGCTGCTTTTTAAATCTACTGATACCTAATAGAAAATGAAATTTAGTTGCTAGATATCATAGTGTGTGTGTGTGCGCGCGCGCGCGCGCGCGCGTGTGTGTGTGTGTGTGTGTGTGTGTGTGTGTAGAAACTCATCCTCCCAGAGCCCAGGGGAAGCCTGCACACCTGCTGGGAGCTTGGCTGATTTCCCCTAAACCTACTTGCATGTCGTTATGCCAACTGTTACTTTTTCACAAGTTGGAGACAGGTTAGATGTTAACCAGCACATTCCTCAAGAGATGGAACAGTGTTGATCTAGGATGTGTGAAGAAAAAGCAAAGAATCACTAGTCTAGACACTTTAGTCTTTCTTTAACACCTTAGATGCCAACCCTCAAAAGTTCTTCTCTGACCCTCATATTTGCACATGTAATCACACAGGCACTCGCACATGAACACGCACACACAGGTATGCACAAATGAAAAATTTAAATTATTAAACAACAGAAATCCATGTTAGTATTCCCCTGCACTGAGGTGGGGTGATTGCAAGGTCCATTACATTACAAGTTCCAGGCCAACCTGGGTTACGTAAGGAACCTTAAAACCAATAAGGAAAGAAAGAAAGAAAGAGAGAGAAAGAGAGAAAGAAAGAAAAAAGAAAGGAAGGAAGGAAGGAAGGAAGGGAAGAAAAAAGGCACTCTTGTTATAGGCAACTCAAAGAAATGTTTCATTTTTCTTTTTCATTAATACTAGCATTTGTTTTCCTGGCTACAAAAATGATAGAGCAAGTATTCAAAAGGATGGATTGATAACACCTATACCGAAACCAGAACCAGAAACCTTGTTTGAATAATATATCAGACACAGTTAGAGATTCTCACCTATGTCACAAATGACCTACTGAAAATGTATTTAACTTAAATAGTATGTATGAAACTCTGGCATTCCTGTGTGTTAGTAACAACAACAAAAATGTAGTATACACACACACACCATTTGAATTAATTTGTGGTAAGACAAGTCAGGTCTCTGACTTAAGATTTAGCTTACCTAGTTATGGAATTGGTATGCTAGAACATGCAGACAGATATTTGATTTGCATATTGAATGAAATAAGGAGCCTTAGGAAAAAAAAAGATGGAACCATCAATACTTTCCGTGTAGGATTTTCCAGTTGAAAAATTAATTTGAAAATAGATTAACAGGCAGTATCACTAATGGTGGCCCAGAGCGAGCATGGCCTAAACTATGAGTAAACATTTTCCCTGAGCATATCAGGTAGAGGCTGTTTGCTTTAGAACGGTACATTGACTAAGTTAGTTGCTAGGGCAGGAGGAGTTGGCAGGAACAACTGGCACCAACGTGCAAAGATGGACTCTTGGTAGCCAATTGTTCTAAGTAAGGATTCTGTGGAGGACCTGGAAATGTTGGTATCTGGCTCTTACAACAGAATGTGTGTTCTCTCTCTCTCTCTCTCTCTCTCTCTCTCTCTCTCTCTCTCTCTCTGCCTCTGTCTGTGTGTTACTTTTTGCATATGTCCCAAACAAATTGTGTATTTGTTTTGTTTTTTTGTTTTTTTTTAAGATTTACTTTTGTTTAAGGTTATTATTACATTCTTTTTGCAGAGTTGGGTCAAATGCTAGTCAAGTAATATACAACTTACTTAGATACTGAGCCACAGATTATTAATATATTCAAAACAACGTCTGTTTCTATGTTCCCCAGCATGTGTGTGGAAGTCAGAGGACAACTTTGTGGAGTTGGTTCTCTCTGTCCACATGTATATGGGTTCCAGGGATTGAATTTAAGGCATCAGGCCCAAGATTTAATATTTTCAGATGCACCTGGTAAAAGTCAGATTTTATAAGATAGATGTACAAGTCTTCATGTTTATAATTTAATTTCTCAGGAGCTACTATTATTCTATTTCTTTTGTATCCTTCTAGAGATATTCCATGCACATACAAAAAAAATCTTATTTCATTACATGCAGTGACATTGCAGTATGCTGTTTTCTATTTGTGTGTGTGTACATCAATGTGTGTCCATGCTTACACATGGACAGAGGAGGATATCCAGTGCTCTGCCGAATTGCTTTCCTTCCTGTTCTCTTGAACCAGGACCTATCTTTGAATCCAGAACTTGCCATTTTGGCTAGACTGACAGCCAGCAAACCCCAGCTCCCTCCTGTCGCCACCCCACACCCCCCACGTCCTACACACACTGGGGTCAAAGGCACATGCAGCTATGTCTTGCTCTTTCATATGTGTTCTGGACATTGAATTCAGGCTCCAATGCATGAAAAGCAGATTCTCTTACCCTTGAGCCACCAACCCAGCCCGCTAACAAGTATCTTGATTTCCTTTGAATAAATGTGTGTATACTCCTTAACTTAGTTGTTCTGTGGGTTACTAGACATTGAAGTCAGCTGGCCAGCCCAGATTATTCTCTTAGAGACCCTGACTTTTTGTCTGGGCTGAGGCTTTCAGTGTCTATGAAACCCTCCCCAAATAATTCAGTGCACAGCCAACCAATTTAATTACTGATGGTTTATTTAGATTGAAATGATGAAATTCATGCTTAAAGGGTCCTTATGCGTAGGTCAAGTGAATTTTCAGGGTAATTTTTGCCAACCTAAGAGTTTCTACTTGTTGATACTCTTACCAGTGGCACATGCTAGAGGCTGTTTGGTGGAGATGATTTAAATCAGAGTAAAGAAACTGTGGGTTGGAGTGAATTGGATACTAGTTCACGCAGTAGTTACTGGTCACGTGTATAGTTCAGTGTTACATCATTATAAGACTTTTGGTGTTCATTTTGGCAGTGGTATCTAGAAATAAAAATGAACATTTAAAAAGCATCTACTTTGCATTTGGTGTACACATGCGTGTGCGCATACAAATGCATGCATCTGTCTGTGTGTGTATGCATACATGTGCATGTCGTATAGCACCGAGGTAAACACTGGGTGTTTTCCTCAGTTGCCTTCATATTCCTCAAGACAAAGTCTCTCACTGAATCTGGAGCTCAGTTTGGTCCTAGAGTCACAGATGCACATACTACAGTAGCTCCTGGATTTCACATGGGTGAATCCTGGGGATCTGGACTCAGGTCCTCGTGCTTTATTTGACCTAGTGTTAACCTGAATAACTCAAAAGAACAAGCTCTGGTACATGAAGACTAAAACAACGTATGTATAGATGGGCATTCTTTAGGCATTACCATTCTGCCGATCAATGACAAACACCAGTAGTACAATAGGAAAACTACAGAATTAGCATCCTAGGATACCAAGTGATGTATAAATGATTATGAATATTCTAATATAAACTGTTTACTATAAATTAAAAATTCCAAAACTGTTAGGTATCTAAGTCATGAGTACATCAGCAAACATGCAAAAGGGTGACCAAGAACAAGAAAGCAAAAAAGGAAGTTAAAAAAAGTGTTGTGATGGGGTGATGATTGTGGACAAACGGCTTAAAACAGTTAAGGTGAGAGCAGTTGTATCGGATGCTATAGACATATTTCCAGATGTGTTATCCTCCATCGTGCTAAAGCAGTGTTGTTATCGCATGTCTGCTTTGGAGAGTATGTGAAGGGAACGTGTCTAACCTCTGCTTACTCCGGCTAACACAATTAAGGTGCACTCTAGCTCTAGTTGGTACAGATTCACATTCCATGTTTTGTGTATCATTGTGTCTTACCCACAAGCCCAGTTTGCACTGGGCTTTGATCTTAACGCTGCTGGCTTGGCTCCTTGTGCTCCTGCCCCAGACTCCCTGAGTACTGGCATTATAGACAGACATGGCCACACTATAGGGCCAAGCTTTATGCTAGATTTTAAATTTATTTCTTTACATTTCATTATTCATGGATGGGGCCTGCCTGTGTGTTGATGTGCAGGGTGCAAGTATGGAGATCAAAGGACAAACTTTTGGGAGATCTTCCATTGTGTGACTACTGGGATCAAGTTCAGGTTATCAGGCTCAGTGGCAAGTCCTTTACTCCCTTCTAGTAGTGAGTTTTACAGCTGGGGCCATTGAAGTTAACATTGTATTTAATATTTACTAGCAATGGCAGAGTGAGTTTGACTTGACCTTCTTGTATGGTAATAGCATGTTGTGGACCTATCCTGAGGAGCTGTGAGTAAATTCACTCCAGATAAGGCGCTAAGGACAGACCAAAGAAATGATTCCACCCAAGTCCAGCTTGGTCACCAGTGAGTTTATTGGGGTGACTTACAGAAACATGGATGACTAAAGGGCAGGTGCTGCACCAGAAAGCCCATCTGTGTATGAGTGGGGACTCCCGAAAGCTGAGTCCCCAGACCACAGGCTGCTCCACAGGAGCCCTTTCCCCAGCAGTTGCTAACTGCTTATATGACCTTAGACAGAGGCCTTGTGAGTCTTCTAAGATTTCTGAACTTCCAGAGCCTGGTAAGATTGGAGAGATTCCTGAGAGGTCAGCTTCCCTGGTCTCCAGGAGGAAATGTTTGAACTCACAGGAAGTAGCTGGAGAACATGATGAATCTCTGGAAGGTTTGTGCCAAATCAAGATTCCACTCATCAGAACTGTTGTGTTCACTTGACAGATTGTGGCAGGTAGTTTCATTGTGGGTGAGGTTCTGCCATGATATATCTTTTCAGTTTTAATTTGGGTAGGGGGCAGGGGGTGGGGATTGAAGCCAGGGGCTCACATATGTTTTACCACTTACTTAGCTCTGATTATTTTAGAAACCTTTAGTGCAAGGTACTGAGCCTACAGTTCACCATTTTCTTTTCCTTTTTTTCTTTTTTAGATTTTCTTTTTATTTTATGTGTATTAGTGTTTGGCTGTGCACGCAGTGCCCATAGAAGGCAGAAGAAGGCATTGGATCCCCTGGGACTGAAGTCACAGATGGTTGTGAGCTGCCATATGGGTGCCAGGAATCAAACCTGAGTCCTCTGGGAGAGCATCCAATATTCTTTTTTTTTTTTTTTTGGTTTTTTCGAGACAGGGTTTCTCTGTGTAGCCCTGGCTGTCCTGGAACTCACTCTGTAGACCAGGCTAGCCTCGAACTCTCGAACTCAGAAATCCGCCTGCCTCTGCCTCCCAAGTGCTGGGATTAAAGGCATGCGCCACCACTGCCCAGCCTGCATCCAATATTCTTAACCACCGAGCCACCTCTCCAGCCCCATCACTATTTGCCTTCAGAGCTTTATCCCAGAGATATCATCAGTGAGGAGAGTACAGCTATCCATGAAGATAAAACTTTGTTTTCTGCCCATTTAAAAAAATACCTAGAGCAGGACATAGGCTATACACTTGTAGTTTTAGCATCTGGGAGGCTGAGGCAGAAGGAATGAGAGGTCAGGTGTGGAGGCCTTGGTTAAGTATGATGTAAACATCTGGGAAGGTAGATTTGCACACGTCCATATCTCCCCAGCTTCCTCAGGAATGGGAGGAGCCCATTCACTCACTAGTTTTGGGTCTGTGATGCATAAATTCTCATGATTGGGTTTCTTCTGATCCCATGTAGTTTCAAAGATTGGTCCAGTTTAAGGCTGATATTTGCAACAGAATTTAGCACTATTTACCTGCTGTTATACATCTGTTGCTGTCTGTCAGGATAGATGAATGGATGTACAGATGCCACTTCAGGGTAACTGGGCAGGATGTGGGAATGAGGAAGAGTGAATTATAAACATGAGAAATAATAAAACTAAATAGTAATATTTAAAGTCATAGCAGGGTTTTGAGCCCAAGTAACCTGGGAGAATGGTAGCATAATTAGTAGGAATGGGAACTTAGAAGGAGAATTGATTTTTAAAAGAAAATGAATACATTTGGTTTCATATGAGTTGCATTGCAGTGAAGCTGAATACTCCCAAGTAATAATGTATGAAGTCAGAGAGATACTAGCTAATATTTGTCAGAGTACCAGAATTCATCCTTAGCTCTTTGGAAACTGTCTTTTTTGTCCCCACTCAGACTAATTACCAAGCTTAGGTCAACTGCCATCTGAGATCTTTGCAAATTGCTTCAAAGGGGATGCTGGTCCCTCTCGACTTGTGGACATAGTATTCTACTTCTATTTGTTGGCAGTTAATAAGCTTTAAGCTTTGAGACCTTTGTGAGGGGGTGGGCAGGACTACAGAAAAAAGTGTAAAGGGGGGCTGTGAGTGAGGACAGTGTGGGGGCTGTGAGTGAGGACAGTGTGGG
>NW_021620852.1:2457953-2459358 GCF_004785775.1 Grammomys surdaster
GCTGTGAGTGAGGACAGTGTGGGGGCTGTGAGTGAGGACAGTGTGGGGGCTGTGAGTGAGGACAGTGTGGGAGCTGTGAGTGAGGACAGTGTGGGGGCTGTGAGTGAGGACAGTGTGGAGGCTGTGAGTGAGGACAGTTGGGGGACTATTTCCTATGCTGTTCAGGTCCCATTCACAAATTTCTAGCCTATACCTGTATCCTCAAATGTTTCTCCTTAGCAGCTTTGCATTTCTTGTTTCCATGTGGTCCGTTGGCTCAGTGGTTAAGAGCATTGGCTGCTCTTCTAGAGGACCTGGGTTTGATTCCTGACACCTACATGGTAACTCTAAACTATTGGTAACTCCAGGTTTTTAAGATCCAGTGCCCTCTTCTGGTCTCTGAAGGTACTTCATGCACGTGGTGCACAGATATATATGCAAACAAACACTCATAAACATACAAATAAAGAAGTTCTTAAAAATTAAAGAATCCATTAACTGTTTTGGTTTTGGTATCGTGTCTCTGCTAGTTTGTAGTCTTGTGGATGTGGAAAATGTTACTTCTGCCTATTTTCCTAGTCCTACTCTGTACTTGAAGACTGCTACTTTTGTTTTGTAAAAGGGTCTTTTGTAGCCCAGGCTGTTCTTGAACTCACTGTGTAGCTATCCTGAGAATGGTGTTCAGCTCCCAATCCTCCTGTTTCCCTGTCTCGAGTGTTAGACTATAGGTCATTGTCACTGAACCACGCCATTAATCTATGTACTTTTGTATTGTTTTCACTAGATGTTAGTTTCTTTCTGACACTGATGGACTTAGAACAATTAGGCACCTCAAGGAGTCAAGCCCAGCCTCCTTCACTTGGGCAGCTGCCTCTCTTTCCTCATTTTATTATAGGGAACTTACCTCAGTCCTTCACACAGGGTTGACTCTTCTCCTTGTGAAGGTTCTTTGCTTGGGACTTGCCTTCTCTCTCCCTTCTTTGTTTCTATTTCAGCAGCATTCTATGTAACCCAGGTTGGTCCAACTCAAGTTCTTCCAGCCTCTGTCTTCAGGGTGCCTAGATTATAAAAGCACTCCACCATGCCTACTGCCTGTCATTGCTGACCACACCATGACCTGCTATGTGGTTAGGAGTCAGGTTCTCTCCTTGAACCTGGAAATGTCACTGATTGGCTAGTCTGCTTGACCAGCAAGCCACAGACATACACAGACACACATAGCCCCTTTGATCTTTTGCTTGGGCTTTTGGTGGGTAATTTTAGTAGAGGCACATGATAGAGAAGATCATCTACCTTCTAGTTTGACCTAGTTTTCTTCATAGAAGCTTCTAGAAGTGATTGCGTAGTATACTTTATCCTTCTCTGGAAGAAGTGGCCTCTATTTTTTTTTTTTTTTTTTTTTTTTTTTTTTTTTTTTTTTTTTTTT
>NW_021620852.1:2459458-2500280 GCF_004785775.1 Grammomys surdaster
TTTTTTTTTTTTTTTTTTTTTGGTTTTTCGAGACAGGGTTTCTCTGTATAGCTCTGGCTGTCCTGGAACTCACTCTGTAGACCAGGCTGGCCTCGAACTCAGAAATCCACCTGCCTCTGCCTCCCAAGTGCTGGGATTAAAGGCGTGCGCCACCGACGCCCGGCTGAAGTGGCCTCTATTTATGGACAGGTCTCTTTAAAAGTTGCTGCATTTTTTTTAAAGATTTATTTATTTATTTATTTTCTGTATGTGAGTACACTGTCGCTGTCTTCATGCATATCACAAGAGGACATCAGACCCCATTACAGATGGTTGTGAGCCACCATGTGGTTGCTGAGGATTGAACTCAGGACCTCTAGAAGAGCAGTCAGTGCTCTTAACCACTGAACCATCTCTCCAACCCCGCTTTTTTTTTTTTTTTAACTCCAAAGCCAAGATACTATATTCAGGTCAGGTATAGTAGCACATGCACATAATCCTAGCATGCAAGAGGCAGATGCAGAAGGATTGCTGCGTGTCTGTCTGAGGCCAGCCTGTTCTATGTAGTAATTTCAAGGCTATCCAGAGCTAAGGAATAAGACCTTGTCCCAAAAGGCTTTAAAAAAATATATCTATATCTATATCTATATCTATATCTATATCTATATCTATATCTATATCTATATCTATATCTATATCTATATCTATCTTAAAGAAACAAGAAAAAAGCAAAAAACAAAAACTACAACAACAACAAAAAACAAGCTGAAAAGATAGCTCAGTTATGCCAGGCAGTGGTGGCACACACCTTTAGTCCCAGCATTTGGGAGGCAGAGGCAGGCGGATTTCTGAGTTCTAGGCCAGCATGGTCTACAGAGTGAGTTCCAGGACAGCCAGGGCTACACAGAAAAACCCTGTCTCGAAAAACCAAACCAAAACAAAAAAGATAGCTCAGTTATTAAGCACACTGACTGCTCATCCAGAAGACTTGGTTTCAGTTCCAGCACCCTCAGGGTAGCACATAATCATCTGTAATTTCAGTTCCAGAGAATCTGACACCCTCTTCTCACCTCTGAAGGTACCAGGCATGCACACAGTGCACATTCATATATACAGGCAAAACATTCATACACATAAAATAAATCTTTTTTTTAAAAGCCAAAAAACCAAAGAAATTATTCAAAGCATTTAGGTGATATCATATATTTATTTTGGTATATGTGCGTGTGTGGATGCACAGGTGCACACATGCTGTGCTGCACGTGGAGGTCAGAGGACAACTTTTGATAGTTGGTTCAAACTCATCTGCAATGATATAGGTCCTCAAGATCAAACTGAGGTCCTCACGTTTGGCTAAAGGTGGCTTTGTCGCTGACACACGCTTCCTTCCACCCCCACAATTCATAGTCTTTGTTTTTGTTCTTGTTTTTTAAGAAGTCGTTACATTAGGTAGTTTTGTGCTACTGTGGCCAGTTTCACTCTAGAAATGATTTAAGGTAGGAAAGACTTATTCTGAAGGGTTCAGTCCATGGTTATTTGGTCACAGGCCCTTGGTGAAACATGGTAGGAATGGGAATATGTGGAGGAGTGTCTTCGCGGTGGGCAGGAGACAGAGAGAGAGAGAGAGAGAGAGAGAGAGAGAGAGAGAGAGAGAGAGAGAGAGAGAGAGCAGTTGCAGCATTCCTTAAGCAAGCATGCCTCCACTGGCAACAGGCTGCTCTCAGGAGAACACTAAGAGATACCTATTATAGTCTGCCTCTGATCTGGTTGTCGCCCTGCCCTGCCCGCCTCCTGCTCTCTGGACCACACACTCAGGATTTCCTGGCATTCAGTTTTTGTTAGTAATCAGGTGTGCTCTTGCCGCAGTGTAGTGGCCCAAGCCTCTTGGCCTCTTCGCCTTTAGATACTCATCTTTAGTCAAGACTGAAAACAATGTGACAGGAAGCATTGCCACAGGTGAATAGCTTTTGACTGGAAGTGAGAGAGTCTGTTTTTTCCAGCTTCAGGGATAGTGGAGAGCAGTTTAATCCTGGTGGGGGTGGGTGGGGGTGAGGGGGAAGGTGTTCAAGAAGAAGAGTGCCTTCCCTTGGGAGTAGGGGACCTGGTAGAGGACAGATGTGATAAGAGTTTGCTGCGGACCTGCTATTACTGTTCAGTCTGAAGCCATTAAAGATACATTGGAAGAATGAAAGCAGCCATCTAACACTGAAGAAGAATCAGTGAATTTTCTGGGTACAGTAGTTTGATGTCTAATTGGATGTCTAGTTGGTTGTCAACTTGGCAAATCCGGGATGAGGGAGCCTCAATCGACAAGTCACCTCCATCAGCTTGGCCTGTAGGCATGTCTGTGGAGCATTTTCTTGGTTGCTAATTGATGTAGGTGGACTCACAGACCACTGTGGGTGGTGCCATTCCCAGGCAAGTGGATCTGTGCTACCTTAGACTGTATAAAAAAGGAAGCTGAACAAGCCTTGGAGAGCAAACCAGTAAGGAGCATTCCTCCCTTGGTCTCTGCTTGGTTTCTGCCTGGGCATCTCTCGATGATGTATAACATGTAAGCCAAATAACCCTTTCTTCCCCTAAGTTGTTTTTATTCAGTGTTTTATCACAGCAACAGCCATGGAAAATAGAAATTGACTAGTGACCAACTGGATTTGACAGTCAGCTTCCCTGCCCTCCGCCTGTAAGTCCATACTCTGAAAGGAGCAGTGTACATATGCGCGCGCGCGCGTGCGCGTGTGTGTGTGTGTGTGTGTGTGTGTGTGTGTGTGTGCTCTTACTTCCTGAGGAGTGTTTCGTCACTCACTAGGATAATGGCTTTTGTGATATTCGCCACGAACTATCACTACCTCTTAATATGATGCTGCTGATGTGTGCTGTGAGCGAGAAGACTAAGCATAAAAATGAACTTATCCGACCCCAATGTTGGAAAAAAAACTCATTTTCAAACTTACTTTCTCCTACTCTGTTTTCACAACACAGATATTTTTGACCTATGTGAGGTTCTTTACCACTTACTAAGCCGGTAACCCGTCAGTTCTGGATGTCACTGACGTGTTCTGATCCAGTTCAGTTTTGACACCATCTAGCTGGTATCCTTGGGGAGGTAGCATCCTGTCCCACAGGCTGAATACTTAAGCAAAAGACTCCCTGCAGATGCCAGTGCCAGGTGGTTTTTTATGGTCTGGCCCACTAGTTGTAAATCAGGGTTCCCACAATCCTCTCTGCAGGTTTGATTAATGGGCTTGAGTCATTCACAAAACTCAAGGAGACAGGTGGAAACTATAGCATCCTTTTGGAACTTGCCATCCTCCAAGAAACTCCACATACTCATCTTTCTGGAAGCTCTTCTGTACACATTCTCTGAGGTCCTGGTGGACATCATACTGCATTGACTTGATGAAAGTGTGGGCCCAGTACTGAAATGTGATTGAAAAGGTCTCTGAGACGAATAGACCGGGTGGGACCGCAAGGCCTTCCGTCCAGGTTCCGCAGTCTTCTTTCTCCTGAGTATGGGGCAAGACCCCATCTGAAGTGAGAGTTTTATCTCCCAGCAGACAAGGTAGGTCAGAAAAGGATAGGGACCATGACTGTGGAGAAGAGGTATTGTGGTGCCTATGGCTTGTTGCCCTAGTGTCTACAGTCATTCAAGAGCATGGACTGACAAATCCTTTTCCAGGGCTGGAAGTTGGAATGCGTTGCCCTGCGGGAGTTCAGTTTGAGAAGGTTTATTCCCCATTATTCTGTCAAGGAGTATAATGGGAGCTGACTGCACACCACGATGAAGACACAGGAGGTCTTGCAGAAGCGCTCAGCAAAGGGTTGCTAAGCAGTTTGGTCTCTTTGTTCAGTAGAGTTTTTCATTATACATTTTCCTCCACTTTTCACTTTGTTTTTCAGAGTCTCTAGTCCAAGCTGTCCCTGACCTTCCTCAACCTCCTGCCTCTGTGAATGCCGAGATGGTTCTCTATGTGATTTTTCATAACTAAATCGTAATTAGAATTTGTTGCCAGTTTTATGAAAGAGGAATATGGGGCTGGGGGTGGGGAAGTGTGGAGGAAGGTGGAGAAGCCGGGAGTGAATGAGGTGAGGTGGTGGTTGTTTGAAGTAGGAATGGGGGCTTTCTCCTAAGCACCAACAGCGTTGCTTCGAGTTCCCTCTGAAATCTTATTTTTATTTTTAGTGTCCACAAACACTCTAGATTGAAAGTGTTTTTCATTTTTGTTATTGTTACTTAAAATTTTATTTTGTGTGTTGTGTATGTAAGTCAAAGGATAGCTTGTGGAAATTGGTTCTCTATTTCTGCCACGCGGGCCTGGTGCCAGGTTCTCTCTCTCTCTCTCTCTCTCTCTCTCTCTCTCTCTCTCTCTCTCTCTCTCTCTCTCTCACACACACACACACACAGACACACACACACACACAGACACACACACACATACACACACACACACACACACCAGTTGTTTGTATGTTGGAATACTGGGAATGCAGAAACTACTTAAAAGTCAACTGCTGTTGAAAGTACTGGACATTTTCTTTTTTCCCGGAAGCTTGTGGAGTGCAGTGCCTTGTTGCTCAGCAGTTCATTCCCCCACATTCTCTACAGCTCGTCCCATACACAGAAGCTTTGACAACAGGTAAAAGGTGGTGGTGTTGAGGGCACGGACAGAGCATTGCTCTTTTGGAGATGAGAGACAGAGAGACCCAGAGAGAAGGATTTATACATTCTTCTTCATCTAGAAACTTTCTTCCCTGAGAGGAGGCAGAGTTAAATGTGGGTATAGTTCTTGCTAAGAAATATTTACAGATGCCTTCTATATTTCAGGAACTGTGCTACAGTCTAACAAGAGTCTGTGAAGTAAGACATGCTGTACTTTCAGGGAGCTAGAGTTAGCAAACTCCTTTTTTTTTTTTTTAAGATTTATTTATTTATTTTATATGAGTACATTGTAGCTGACTTCAGATACACTAGAAGAGGGCACCGGATCCCATTACAGATGGTTCTGAGCCACCATGTGGTTGCTAGGAATTGAACTCAGGACCTCTGGAAGAGCAGTCAGTGCTCTTAACTGCTGAGCCATCTCTCCAGCCCCCAACAAACTCCTGTTAAGTACTGACAATGTAATCCTTGTTGGTTCATCTGTTCTCTACAGTGTTTGTGTGTTTGTAATTCTCAATCAGTGTCCCACAGTGTGACTGAGGGGAGATACCCCATCCCTGCACACACTGGTTTTGATGTCCATTTTATAGGTTTGTCTTCTCATGGCTCAATTTTTCACTTCCCTTGTCATATGATTTTCGTTATTATGGCGTTTAAGTCTGGTGAATGTGAAGATCCAGCAAATAGGGGTACCGATTCCTCTCAGTTCTGTTTGCGTAGAGGTTGGGGAGACAGGCGGCTTCCTCCCAACAGTCACTGGTAACTTTGGACCCTGCACTTCAGTCATCAAAATCTGCTACTCACCAGGGACTGGACCTCCTTTTTGTTTCTCGCCGGTCTCAGTGACGGAAGCTGGAAGTGGAACAGAGGCAAATCACTTGCCATCACTGTGGTTTTCAATCTGTGCTGCCCAGCTTAGTACAAGGACAACACACAGCTAGTGCTACTCCAAATGTGTCTAATCTGAGTGGAAATGGCCTCTAAACCACTGAGGTATGGTGACATGCTGTGATTCCTAGGTATCAGAGGCTCAAATGGGAGGATTGTTGAAACTAGTCTGGTTTAAAGACTGATCTGTCAATTTCAGATGTAGTGCATGTGCTTGAGAAGTTCCTTACCTAGCTCTGGAATTCAGAAAGGACATCCTAATACTGCCGTGCGGTGAGACGTGAAGAGAGATGGATGCTTTACGATGGCAGCTAGAACACTCATATTGGTGGGAAAGGTGAAATCCAAGATTTACTGTCAGTGGACGCCACCCTCACACCTGACTTTATGACAGTCGGGCACAGTCCAAATGTCCTTACAAAATTATGACCCTGGACAAGAAAAGACTGAGACTGTCTTCTAGGGTACACATGCCTTGAGGGAGGAGCTGAGGCCCTGTTATAGCTAGGCAGTTCTGAACTGTAAGAAGCAAATCCTTTCAAGTCCATTCTGTCTTCCTGTGGAGGATGTTGGAGCATTTTTCAGAACAGGGCCATAGTGGAAAATTCTTATTGAGTGAACAACCTCAGTTTCTTCCTAGTGAGCTTACACGGTCTGGCTTGGAAAGTTACTTGGAAGGTGTTTTAGACAGAGGAATTGATGTGGTTACAGGTGTTGTGATTGTGGTATAAGGGGCCTTTGTCGGTGGAAGAGACAGTTTGGAAGCTAATTATTTCATAGTTATAGTTCTCTAACTTGTATTGATTTGTTCTGCAGTTTAACTGTTCTTTGTGGACTTTGCAGAATCTATTTTAGATTGTGTAATTTCTTGGAGATTCCAGAGAACCTGCTGCATTTTGTGATGTTGGAACTGAAGTGAGGAGGTGACTGATTTTTTTGTAAAATCATCTGCCAGATGTTGTGGCCACTTGTTTCTCTTGGCTTTGTGTTGTGTGACTCTCATGCTGTCCTCTCTGAGCTGTCAGCACACAAAAACAGTGAGTACTCTGGGCCTTGTGCGCCCAGACATACAGCACAGCCCATTTGTCTAGGGCCCCATAGGATTTCAGAGGGTTTCTCAGCTCCTCACATGTATTTCAAAGCCCTTAGATAGGTAGAGTCATAGCTGAGGAGACAGAGACTTAGGATGTTTGAGTAGTTTTCCTGGGTCACGTGTACAGTGTGTGACTGGGCCAGAGCTAGGTGTGCTTGTCTTCTATCCCAGCCTTCTGTTCCTGTTGTGGCCAGCAGGGCCCCCGCTGAGTTGGCTTCCCATCCCCCCAGATGCTCAGATCCCTCCTAAGTTCCTGGTACTTAGCTTACCATGAGGCACTTACTCAGATGTGTCTGCTGATTCAGAGTTCAACATCCTTTTCCCTGCTTTCTCTTCTCATAAATTGATTTCTACATATTCTTAAGCAGCAGATGTAGCTTTTTTTTTTTTTTATAAATTTTGTTCTGTTATAACTTATGGTTGTTGCTCGTCAATCTAAAATGGAAAGAAGACAGGAGTTTTCTTTTAACAAATATTTATTTTTATTTGTGTTTTTTTTTAATTTAGTTATTTATTTAGTTGGTTATGTAACCTACCTGGACTAAATAATGAGTCCCTATACCAAAACTTAGTGTATATTATTAGTTAGGCATTATGGCATATAGCTGCTTGGCACTTGGCAGATGGCTGGGGGAATCATGAATTCAGTTCTGTTGCATGTAGTTGACTATAGTAAGCTCAAAGCTAGTCTGGGATATATGAGACCTTGTCTCCAAAAGCAAGAAGAAAACAGACACTAGATAAAACACCCAAACACCCTCAGAATCCAGTGCTAGATCTCTAGCACCACCAAGGCCCTGAGTGCGATCCCCTGCCCCCAAGTTAAAAATGTAAGAGAGGCCTTTTCACAAAAAGTCTCCTTTTCAGGGAGATTCAGGAACAGGTCTAATGTGGGACAGGTGTGTGGAGCACAAGGCCTATGAGGAAGTACAGAGGATTGTGAAGAATAAGGCTTACCACAGAAGGCCTCCCTGCTTATCCAACATGGCTAAAACTAAGCTGTGGTCAGAGCATGTGAGATGAGGCTTCTCAGTGTTTCGTGTCTCATGACCCTGGCCATATATAGTGCTCTGCAGTGCATGTTCAGTAACGAGCCTCACAGTGCAAAGTATTTGTGGAGAAGTTAATTGTGTTACAGCTTTACATCCAAATAGAAGAGAAGTGAAGGTTCTGAAACATTCTTGTGTAGGTGCATTTCCAGACCTATTTCCCCCAAATGATAAGATTCTGGTAAGAATAATTTAGTGTTGACCATGGCAGCACATACCTGCACTCTCAGCAGTTAGGAGAGGGGTGCACAAGGATCAGAAATTCAGAGTCATCCTTGGCTACATAGAACATTTGAGGACAGCCTCAGGTATATAAGATGCTGCCCCCTCCCTTCAAAAGGAAAAGAATTTCTGCAGATGTTCTTCAGAATTCCAGAATATCTGTACTTGTGTCTGTGTACCCTGATCACATGATTTTCAGGAAGTGAGAGACCTGTGAATGATTTCAGACATGATGGCTTTGATCCAACAATAGCTTAGCTTCCAGTGTTCTAAACAGGACTGGACTATTGATGCCTTTGCTAAGGTCCAAATCTGGTGACAACCTGTAGACATCAGAGTTAAATTTTAAAAGTTATGTAATGCTTGTTGCTAATGTTTTCCAATGGTTGATAGTCTTTTCTTATATATTTATTTAATGTGTATGAGTGTTTTGCTCAAATGGGTATCTGTGCACCATTTCTGTGCTTGGTACCTTTGAAGGGCAGAAGAAGACATTGAATGCCCTGAAACTGGAATTATGGATGGTTGTGAGCCACCGAGAGGGTCCTCTATAAGAACAAGTGCTTATAACCACTGAGCTGTCAGAGTGACTGAAGAGTCGTGTAACTGTTGATAACCTTAAAATGAGTATGGCTGCCATTAATTTTACCCAAACGAGAATCGGCTGCAAAGTTATACATAAGAAAGAAAGACTGTATTTGAGGTCTCTGATACTGGACCTCATAAGAAAAAAGCAAAAACTAAAACCAAAATTGAAAGGCTATCTTAATGCTCGAAGGGAGGGCCGTTATTTTTCTCAGACAGTACCACTTGGGACAGTGACACTGCAGGTTTGGGACAACCTCTTACTAGCTCTCCCTTGGTTCCTTTTTAACGATAAAGTATGAGAATACAGTAGTTACAGGCACATTTTATCATAGCTCCTATCAGGGCTACTGTACACGATAGGCCGTGGACCCCCGCGACCTCCTCACCTCCTCTTATTCTGTGCTGTCTGCAGGCAGCCACTTCCTCAGATAACCTTTGAATAGCATTTTAAAAAATGTAATGTGAATAGTTTAAAATTTTCCCAAGATAGTAAGGTGGTTCAGAGGGTAAAGGTACTTGTCACTAGGCCTGAGGACCCATGTTTGATCCCTAGATCCCACATGGTGGAAGTAGAGAACCCGCTCTCAGCCTCCATGCACATCACTCCGACCCCCCCCCCCCCCCCCCCGCAGGCGCACACAACACATAGTTATAATTCAGCAGTGTTTGCCCTGTGGGTGGCATTGTTCCTTCGAATTAAAGCCTCCTAAATGAGAAGAACTCTACAGTTGTGTTTGTAGCTACATCTCTACATTGTTGCTGACGTAAAGAAATGCTAACAATTATGGTGAAGAAGTGAGTGCAATTGTACACGTTGACAGGGTGAATACTTTTGCAATGCTCACTTACTGGGTTTTCTTCTCAGCTGTCTGTGGGATTGTATTGGCTCTGGTTACTTCCTGTACAGTAAAACCTACAGAATCAAGAGGTGAAGGGATCATTTCTGAGAAAAAAATTTTTTTCAAAATTGTTTTATTTATTTGTAAATAATAGATGCATGTTACTGGAGAAATAGAGAATAAATAAAGGAAAGAAAGAAAAGTGGCCTCAGTATGACTCCCTTAAGACATTTTGATGTTTACTTCTAATTTAGTTTTTCTACACTTAAGAATACATATAATATCAAAGTGTGGATACAACTTTGAGTCTTGCTTTTTTTCATTTAATGTGGTAGTAGACGGAAGTTTTTTGTGTCCAGGTTTCTACGAGGATACCTTGTCTTTAGTGCCCTTGATGACTCTCTTCAAAGTATAGACATGGGGGAAGAAAATCACCTAGATTCTAAAAGAGGAACAATAGAGCTTTCTTTTTTTTTTCTCCTGTTTGCTTTATGAAAAAGGTTCTCTCCAGGTAACTGTAGTCCAGGCTGTCCTTGAATTCACCATATAGCCCAAAGTAGTTTTGAGTTCATTATGTACTCAGGCTGGACATGAACTTTTTAGTCTTCCTTCCTTAGCCCTCAGAAAGGTAGAATCCCAAGCATACACCACCAAGCACAGCTTTAGATTACCATAGATTATCATGAATTTTCATGTAGCTGTAAAAAAAAAATATAATGGAGAATGGCCTCAGAGCTTGGTAGTGCTAAGCATGAAGTATGCTCAAAACTAGAAAAAATGATAAGAATGCTTATCTGAAGTCAAAGCAGTAACAGCAGCTGATTCTGGCGTACACTTAAGCTAACTTTGGTGGGGGTGAAGAGAGAAAGGGGTTGGAAGGGAAGAGAGAGAATCTGAACAGGAAGATCCTGGCTGAGGAGTAGTGAGTGCCTGCGCCCTGCCCACCTAGCTGCATGCCAGGCTGGGCAGTCAGGTGGCAGCAGAATGGACATCCCGTGTGTACTTGGTTCCTGCACAGGGAATGTTTACAGGTGAGCAGGGCAGGGTTCATGGCAAGGTGTCTGATAAGGGACTTAGTCACCCACAGAGCATATGACTGGGGCCTTGTCCTCAGTGCTAACTTAGAATCCAAACATTCTAAGTGGCAAAGGATTCAAGGTAGTAGAAAACATTTTGACTCAGTGCAGTGGCTATCTGGTGGTTTGTCCAGATGGTCACACTCAGGTGGGTTCCTCTGCACAGAACAGTGTGAGGATGCTTGTGGTCCTGAGGGTGCTAACGCCCACTCAGGACAAGCCCTGGCCACTGACAAATCACAAGCTTCCGCTTCCTTCCTTCTTCTCTTATTCATTCATTTTTGCCTCCCTTCCTTCCTTTCCTACCACACCTTTCTCTGCTCCCCTTTGCCTGCTCCCAGTTTCTGATTCCCTCTTGCCCTCCATCCTCTCTCCTCCCCTCCCTTCTTTTCATGGTGCTGGAAACTGCACATACCAGGCAAGTGGGCTAGCTCTAAGCTACATACTCTATACTAAGTGTGTGTTTACTTTTTGAATCAAGAGCTCAATAAGTTGCCCAGGTTGTCCTTGAACTCACTATATACAACAGGCAGGCCTTACACTCATCATCCCCCTGCTTCAGTCTCTTGGGTAGCAGTGATTACAGGTGCATGACTATGCACAGCTATTGTTTCCCTTTCATGTGTTTGGTTCTCTCTCTCTCTGTTAAAGGCCACATTACTACTGCCCACTTCCTGTGATTGAGAGAAACCCAGGGAACAATTCCTGGCATGCAAAATAAGCACTTCGTGAATCTAGCTAACTATTATCTGAATTGTACAACCGAGTTTGTATATATTGCCAAATTTCCTGCCTGTCATGCTTGTCTGATGAGTGGAGATAGTATCGGGTGTGTTTTGGCACAGATAGGCAGGGCTATTATTTTATTACATACTGAATTGGCCTTGTGAGGATGAGCTGCTGTTGAGTGGCTACCTTCTACCTCTGATCACATTTCTGACCAACTTGATTCCAGTCTTGAATCTGGCTCTGAAGCCCTTTTCCTAAAGCACACTATAGCTAAACGTTCTACTCCCTAACCTTAGTCTGTTTGCTGTAGGCTAGCATGAGGTCTCCCTTCCCTCCCCACCTCCCTCCCTCCCTCTTTTCATTTCTTTCTTGGGTCTCTTGTAGCTCATGCTAGCCTCAAACTTGCTATATAACTGAGGATGGCCTTGAACTCTTGATCCTCCTGCTGCTACTACCTCTGGAGTGCTGACATTACAAGTCTGGGCCGTGAGTGTTGGGTTTTGTGTTTTTCTTGAGACAGGGTCTTATGTAACTCAAGATACTTGTTGACATCATACAGACTTGCTTTGTAGCCAAGGACAACCGTCTTAGTCACGTTCTATCTTATTTTGAAGGTAAGTTTCTGCCACTGAACACAGAGTTTATTCAGTTAGACTGGCTGGCCAGCAAGGCCTAGGCATCTTCCTGTGTCTGCTTCCTCAGCGCTGAGCTTACAGGCATGCGTTGCAGTGCCTGGCTTTTATGAGGGTGCTGAGAATGGAGCCCAGGTGCTCATACTTGCTCAGCAAGCGCTTTACTGACTGAGCCATCTCTACAGCCCATAGCCCTGATTCTCTGACCCTCAAGTGCTGGGATTGCAGATGTGTGCCACCACACCTGATATGCCTTTTTAAAATTTCAACCCACTTCCTTCTGAGTGATAACACGCAGGAAACTACGTATTCTACTTGGTCAGTGCTTACATCTCCAATATCGAGATCAAGAAGCAGCATCTTTTAATCTTCCCAAGTCTGCTCTTAGACACCACATTTTGAAAAATCACAGCTAAGCCGTCAGTTGTTGGAGATGGAAGAGAGGAAGATAGAGTAAGTGGTTGGATGTGATACTGTGGCCTGCGGTTTTGTTTGTTTCTCATGAAGAGAATGTGAATTGGTAGAGAAGGATTGTTTAAGTGGGTTATTAGATGTGGGAACATTGCAGGGGCTGGGCCAGGTTTTAGATTTGTCTTCTCTTTCCTAACCCATTCCTCAATTGTGGCTTTTGAGTTGGGTTTTCATATTATGTATTATGTATTGTGAACACTGCTTCCCCTTTCGCAGTATGAAGTTAGAGAGATAGGAAAATGCACCAGTACTTAATTTGAAACTTTCCTGCCTTGAATTCTCCTAACTTTACATCAGGTGTGGAAACTCGCATTCCCCTGGTGTCTTGGAGAGGAGATGGTCCTGCAGCCATGTATTGAATGGTTTTGGAGAAGACTGTGTGCATGACAGGAAACAGTGCTGTGGGTGATCAGAGATTCTTAACAGGTGGCAGTCACATTAAGTACAGTTGCTGTCTAAGTGATACGCCATTAACTGGTAGAAATTTGCTGTTCTGTAGGACCACTTCAGTGCCTGGGATTTGTGAATGGAAACAGTGCAACAGCAGTTTAAACCACTGTGAGGCTGGGACTGTGTTAGGAGTAGCACATACATAGCATTTGTGAGGTCCTGGTGTCAACCCCATTACCAAAAACTGTAACCTGTAGTCTATTCCTTTCAGATATTGCAGGGCTTCATTGCACCTTCAGTACTCTCTGGCCCTGCCTCCTAACAGCTGAAGTTTGCTGTGCTATGACCCAGCCAGTTGAGGCAGCAGAGGTTGCAGGCAGTGTGCACTGAGCACTGAGCTGCAGCTGAGCTGTGGGGTCTAGTCAGTGACTGTGGACGATTTTAGGTGCTCTTCTATAATGTGTGGATGAGCTTTGTGAGGAAAATAGGGAAGGCCCATGAGTAGGGCTACAAATAAAACTGGTGATAATTGTGGTATGTGTGGTTTTAGCATTTGAGTAGGGTACCCAGCATGATTATACACAGTGTGAGGCCCTGTGTAAGTGGATGGTTCCATTTCAGGAGGAAGATGATTTAAAATAAGCAGAGCAGTGTCGAGCTCAGGAGATCTCAACATGCCTTTTCTTACCTCTGTCTAAGATGGTTGTGGTGATACAGTTGTTTTTAATTTACTGCAGAAATTTGAAGATTTATTTAACTATGAGACAATTTGGGGTAGAAAAGAGGCTTGCTTCAAAGTTAAATATGACGGTGTGGTTTTGTATTCTATTTATTTCATTAGATTTTTGAATTAGAGAATTAAAGATTAAGGAACATAGTAAGAGAGGAAATGTAGTCACTTTCTCAGGTTTTGTAAGTTTCGATGTCTTTTCTCATAAGAGATGACATGAGTCATATTGATTAGAATGACCACAAGATCTCAAAGCCTCTGTGGGAACTTTGTAGCAGGGGGGAGGTTATGCAGTATCCCAGACATCAGACTGTCACAGAGACATACCGATTGTTGCAGGTAGGTTTGTATCAGAGCTTTAATGCAAATATGGAATGCTTGCTAAAGTGTCTTCACCAGAGGTAAAAATCTGTCTGTGATTCAAAGAAGGGTACCAAGACTCACTTTTTATATGCTAATAGTTTATAATTTACTAAACATCCTACAACATACTTAGTATAGAAAAATAGGCATGCAGTAGGTATTTAAAGTGTGCTTAAAGTTATTATAGAAGAATTTAGAGGCTAGAGGCCTGGGTCATACGGACGATTCCCATTGGGGTCGTACAGTTACTGTGTAAGGAAGTGATTCTCAGGAGTGTGGTTAATTTAGTTTCTGTTTAAGAGAATCCCATCTAGATGCAGTCAGATCCTTATCACCTAAATGTCTTTTGTGAGCATGCCTTTTTTTTTTGGTATGTTCTTGTTTTAAATTATATATATATATCTGTGACATTATTGGGAATTTGGGAATACCAGTTTTGTGGCTAAACTACTAAATGTGTGCATAATGTTGAAAAAGAATTTCATGACAGCTGGAGGTATAGTACAATGGTTAGAATACCTGTCTAGCCCTGGGGTCTATCTCAGTAGCCCTCCCCTTAAAAAAAAAGTGTTTTATGATCTTTCCTTACATACTAGTTAAATACAGATTGAAGTTTTAAGCCAAAAAATCATGTATTTCATTATTGCTATTTTTTAAGACAGTCCCATGTACCTCAGGCTGGTCTCGGACTGTCTTTACGCCCCAATGCTGACACTTGACAGTCCCATGTACCTCAGGCTGGTCTCAGACTGTCTTTGCTGAGACTTGATGAGGCTTACTTGATGCAGTCTGTTTGTGAGGTGCTGGGAACTGAGTGTCAGCCTCAGGCATGCTAGCCAAACACACTACCAAGTCAGCCCCCAAATTCACCTGCTATACAAAAAATGAGGTTCTTTCCCCTAGCACTTCTGCTGTATAGAATTCTTTAGTTGTTTGTTCCTTTGAGGTAAGGTTTCTCTGTGTAACAAACCCTGGCTGTACTGGACTCATTTTATAGACAAGGCTGGCCTTGAACTCACAGAGATTTGCCTGCTTCTGTCTCCCAGTGCTAGGATTAAAGATCTGTTCCATCCTCCTACCCCCATTTCCCACCCACCCCTGCAGTTTATGCCATTTTTAAAGCATTGTCTTATCCGTCTTGAGCCTGTCCTCTCATTTCTTCAGCCAAGTTTAGTCTGAGCATCAGATGATTGGGAGATACTGATTTGTTCTTTAGTGGGCTGTTTGTGTCCCCAAGCTGCTCTGTCCCTTAAACTGGAACTATTTTTCATATTGTTTGGATATTTTCTGTTTGGTTTTTTTTAAGTTATTTTAGATAGACAGTTCAAAGGAAAAAAAGAACCCATAATTAGATTGTGGCCTGTAGTCAAGCTTTAAGCCCTTCCTGCAAAAAGAAATTCATTCTCTCCTAATCTGAGTCTATCTTGATACTATCAATTTAGTGATTGCCACAGAGAAGACAGTTTGTTGTCATAGGTGTGTTGCAATCTTGGTTACTTGGGGATTTTTTTTGTTGTTGTTCATTGTGGGGGTGGGAGGGATCTTCTGGTCTCATGTATGGTGGCATGTAAAGTGTCTTAAGGTAACTGAGACCTGGGCCTGACATTGTTAGTTTTCCTTACCTTAAATTAGTGGATAATTTATAAAGATACTTTTAGGACTAAGACCATAGAGCCAGTCAAGGGTTCGCTAGACCTTGGAGATAGACCCAGTAGTACTTTCTTCGACCTAATTCCAGGCAAAAAGAATTGGTACCACTCTGTTGTTTGTTTCTAGCCTTGACCTGTGTTTAGGGGACCTGTGGGTTTTATTCTTAAAGGAAAACACTTTCTCCATGGACCACGAGCTCAAATTTATTTCATAACATTCTCATATCCAGGTGAGCTATGTTGATGTTAGAAGCCAGAACTGTTCTAGGGTTCTGGTAATTGAGGGCTTTCTCAGCTTGAATATGCCCAGGAGTTCAATGCAAGAAGAGTTAAGAGAGGCCAGGTGGTGGTGGCGCACGCCTTTAATCCCAGCACTTGGGAGGCAGAGGTAGGCGGATTTCTGAGTTCGAGAGTTCGAGGCTAGCCTGGTCTACAGAATGAGTTCCAGGACAGCCAGGGCTACTCAGAGAAACCCTGTCTCTAAAAACCAAAAAAAAAAAAAAAAGAAAAGAAAAAAAAGAGTTAAGAGGTTTTTTTATTTTACTGTCAGTTGCCTCTCATTATCAGTACTTCTCCATCCCCACTCATATGAAGGCCAGAGTGTGCCCCGACTCTGCTTCTCATCCCTCACATGTCTCCTTCAACATGTTAAGATCTCCATTCGATTATTGTGGGTAGCCCTATCCTTCACTCACTGTGAGTTTTGCAAGGTTGTGGAGTAGGAGCTGTCAGCTGATACATACTCACATGAGAACCATTAAGAGGGTGGTGTGGCCAATGTCAGAGCAACCTTGCAGCTGAAGGTTTACCCAGAGCCACATGAGCTGGGCTCGTGACTAGTGAAGGCAGGGCTGTGTGTAAAGTCAGCTCGGGATGCAGATGGTGTGAGTCAGTGCAAGCTGCTGGACCTGTTGAGTGCACTAGAGTACAGGCTTAGGAAAAGCAGGGAGAGATTTGCACTTGTCTACTTCATTACGAGTTTACTGAGAGTACGTCCGCTTCTAGAAGTCATCCTGGGCTTCATTTACATGAAGAATGAACGTCCCCTTTTTTAAGCTCCTAAAAGAGGAAGTTAGTAGTAGCTTGGCTCACGTGCTGTGCTTGGAGTGAAGTGATCTTTAGACTGGCGCTGCTGCTTGTCACTGTGGAATATCCCTCAGATAACGAAGGAACTTTCCAGAGTGCTCTAGTCTACACTGAGGGTCAGGATCAACTGAAGAGCATCTATGCCCTCAGGAGATGTGTGGTGGTACAGCAAACAGTACAAACTGGCCAGTAGGCCAGCAGGAGTCAGCCAGATGCGTGACTGATGCCACATCTGGTGCTGGGAGGATTTTCAAGACACTTGTATGTGCAAAGATCCCAAAATGTGCCAGAGGAGGACGGGACACAAAGTCCACAGACCTCAACCACAGGTATGAATGTTTAGTTCTGTTTCAGTCTGGAAAATACTAACCTCATTGGACTCTAAGAAGTTGTATTGATTTGAATTATGTTTTCAAGAATGCTTTACGTAGGAGAAATGTGGTTATTGGTGACTTGTAGAAACAAGTCCTTTCCTCTGTTGAAAAAAAATGTAGGTACAGGTATCCTTAGTGGTTCTTAGGAGTCTGTTACTATCTTATCTTCTTAAGTTTTTATTACCTCTGCTGGGGCCAACTTCTAAGGAATCGGTTGTGTCCTCCTCTGGAACCCTGAGCCTTACAAGGCGAAAGGTAAAGCTCTGAGCTTGCTTAGCACACAGAGGACCAGAGGATGGGCAAGGACTAGAGAGAGATCTGCTTTGTGGTAGGCCAGCTGTGTGAGTGCTGAAGCGAGCTGCTGAGGAAGAACCTGGTTCTACTCTGGAAATGCCTTTCATGAGAAGGGTGTGTTATGACAAACTAACTTGAATAGTGAGCTTAGCCATAAGGAATACAGTTACACCTGTTCCACTTATATTCTTTTTGGTTACTTTATCTACTTTTTTTTTTAGATTTATTTACTTTTTTTTTATATATATATATATGTATGGGTTGTTTCTCCTGCTTGTATTTCTATGCACCACTTATATGCCTGGTGCCCATGAAGGCCAGAAGAGGATGTTAGATCCTCTAGAACTGGAATTAAAGATGGTTGTGAGCTACCACATGGGTTCTGGGAATTGAACCTGGATCCTCTAGAAAAGCAACCAATGCTCTTAACCACAGAGCCATCTCTCCCAGCCCCTTTATCTACTTTGGAAGAGTCAATTTCTCTGGTAGTGTAATTGAAGTGGTCATTTCCCAAGTGTTGGTTCACATGATGTCTGCTCTTCCAAAGGCACCTGTTCGTAGAGCAAATAGAACGATGTTCTACGCTGCCTCGTTAGGACATTCTCACTTTTTTTTTATTCTAGAATTCCCAATCCCCAAGATATTATTTGGGATGGCCATCTACGAACAGTAATAACCTGGATCATGGCAATTTCTTTAAAACTTGTAAAAAACAAAAACAAAAACAAAACCAAAAACAAACAAAGAAATCTTTGTGTGAGCCAGTGCTTTTCGAACTTTCAATAAACTTCTTGTTTTTGTTTTTTTGGTTTTTTCGAGACAGGGTTTCTCTGTGTAGTCTTGGCTGTCCTGGAACTCACTCTGTAAACCAGGCTGGCCTTGAACTCAGAAATCTGCCTGCCTCTGCCTCCCAAGTGCTGGGATTAAAGGCGTGCGCCACCACCGCCCGGCTTCAATAAACTTCTTTTGCTATGACTTTAATAATTTTCACCTAGATACTACTTTAAATATCATAGAACACTTTGCAAGTTGGTTTTTTTCCCCTTTAACTTTCTAAAAATTTTTATTCCTAGTGCTGAAAGGATTAAAGGTATATTTTCTATATTTGGGCTTTCTGCAGTAGTAACTTTATGGTAAAAACATAAGTGTATTTAGAATGATCTAGCTGGACTCAGTTGATACCAACTTTGTTGGCAACATCCAGAGGAGTATAGCAACCAGGAGCCAGTTGAACATGTCTTCCCTCTATCCACTAATCTGACTCTGCTCACCTCAGTGGTGAGCTGCTTTAGTCTGATTTGGCATGTGTTGACCCTGTCATCCACAGTGAGCACAAGTGTGCTGTCTTCATGTCTGACTCAGTGGTCAGGGGAACTTAGTGGCTCAGTGGCCTAGTTCGTTTCTTCCAGGGGCAATTTGGACCACCTCCAGAACACAAGTGTCTTGCCCCGCCCAGGAAAGATGTGTGTTTGAAATTCACTGGAATTCATTTCAGGTCAGACTAGTTGCCTCGTCTGCTCTGTTCCCCTACCTATAATCTTAAAAATGCATGTGTGGGCTGGTAAGATGTCTCAGCAGATAAAGGTCCTTGCTGTGAATCCTGACAGCCTGAGTTCAATCTGTAGCTCTCTCATAGTGGAAAGAGAGCACAGACTCCCCAGAAAGTGTCTTCTGACCTCCAAATGGATGCTATGGTGTGTGTGTGTGTGCGTGTGTGCGTGTGTGCACGCGCGCTCTCGTGCAAGAGAATGCCCAAATGTGTGTGATACTTGAGAGCCACACAGAAATAAATAAAAGGAAATACATACACACATACATATATGCATATATTTTTTGCTTATAGTATTGTGCTGGCTTGCAGAATTCATTTTAGAGCCTTGACTAACCCCAATGGTAGTTTTAAATTTTTGACAAGAGCTTGCACAGTTGAGATCTGGCCCCAAACTGCTCACTGTTTGCTAAAGTCATGTGGCAGTCAGAGAAATGTACAGCTCACCTTTTGTTCTTATGCACCTTAGATGATTTGTTTCAGGTCTTCGCTGAGCATATTGATAAGCTGAGGCTTTTTATTTACTTACTTTTGTCCCTTTCATGATTTTCCAATTATGTGAAATAGGAAAGATCCAATGAGTACAACAGTCGTGGTATATGTAGGTTGCATTGGCCCCATGACAGCCAGTGCTGACAACAGCCCGGTGCAGAAAATGCATTCTGGAATCTCACTGTGGCTCACAGGTAGAAGCCGTCTTCTGTATCTTCACTTCCGTATTCCTATGTTTCTGTAATGACAACAGTTCATGGAATTCCAGAATCAGTATCAAGAAAATTTGTATATTAAATGGTTTGCTAATAAAGAATTCTTTCCTAAAACTCAATTGAAATCTGGTAAATTTGTAGCATGTTAGGTGTGTGGTATAGTTTTTAAATAGTTGTTTTTAGCCCCTTTCTTAAAATGTAGATTATAGCAAAACTGCTGATTTTTAATTTTTCATTTTTTTTCCTGAAAAATCTGAGAAGGCCATAGAATTGTTCCTGAAGAATCTTGGGAATATTTGCCAGCTGTATATAAGAAACACTCTCTCAAACTTCAGAGGAAGGTTGGCTTGGCCTCGCCTTGTCATTGGAGTGGAGAGGAACTGAAATAAACACTTCAGAGCCAATTGTGCTTTGCAATTTCAGATCTGCAAGTTCAGAAGAATTTGGACTGAACATCATGGGGGCTGGGAGGAACTCAGGTGGAGCTGGCACTGCACCTGGACCATGCCCAGGATCCATCCCCAGTGCCAAAGCCACACCACACTATGGTCAGCAGCATGGCGGGAAGAGGAGCCACTGAGTGAAAACCATTTTAAAAGAAAAAACCGCAGATTATCTGAAGCGGCTTAACAAGTTTCCTTTAGTGAATTGTTGTGGAGATAAGTGGACCATGGTATAGAGGGTTACTGAGTAGGGGATGCAAAACCAGATGTAGATTTAAAGGCAGAGATACTAAGGTGGTAAACTGGAGAGTTCTGAAGACTTTTGTTAAAGGCTCTTAAAAGAAAGCCTACGTGTAGGTTCCAGGCGTGGGAAGTATTTTTCACTGTGTTCTGCACACGGAAACTGTGAAAAACATTCTGCTTAATAGGTAATGTGTTAGTTGGACAGGTTGAATGGAGTGGGGAGAGAAAACAAAACACAAGCAAACAAATGAAAACCCCAGCCAAAGAGCTGGCAGTAGGCCGTCACGTGTTTGTGACTGCTGGGTGTGACTCTGTCAGTGTTGGATACATCCAAGTTCTGCCCTCCCCATGTTCCTTCCCAGTTCACTGTTTATATGTAATGAGGAATTCTCTTTTACTGACTGTAGAGTAAATTCCCACTGGTGGATGATTCTGATTTGGGGATGTAATCTAAGGCTAAGGGGATACAGAAGGAATGCTGTGGGAATTTAACACTGCTATGGTTTCGGGAAGTTTTCATCTCTTCTAGGACTCATCTCTTACTAGGAGAGAGCCAGCAGTGCACATCCAGGGATTGTCACAGAAGCAGATGACTGACAGAACTTTTGCCTGGGACTTATTTTTGATAATCATTGATGGTAGCTGGGCACTTGTTAGTCACCATATGTAATCCAGACCAGAGTGACAGTGGCCCTTCGTCGCTGCAGTCTGCAGGCCAGCCATTGGACAGCTGCTGAAGCATTTCTGCTCGATTTCTTGTGCTGAGCTTGGGTGCCTGATGGACTGCTCCCCAGTTCTTCCTCTCCTGTTCTCATTCTTGTTGTGGGTCAGGCTCTGTCTGGTTCAGCCTGTCCTACTGTTTCATTATTTTCAAATGCTTATTAAGTGCTGAACAGTGAGCAGCAAGCCCTGGTGGTGACCTGAGTGTAAAGGAACTCCAATACCACACTCAACCACAGAGTTCCAGAAATACACCTTGTCTCCACACACTCAGGACGTTCCTCACCAAGGTGGCACATTTACATAATCGCACATTATTACCCAGAGTCAATTCATATTTGAGTTCACTCTTCATGGTATACATTGTTAGTTTTGACAGATGAGACTTATAGAGTAGTTTCAGTACCCTGGAAATCAGCTTCATCTGTCCCCTAAATAGAAACAGTCTTTTTCAGAATGTCATTTGATTAGAATCATACAACAGACAACCTTTTAAGATTGGATTCCTTCATTTAGAATATCCATTAAAGTTAATCCATGTCTATGGATTCATGGCTTGATAGATCTTTGCTATCACTGTCTTGGCACTGGCAGGTGGTCTCAGTCTGTTCTGTCCCCAGCCTGGTACATAGCCCAACACCACAGGTTTCTTCTAACCAATGCCTCTCCCACCAAGAGCTCTGAGGTAGCTCTCTGAGGTAGCTCTCTTGGTCCCTGTGTGCAGTTGTGGGTACTCTCACCAGCCTGAACTCTAATGTGCTTACCTTTCCCCTGGTACTCAGTTCTTGCCCTATCTTCCTGTCCCAAAGCCTGACCAAATTCCATCTGGGCTATGTTCTTTTCCTCTGGCCCACCTGAGTCACCACAAAATGGGAAACACCAGACAATCTTAGTTTAGTATCAACAAATAGCACAACTGCTGGGCGCAGAATCTATCATCCCAAACTTATCAACTATTCTATGTTAGAAATCTTCTGGTGACAGAATCTACATTTTGCCTGCCTTCTTCCCGGATCTCCATCCAAAAGGAAGTACTCTCCTCCTGCATTCTCTCTTCCTCCCGGAAGGCCTGCCTCCTCCTCGCCCAGTGATTGGCTTCTTGTGGTCTTTATTATTCATTTAATTAGGGGAGAATTTGTCTACAGTCTGTGTTCTAGATTTTCCTTACTCTTACAGATTTGTGGTTGATGCCTCACTTCTGATTTGCATTTTCCTGGGTCTTTCCTTTTGTTTTGTTTTTGAGACAGGGACTTACCCATTGCCCTGGCTGACCTGGAACTCTCTGTGTAGACCGGGCTAACCATGAACTTGAAGTGACCCTCTTGCCTCTGAGACACTGCTGGGCTGATTTGCGGTGCTCTAATGACGTAAGATGTGGAGCACTTTCCTTGCTGCCTATTCACTTTGTGAAGTCCCTAATCACATCTTTTGTCAATTTTTGAAATCATGCTTTCTTTTTAAAATTTAAAAAAAAGTTAAATATTTATCTTAGGTGTGTAAGTGTTTGCCTGCATTTATGTGTGTGCACCATGTGCATGCATGCCTAGTGCCTGAGAAGGCATCATATGCCCCAGAACTGGAGTTGGTTGTGTCACTTTGTGGGTACTGAGAACTGAATTCAGGTCCTCTGCAAGATCTAGTGCTCCCAACCACTGAGCTATCTTTTCAGCCGGATGTTTGCTTGTTTTGTTTCTTTAGTTGGTTGGGTTTTTGTTATCGTTTTGTTTCTTTTTATTGTTGTTTTTGTTTTGAGACAGTCTTTCTATATAATCCTGGATGGCCTGGAACTCACTATGTAGACAGGCTAGCTTCAGATTCACAGAGATCTGCTTCCCAATTGCTGGGATTAAAGACATGGGCCACCACGTTCCTCCCATAGTGGCTTTCTTATCAAGTTTTCAGGCCTCTTTATTTTGAAGAACAATACTTTATTAGATATGTCTGTCACAAATGTTTTCTTTTCCTAGTCAGTGACTTGTCTTTTTATTCACTTGACAATATTTGATAAAATTTGATTAGATTTGATAAAATTTACATTTTAGTTATTTGTCTTACCAATAATTTGTTTTGTGGGCCATGTGTATGATGTTGTATGTAAAAGCTATTGACCATACTCTAAAGTCATCTACAGATGACTTTATTTATATTATCTGCATAGACATATTTCTCTTGTAGATGTGCTCTGTTTTGTTTGTTTGCTTGTTTGTCTGGGGGGCAAGAGCCTCAGTCTACAACCTACTCTGGCCTGGAACTCACTGTGTATATAGCCTTGGCTAACCCCAAATTTAGGTGATCCTTTTACTTGAGGTTCCTCAGTGCTGAGATTGTAGGCATGAGCCACCACATCTGGCTGAGTTCAGATAATTTTTGTTCTTTGTTGATACACATTTTTTTTAATTATTATTTCTTTACATTTTTTTTTTTACATTTTTGTATTTGTATTTGTGTGTACAGGAAAGTTGACTAAGATGAGTTCAGGAAACCTGTTTGTCAATTCTAAAAATGTTAGGAATTTGTTTCTATGTGTGCTGTACTACTAGTTCTCTCTTGCACATGTCCCAGTGCCTAACCTTCCAGAGGCTTTTCTAGGTTCAGATACACACACACACACACACACACACACACACACACTTCCTCACTCACACTTACTCACATTCATACACATTTCTGCTGATTGGAGATGCCTAGCCTATTAAGAAATAGGTTTATTTTTGAAATTGAAAAGATAGCCCAGTGGTTAAGAACACCCAGATTTGGTTCTTAGCATACCCATTGGTTTGCTCATAATTATCTGTAACTCCAATTCCAAGGGACCTGATGCCTACCCTCTCCCAGCCTTCTTGAGCACCTGTGTACATGTGGTACACTTACATGCATGCACCCAGGCACACATGCACATAAAAAGAAAATAATTTTTTTTTTAAGTATGGTTAAAGTATGGAATGGTAAGGAGTACCATGAGGTAATATAGACTAGTTCAGAAAGGTTGTTTTCCTTGTATGGCTATCCCAATTATCCCATACATGTTCAGTTATGTCTGTAAGCAAAGGGAGGGTTAGGTGGGATGATTTTAGGCCACTCCATTATTTTATGGGGTAGAAATGTTAAAGTAAGATGTTATGAGGAGGGCTGACTCTAGGCCTCAGGCCTTCTGACATTGAGGGCAGTGTTCTGCTGTTTTCTGTGCATGGTGCCCCCTGGAGAGTTGAGAGTGCCTGATGGTTCTGTGAATACTACACACACAGTATTACCTCTTTCCAAGTTGACCTGATGTAACCCCGAGTTCAAAAACGACAAAATAAAGTGTCTTCTGTGCTTGGTAGTTCTTTTTGCTAGTTCCCAAACCTCAGGCTGCACTGTGACACATACTATCATATTTTGTTGTTACTGTGTAAACAGATTATATATAGATTTAGGCATATTTTAGCTTGTGACCTTTGCTACCATTTATAGTATTGCTTCAGGATGGGGAATGGGAAACAAGCTCAGAGGTACAACTTTCTTAACATAAACCTTCGGCTAGCATCTTTGAATAGGAATCACTTATGCCCAGGAAAACTTTACAGACCTGTAAGTTATGCATCCTTTCGGTCTTACTACCAGGTACAGTAACCATCAAATGGTTTTGCACTCCTTTATCAAGCGTTTCCAAAATCTTAAAATTTCTAAAATATCTGCAAGTGCTCTGAACTGATATGAAGCTATGCATGATATTTCTATTTAGCATCCATCTAATATTTGTATTTAGATACTCATCTAACATAACCTGGGCTGTTGTGTTTTGATTTGGGAGTTTGGTTGCCTCTCACACTGGAGGATGTATTGCATAATACATAGTATATGCATCTTTCAAAAATCTGAACTCTCAAGCATCTGGCACTCAAGAATTCTGCTAAGGGATTATATATCTGAATTGGTTCTGAAGTAGCTTCACAGAAATTGCTTTTGTGCTTGATCTGTCTTTTTTTTCAAACTTGTAAGTCATATAAGGCACCAGGTTTTGGGAACGCTCAACGCCAGAGTTAGTACTTTTCTAAAAAACCAGAGTTCTGGGTAAGAACTGTTGAGGCTGGAATGATGGCTCAGTGGTTGGTTCTGAGCACCCACTGTTCTTTCAGAGGACCAGAGTTTGAATCCCAGCACCCATATCATGCCTCTCACAACTTCCTGTGACTCCAGCTAGAAGGGGATCTAACTCCTTCTTCTGGTCTCCAAGAGTACCTATGCGTATGCACACAAATAAAGACAATAAGAAAGCTGTTTGGACAGGTGACTGTTTACTGCAGTGAGCACTAATATCAGGACCTCTGTTACACGTACTGCAGATCTCTTACTGCCGTCTATGTTGTTTCTTTGTTTTGCTTCTCTTGAAACAAATAGCTTACTGCTGGGTGGGAAATAGTGAACATTCTATGCTGAAAAGATGAACTATGGTTGCTGCCTCAAACATAGAGTCTTTGGATTGATTAAGGGTGTATGCCACCATGCCCCCCCCACCCTCATCACACTCTTGGAGAGATTTGTATTTGTAATTAGAAACTGACTTATGAGTGAGAGGAGGGAAGGTGTGAGTGTTGTAAACAAAGAATATATTTAAGAGCAGCTGGGCTGTGTCTTTATGATACGGTAGGTTTTATGGCAACAGAGGTCATGATCCACTCACCACCTGTCCCAGTGCCTGGGACACCACTTGGCACACAGTGCACAGGCAGGAATTGCCTAGTAAATTGATGAGTATCTGTGAGTTTCTGTTGTTTTTATTACTGCTACTTTGAGACAGGGTCTTACTGTGTTGCCCAGGAAGTCGGGAACTCCTGTGTCACCCTTCCAAGTGTTGGGGTTATAGACATGATTATGGCAATGTACAACCATACTTGCTTAGTTTTGCTCTAGTTAACATTTTCTTGGACCGTTTAAAGTTCCCTGTCATATCTGACTCTTTAAATATTGACATTGCTGGATCACAAGACTGCCTTGAAATTCTTCATATGTGTTTGCTTTGGCTGTTTAGTATTGCTTGCTTATATTGAAACCAAGAGAGGCACCACAGAACATGGCTTCTAGGCCTAGACCCTACAGTGACTTCCAGATCTGTCTGGACTGTAGAGTGAGACCCTGTCTTTAAAATAAAAAAGTATATAGGAAGAAGAGAAAGGGGTGTGTGTGTATACATATACATGTACATATACATATATCTTGGAATCTAGGAACGTCCAACCTTTTTTTAAACCTAAACTCAAAAGTAGTTCATAAAAAGGAAAAAACTCTGTTCTTCTCCCATATGAATTTTAATTTGGTTTAATATACAATTATTATTTTGACATTTGTCATCTGGAATATTCCTAGGGAAAACTACAGCTATGTATGGCAGTGAAATTCTTTGGAATAAGACAGAGCTGGAGAGCTCAGCTCTGCCAGATTTATAGCCTGGTCTCTGAGGCAGCTTCTGTAGTGAGAAAGAAAATCTACAGAAAGGAGATAGCATAGACCAATTCCCACATGGCAGAAAGAGAAAACTCCCTTAAGTCGTCCTCTGCCATTGACTTGTGTGCCACGGCACCTACACATACATATACAAACACTAAACATAAGTTTAAAAGGTAATAAGAAAAACTTTAAACTTCATGATGCCATTTCTTTGGTTAGAATGCCCTCTCTCTCAGATCCCACAAGAGCACATAACGAAAGCATGAATTTATTTCCCTGAAAGGTGACAATAGGAATAATACAAGGGCCATGAGGTATAGAAAACATGTCTGTTTGAAGTATATATGTATTATAAACCCTCCACAGGACCAAGGGAAGCACTGGGGAAGCTGAGGCAGGAAAATTCAAGGTCAGCCTGGGCTACAGAACAAGGCCCTACTGTAAAAATAAATAAAAACCAAAGTCACTCTTAAAAGATTAAGTAAGATATAGTCCATGTATCATAACAAAACTGTTATGATTAGAGTCGTGTTCTCCCACCCCCAAAGCCCTCAAAAAAGGATGTGCTGGGGTCCTAATGAGTCAGACCTTGTTTAGAAGTAAGGTGTTTGGAGATGTACAAGTTAAGGTGTGATCATGCTGAAGTAGAATGGGTGTGAACCTCATGAGTTTGGTACTCTAAGAGTAAGACTTGTACACAGACATAGGGACTGAAGAACAAGTCCTGCCCCTGAATGCACAGCATAAACAACAAGGCAAATGGTGTCCATCGCATTCTTGGGAGTGCTGGGTGTGTCTCCTGCTGAACAGCCATGTGCCAAAAGAGATTTAGAATGTATATACACTTTCAATACTCAGCCAAAGAATGTCATTTTTTTTTCTAAATGATCATGTGCTGACTCCAAGTTTCCAAGAAAGGAAATGACAGGATCTTAGGTAGAGAGCTGACCTCAGGAGAGAACATTCTCAGGCAGAGGTAATACTATCTCGGGCAGAAGTTCAGAACCTGTGGATCAAGATCCCTTTGGCAAACTTCTATAGTAAAACATATTTACACTACGATTCATTAACAGTGGCAAAGCTATATGTAGCAACAAAAGTAACTTTATGGTTATTGTCAGCACAAGATGAGGAGCTGTATTAAAGAGTCACAGCATTAGGAAGGTTGAGAACCACTGCTCTAGGATATCCATGGTTTCAAGGAGGAACATTCCCAAGGAACAAAATGGTCGTTATGTACTTTACGGCACATAATCTGCTATGTCCCAGAAGACCAATTTCTTGTGTTTACTTTTACAATAATAAGAAGAGCAGTGGTACAAGTACCACTCTTATTTTTTTAATTGAAAAAGAATATGAATTTAATATAACATTATGATTATTAATGAATTTGAATCATTCCAGAAATGTTATCTTTAGCCTAACTGAACTTTAAACTGATAATTCTTGAGGATTGCTTTGTAAACTTTGCCACTTTGGCAGAATGTAATTTTATGAGCAAATTCAAACTGTACAAGATACTATGAGACTAAGCCTCTTTCTGCCTTCCTGCCCCCTCCCTGCTCCCCCTCCCCTGCTCCTCTTTCTCTTCTTCCTTTTTGAAACGGTCTCACATCAATAGTAGCCTGGAACATGCCAAGTAGACCAGACTGTTCTGGAACTCAGAAGTTTTCCAAATGCATTGTTGACATTAAAGATATGTGCGGCCATGCCTTATGATTAAATCTTTGGTGTTTTGTTTTGCACTTGTAATAACTTTACCCTATATACTGTTTGTCTTCAAGAGTTACTACGCAGGCAGTGGTGGTGCACACCTTTAATCCCAGGACTTGTGAGGCAGAGACAGGTGGATTTCTGAGTTCGAGGCCAGCCTGGTCTACAGAGTGAGTTCCAGGACAGCCAGAGCTACACAGAGAAACCCTGTCTCGAAAAACCAAAAAAAAAAAAAAAAGAGTTACTGCGCTTTCTTCTTCCTCTTCTTCTTCTTCCTCCCCCTTCTTCAAGATTTATTTATTTATTTATTTATTTATTTATTTATTTATTTGTATGTGGGTACACTGTTGCTCTCTTAAAACACTCCAGAAGAGGGCATCAGACCCATTATAGATAGTTGTGAGCCACCATGTGGTTGCTGGGAATTGAACTCGGGACCTAAGAGCAGTCAGTGCTTGTAACCACTGAGCCATCTCTCCAGCTCCCCAGCCTTTATGGCTTAAACATACATTTCAGTGGGAGGTTTTGTCGTAGCTGTTTTGGGTTTGTTTTGTTTTGCTTTTGAGACAAGGTCTCTCTATTATTTAGCCCTGGCTGTCATGGAGGTCACTGTGTAGACCAAGATGGCCTGGAACTCACAGAGATCTACCAGCCTCAAAGGCATATGCTACCACATCCTGCCAGAGTTTTAATAGCCTTGTATACATTTAAAATTTGGCAGTGTGGGTCCTAGGCATCAGACCTGGTTTTGACAGACATCTATAGGATGTCTGGTCTGAGTGCTAGCAGGTTCTTCTCTTCTCATTGCACTGCACTTTAGTTTTTCTCCACAGTAACTTGGTCCTTCCTGGGGTCCTGATATATAGGCTGGGCTGTAAGTGTGCGGTGGCTCCCACCTGTCAACTTGGGCACGTTGAACACTGACTGCCTCTGGTCTTAAGAGCAGAGGAAAATAGTTTCCAAAATAAATTTTGCCACTGTGCTACATGTCAGAGGGGCAAGGATGCCAGGCACAATGTAGAAAGCACACTGGTGACAGAAGGGGCAACCAGAACTTTTTTTTTTCTTTTTCTTTCTTTCTTTTCTCTCTTTCTCTCTTTCTCTCTTTCTCTCTTTCTCTCTTTCTCTCTTTCTCTCTCTCTTTCTTTCTTTCTTTCTTTCTTTCTTTCTTTCTTTCTTTTTTTGGAGCTGAGGTTTAAGAGAACAAATCTGCTGCCCTCAGAGAATGTGTTTCAAATTAACTGCCATTGCTTGAACTGGGAAGGACCAAAGGCACCCAGCTTCTCATAAAAAACTGTGGCCTTTTCACCCCCGGGAGGGAGCGCGTAGATTTCGGAGCTTATATGTATGTCAAGCTTGTGTGAAGCCCTTTACGTATTTTACTTAATCCACAAAGCAAGTTTGTGAGGTCAGCAGTTACACACTGATCAGTCCAGTGGCAAAATGGAAGGGGGGAAGCTGGGTTTGAATCCAGCTGTACCTGACTATATTTACACGGTTTACTGTAAAGGTTTTCATTTGTCCCTCCTTTATCCACTCCCCCCCCACCCCCAGTGTCTTCCCTGTATCCTATAGCAGAGTCTGCCTGAACAATTGTCAGCTTTCTGCTTCAGGCACGTCTTTTAGATTCTGCTTTAAGCTGTTTCTTCTCTACCTCTGCTCTGGTCACTGCAGCCGTTAGCAGGCAATGTAAGGGGCCTGGCTCCCGTGCCTTCCACTCCCACGTGTCTGCTTTTCTTAGGGCAGTCAGCTATCTGATCTTATCAACCATCTGCTTTCCTTGGCTGCTCTTTGTGTTTAGAGCTTATCCTGTCTGGGCCTGCTTCAGTCCCATGCCCCGACTCCCCGACCTTATGAGGCAGCTTTCCCTGCCTTCCTTCTCTCCCTTTCCTGTGCTGCACTCTGCTGCTTTGTGGTGTTCACGTCAACTGGTCATTCTTCACATCTGGTTTAAAAGTTGATTTAAGTCCTCAGTGACTTCTGTGCCTCTCTCCTTAAATCTTGCTGTTTTGGAGACTAGGTCTTGCAGTGTAACCAGGATGGTCTAATTCTGCAGCAGTTCTGCCTAGTTCAGGCTCCAGAGTGCTGAGGTATAGACGTGAGTCACTATGCCAGCCTCTGAGACTCTTATCGTAGCCCTTAGTTTTCCTTTTGAACTTCAGACAGTTTGTAGTTATGTATTTATTTATAAGTATTAGGTTAATAATATCCCCCACTAAGCCTTGAACTTCATCCAGTCGGTTTGATTAATTATTGATTTCCTTGCACCTACTACAGAGCCTCTAATACGGTACAGAGTACATTTGTGTTGAAAGGAGTGCTGAAAGCACACTCTGTAAATAGTTCTCTAGTTTCTGCTTTCCCATCGAATTCTTTACTGCTGCATAAACCTGCATTTTCTTAACATCTTTTGCTTGAGAGCAAACTGTGTTTCCCTTTTTGCTAATCATCATGGTTAGCAAATGCATTTGGTTTCAAAGCCTCTGTATAAGCCAGATATGCTAGGGTAACGTAATAACCTTCCACTGTGGGACTGCTGCCAGTCCCACCTGAGAGGGGGTGGCTGCCCCCAAGGCCTAAGCGCTCCTTTAACTGGCATGCTCTCCCCAGAACCCAGGCATCCGACTTAGTCCTCTCGTGTTTGTCCTTGCATCTTCTTTCTGCCATCTGTACCCAAACTGACTATGGAAGGCAGTGCTTTCTCTCCAGTGAATTATTATTAGGGCGGCCTTGCCACCGTTGGCATGAGAATTGTGAGCATTTGCGCAGCCAATTTCTGAGCACATTGGCTGGGAATTATATTTATTTGCCCACGGTCACACCAAGCCTTGCAGATAATTCAGCTTCTCTCTCTTTTGAATCCACAGTTGGTCATGCTCGGAGTTTGACTTGAGTGACATTCGCCTGATAGTGTACCAGGACTGTGAGAGGAGAGGCAGACAAGTCATGTTTGATTCCAGAGCCGTTCAGAAGATGGAGGAGGCGGCAGCTCAGGTGTGAAATGCTGATCTGTTGGATCCTGCCTGCTGGGATGCAAAAGGAGCAAGCAGAGCAGCACTCCAGCAGGCAGGCAGGCCTGTGTCTTCAACACAACTGAAACAATTATGGCAGGCCAACATTGGACCATTGATATCAAGAAAGATGCATTGCTGGCGATTGTAATCTAGTAGGATTACAATCCTATATTTTGTAAGCATCAAGCATAGTAAGAAAATATGCTGCTGAGATTCATAAAGTGCTAGCATATTTGCCAGATTTTCTGTCCAGATTTTTTTCATAGATGTAAAAGGTGCCAAGTGTGGGTCATGCTGGTGCTGGATTAGCACTAGATAGGCTGAGGCAGGAAGATGGGGGATTTAGGGGTAGCCTGGGCTATGTAGTAAGGCCATGTTTCAAAAACTAAAGCAAATAAAAAATATTATGTAGCACAAGGTCAAACAAAATTAAAAAACTTCCTCACCGAAGAGCCTTAATATACTAATGTTCTCTGTCATCTTACCCCTTCTGCCCAAAGAACCAGTCATTAATGTTTCTGTTGTAGGGAAGGGGATGGTGGAGAGGTGGGAGGAATTTGGGATGGGGCTTAAAGACAGGAAAGATCTTGACCCCTTTGAGCCAGACTAGGAAAGATAGCAATAATACCAGAACTTTGCCCTTCCCGGTCTTCCAAGATACCTCTAATCTGTCGCCATGGCTGGACCATTTACTTCAGTTCAGTATTTGTTCAGATGCTTACAAATTAAATAAAGCCACTGATACTTACTCTTTTCTTGTTTAATTACTTGCTTCCCATACTGACCAAATTCTGATAGTCTATAGAATTTGTGATTAAGTAAGTGAACACCAGTGGACTGTTTTCCAGTCACATTGTGATTTGTTAGAAATTATTTTGTTGGAGTATGCCTACTACTGCCTGTGTCCAGAAGTCAGAAGACAACTTTGTGGAACTGGTCTCTCCTTCCACCTTTATGTGAGTCCCAGGGATCAAACCCAGTCACAAGACTTGTGGGACATGTACTTTTACCTGCTGAGCCATCTCACTGGTCCTTGTCTTCCAGATTCTGATAAGAACCTTTGTTTGCAGGAAGGAAATGTTTGGTTGAAGGCAGTCTAGCGGGGTGATAGCACTGTATTTACTGAATTCTGCCAGACAGCCATCGGCCAATCATACACTAGTGGCTGGGTGCTTTAGGTGGGCGGAAGAGAAAGCTGAGGGAGCACTGATGATTCGCGTTTGCTTTAATGGTAGACTGGGATCAGAGGCTTAGGTGAGCCAGCACTTGATTCTTGGCTGGACAGGAAGGAGATGGCTCTCTCCAAATGCTTCTGATACATAGCTTAGCTGAGCACTCTCACTCCATCACTGGAGCTGCTGCTGGTGGCAAAGACAGAGGGGGAAATGACTTCATAGGGACCTGGAGTCAGTATACCTGAGTAGGGATAACTTGATAATACTGATGTAGGCTTTCTTTGAAGTACTCAGTAAATTAAATAAGCAATTTAGGCTCAGAACCATTTTTGTAGCTGTGGGCTATAGGAGAATCAGTTGGTAGCCTTCTTACTGTACCAGGTGCTGTTTCCAACTACAGATCCTTGTGCTATGCTGCTGCAGTCCGGTGGCACTTCCTGTCACCAGCTTTGAGCCCTCTGGGAGGCTGTCTCTGGCTTAAGTGGTATTAAGTAACAGCTGGAGCTAAAGAGCTTGTTGAGAGAATGCAGGATGCTCAGGATTAACCCTATACAACTTAAAATTCCATCACTGCTGGAGTGCCTGCTGTGGACCGAGCATCTCATGTTTTCTTTACATTCCCCTCCTCCTTACATTCAAGCTCTCCTCAACCACATCCGCTTGATAAGCCCAAAGCACTATGAGTTTGAATCGCACATGACTGCAAGTCACTAGTGTGACTGTCACACTGGAGATTAGATAAGCTGCTATTGCATTCATGGGATCCCTAGCAAACGCTACGAAAGAAGGAAGAAAGACAGAAAGAGAAAAGAAACAGAAGGGCAAAGGAAGCCCAGTCGAGGTTGTTTCTCACGAAGGCTTCTGTAGGGAGAGTTCTATTCTGGGATGGGTGAGGGTCACCCTCAGTAAAACTTAGAAGTGAGCACGAGGGAATATAGAGTAGATAATCCTGTTACCTCTGACATTTGAGGACCAGGTTGCCATCACATGCTCCATGGTTCACGGTAGCTTCTGGCCCAGGGTTCAGCCCTCATCTCCCACAGCTCCATCCTAGTGCTTTTCTTTTCTGCTGCACTAGGAATGCTAGAAAGAGTATGAAAAACACAAGTCCACGTGTCCAGGCTAATAGGTTTCTTTCTTAGTGGCATTTAGTTGGTAAAGTCTTGAATGTTGGTCATCATTCTCCTCATGTGGTCATCCATAAATGAGCTCCATGCATTATGACTATATAGTACTGAAATCTAAAAACCACAACAGGGAGCAGTATTTGTTTATGACTTTATGGTATAAATTTAAATGTAGATACTGACACTTGAATTATTTAAAGAGAGTAACATGTCTATCCTCTATCTCCGTGTCTCAATCTACACAAATATACCACCATTTTCTGGGTAGTATCCTTTTCTCAATTATTCCACACTCCCAGGCATGATACCTTTGATATTATAAAGAAAAAATAAAAACAGCTTTTGGTTTTACTGCAATTCAGGCACCTAAATGTTTTGACAAATTTCCACTTGATAAAGCATGCTGATAAAGCCTGATACACTTGATGACCCTTTCCCTTGCCTGCCTTTCTTAACCCAGAAAACAGAGGATGTCCCTATTAAGATGTCAGCCAGATGCTGTCAGGAAAGCAGCAGTGTCAGCAGCAGCAGCTCTTCTCATAGCTTCGGAGGATCTTTACAGCACACTAAGGAGCAGCTTCCAAAGTACCAAGTAAGACCTGTTGTCTCTAGAACAGCCATGGGCCTGCACAGCTTATACATGTGGGCACTCACATCTCAAGAGAGAGGTGCTTTTGTTTTGATTTGTTGTTATCGTTTTTGTTTCTGATGCAAATAGCCTCTGAATGGCTATGTAGCCAAGAATCACCTTGAACACCTGATCCTCTTACCTTCCCCTCCCAAGTTCTGGGATTACAGGTATGAACCACATCAGGCTTGTTTCAATTTTTGAGCCAGTCTACCCCTCTAGCCAAAGTCGGTATGGACCTGATCATGTAACCCGTGCTGATGTCATATCTTCCTGCCTCAGTCTCCCTAGTGCTAGGATTACAGGCATGTTCCACAATAACCAGATTCCCCTGTTCTTATTTTTAAACCTGTAACAGAATCTTATCTCTACCGCTGCTGGTAAAACAAGGTCAGGGAGATTATACTAGCAGCCACAGACAAATAAGCCCTGAATTTTAAGACCTATGTGGTGCATTTGCCCATAGGTTATATGGCTCAAAGCTAGTTGAGAATCCCAGTTAGCACATGGTCTTTGTTCCAAGAAAAGGCAGATTATAAAATGGAGAGTGTGGGTGGAATTTATTAGTAGGGACTATGAGAAATCAGTTGGCTTGTGTTTGAAGTGGGAAGAAGTTGATATGATCTGTAGCCAGAGGTGATTCCACCCTTTATTAGCAGGACCCACAAGTTTATCTTTCTCTATCCTCTTTTGTCATTATGAAGAGGCAAGGAGTGAGTATGTGTGTATGTGTGTGTGTGTGTGTACATAAATGTGTATATACTGGTGTTTAAAACACTGGAATGATTCAGGAAAGCACAGGGAGGAAGAGTCCTTTCTTCTCTGAGCTGAGAGGACATTTTCAGGGCCTGGCTGTGCTGATGTGCCTGTGGCCCATTAGTTTGTTTCTCACTCTTCTTTATCTTGTCCATAAGGGTGTCAGCATGTCTGAGCAGAGTCTCCAAGAGAGTGGTTCTTACAAGGGGTCAAATATTCTGTATCTTGCACATTAGATACTGACATTGTAATTCATAATGGTAGCAAAATTACAGTTATAAAGTAGCAAGAAAATAATTTTATGGTTGAGGTCACCATAACATGAGGAACTGTATTAAAGGGTCACACACAGCATTAGGAAGATTGAGAACCATTGGTCTTAAGATGCTTAGAGCTGAAGGAGAGGTCTTGACCTAGAAATAAGTCAGAGGGGATTTTCTTGTGTAAATAATGAAGCATTTAAAGAATGGTGGACATGCTAGTGAGTGGAGTGTCCTCCAGGAAACAATCAAGGGGTGACTTGAGAAAGAAGATTCAAGTAGGAAGGCAATAGTATCAAATAGGTTTGATAAAGCAAACTAGAATGTGTCTACAGGATTTGAAGGAAGATAGAAATGGAGGCCATTGTTAGGGCAGACAGGATCAATCAGGCAAAGCCAGGCTTCTCTGTCAAAAGCTGGCATTTATCACCCCATCCTTCAAATAAAAAGATGGTAAAAAGGCATGAGTGACTGGTTGGAAATTGGAAGTGTCTTTGAAATGTTTTTACAAAGTCTTAGAGCAATAAGACCACCTTTATCTCTTAGAGCCTCACATAGTCCTGCTTGAAGTGTAAGTCACTTTTCTTTGTTGTGGTCATGGCTTTACCAAGACCAAGATAACTTACCAAAAGAATTTATTTGGGTTTATGGTCCCAAAGGATCAGATTCTATGATGGCAGACCAAACACATGGTGGCAGGAACTGGAAGCTGGGTCTCACATCTTGAACCTCCAGCATGAAGCAGAGAACAAACTAGAAATGGCAGGAGTCTTTACCTCTCAAAGCCCTTCCCCAGTGACATACAAGGCCACACCTCTCGAATCTACCCAAACACCAACTGGTGACCAAGTGTTAGGACATCTGAGTTTAAGGGGGAGCACTCTCATTCAGATGGTCACAGCTAGTGATTATTTAGTTGAATAACACTAAACCGTGTGTCTTTTCACGATCTACCCAGTATCCAAAGAAGAGTTTTCCTGTTTTCGTCATAGTTAGATTTTGTAAATGGAGATGATAATCTTTGATATGTGAGCATATTACATATAAAAAAGAAAATGTAAAAGTAGTAATTTGTGAATCATGGCAGGTGATCGCTGTGTAGATGATAACTGTAAGGTGACCATCTTTAGCTTTAGGATACTGTCCTGACAGCCCACTCAACCAGAGACCCAAAGATTGGGAGACAGGGCTTTCTATTGCATCATTCCATGGACTGTTTTCTTGTGTGCAGTACACGAGACCAGCATCTGATGTCAACATGCTGGGGGAAATGATGTTCGGCTCGGTTGCAATGAGTTACAAAGGCTCCACCCTGAAGATACACTACATACGGTGAGGCTGCCCATGTGCCATTTGTAAGAACTGGAACGATGGTACTGACTTCCTAACATAAAAAGCACTTCTCTTCCTTCTTATTTTTTTTTTTTTAGATCTCCTCCACAGCTGATGATCAGTAAAGTGTTTTCTGCTAGAATGGGTAGCTTCTGTGGAAGTACAAATAAGTAAGTGCGGATTTTGCACCCCTTATGTTTTTATGTGTCTGTTTCTAGATAAAATTCTTGAAGATTGTAAGATATTTTAAATGAATAGCAAGCAAGATAAGTACAGATTAATGACAGGATCTTAGTCATTTTCTAATAACAGCAAGTGAGCATTTTTTTAGACTTTAGAAGTCTAGGGCCCTAAAGACAGATGACCTTGTCTGCTTTTGGGAAAAGGTCTCATTAGCCTAGGCTAGCTGTGAACTCAGCTGGAACTTGCTATGTCTGAGGATGGCCTTGAACTTCTGATCCTTCTGCATGTCCCCAAAAGTCCTGAAGTAACAGATGTGTGCCACCTACCCATTTGTAGGGTACTAGAGAGTGAATCCAGGGTTCATGTATGCCAGGCAAAAACTGTCTGAGTTGTTCTATCCCCAGGCTGATGGGTGGCTCCTTTGCCTTGGGTATCCATCTGTTATTCTCTGTTCCTACTGTCAGTCACCAAGTTTTAATTCTTGGGAAAGTGGATCGGACTGCTTTGGTTTGATTTGGGGTGGGGTGGTGGAAGTAGGTGGAGGGTGAGGAGTCAGGGTCTAGCCCAGCCTCTCCTCAGATTCACAATAATTCTGTATCTCAGCCTTCTGAATACCAAGATTGCAGGCATGAGCCTCTGCTCTCAGTTTTATTTATTTACAGTAGAAACAGTGATGTGTGTATAGTTTCTCCAGGCGGCGGGGCAGGAAGCCATCTGTCTGGAGCAGTTAGCTTAGCCTTTGTGGCTGATAGGTAGTGGGCCATGCAGTCTTTTTATTGTCACTCCTGGTTGCATCCGTCCATGTCCGTCCAGTTCCCTCCATACCTCCTGGGTCCAAAGGAAACTTCACTCCCCCCTGATTCTGGTGCCATTCCCCTCTACCAAAGGAACCATTTCCTTATCACCATCAGAAGGAAGAGACAAATGGCTATCTGTGGTACCATTAGCACACCAACATGTATGCTGGTCTCCAGGCTCCCTCAGGATCACAAGGACCTGGCTCTTCTCACCCCATTACCCTACACTTCTCCACTCAGATGCTTCTCCCCATAGTTTCACATTCTTTTTACATTCCTGGTATTTTGGTTACTTATTCTCTCTCTCTATCTCCCCCCCTCCCTCCATGGCCTGGTCCACTCGCTGACCATATTGACCATATCTAGTCTACTACTTACTCTCTGCTCTGGACTTGCAGATGCATCTGGCTGTACCTTCCCCTCAGTCATACCCTGAAGTGGTGGGGTTCTTAGTGTATACACACCCTCCTCCCTTCTATACTTCTGTATGACTAGAATACTGAAATGTCTACCCTCCTTTCAGGAACATTTCTTTATGCACTTTGAATTTTTAAGCAGAGATGCTTGGTGTACTGTTGTTTTTGTTGTTGTGTTTTGAGACAGGGTCTTTCTGTGTAGCCCTGGCTGTCCTGGAACTAGCTCTGTAGATCAGGCTGACTGACCTTGGACTCAAAGAAATCTACCTGCATCTGCCTCTGCCTCTGGAGTGCTTGGATTAAAGAGATGTGCCATCACCACTTGGCTTTATTTGTTTTTGGATACAGAGTCTCACACCATAGGCCCAGGCTGGCCTTGAACTCATCATATAGTTCAAGCTAGCCTAGAATTCTGTGTGGCTCAGAGTGGCCAAAACTCACTGTGTAGCCTACCATGCATGGCCTTGAAGTCATGGATCTCTTAGCTCAGTACCTTGAGTGCTGGGATTCCAAACAGGAGCTATCATGCTCATTTTACATTTTTTTACATAAAATAACTTGTTATACTTTTAATATAATACTTAAATGGCTATAAAGATACATAATTTTACCTCATATTTTAGGACCACTAGGTAAGTAAGTCTTTGGCCACCTTTCATAAGATAGTTTAAACACTTACCTTTGGAGCATCATGAGTTAAGATAATATAGGAATTTATGTTTTTCTTATTTATTTATTTATTTATTTATTTATATATTCACTCATATATTATATCATGACCACAGTTTTCCCAGCCTCCTTTCCTCCCAGTCTCTCCCCTTTCCTCCTTTCTCCCTCTAATTTACTCCCTCTTCATTTTCCTTCAGAAAATTGCAGGCCTCTCAGAGATATTAACAAAATATGGCATATCAGGTTGCATTAAGACTAGTCACTTCATATTAAGGTTAGAAGAAGTAACCCAATAGGAGGAAAAGGATCCCAAAAGTAGGCAAAAGAGTCAGAGACAGCCCCTGCTCTCACAATCCCACAAGAAGACCAAGCCACACAACTATAATGTATATGTAAGGACCTAGGTCAGACCCGTGCAGGCTCCCTGATTGTTAGCTCGGTCTCTGTGAGCCCCTCTGAGCCCAGTTTAGTTGGTCCTATGGGTTTGTGGGGTTCTTGATCCCTCTGGCTTCTATGGTCCTTCCTCTCCCGACTTCACAGGATTCCCTGAGTTTTGCCTAATGTTTGGCTGCAGGTCTTTTCATCTGGTTCTGTCAGTTGCTAGGTGAAGCCTCTCTGATGACAACTGGGCTAGACACCAATCCATGAGTATAGCAGAATATCATTAGGAATCATTTCATTGACTTATTTTCTGGCCAGTCATGTTTAGTTCTAGCCTAGGTCTCTGGGCTATCCAGCTTCTGGATCCTGGCCCTCGAGGCAGTGTCAGTAGTGGGCCAGTCATTGATTGGCCACTCCCACAATTTTTGTGCCACCTTTACCCTGGCACAGCTTGCAGGCAGGACAGATTGTAGGTTGAAGGTTTTGTGGCTGGGTGGGTGTTCCAATCCCTCCACTGGAAGCCTTGTCAGGTTACAGGAGAGATGTTTGTTTCTGATTGGGGGCGGGTTGGGGGGCAGGGCAGCTGTTCAGACATGATCTATGTACCTGTAGCCCAGGCTGGCATGGAACTCAAGATTCTTTTGCCTCTACTTCGTGAATACTGGGACTGTAGACATACATTACCATACTTGACTGATACTTGTTTTTATACTTTTCTTTTTAGATGTCTCTGGCATAATTTAAATGTTTGTTTATCCCACTAACTATAAAAAATATTGAGTTCATTTTTAAGTAAAAGTTATTTTTTTACTCTGTGATTTTTTTCAGAATGTTGATATTTAGCTCCTTGCTAAAACAACAAATTAAAATCTGTTCAACTCATTATTATGAGTAATTCTTATTTTCTTAAAGTGAAGCATAATTTCTGATATGTCTTACCCCTGAAACAGATTGCTAAATTACTAACAGATATTAGCTAAAACTTAAAATTAATTTATTTTGAGTGGTTTTTGAAAAAACCCTTGAAGCGAATAGCAGTATCTGAGGTGTCAGTTTCTAAAGCAAAGTTTAAAACTGAATAGTAGTACAGAAGATGTCAGTCATTGAGGCACAGTTAGAGTCTGGTGTCTCATTTCAGACTCCTCAGTGCTTACAAATAGAGCTCTATAGGTAGATGTGTAGATTGGCCACTTCCAAAACATTTTTATTTTCTTACAACAGATTACTCTCAACTTACCATTTAAAATTTTTGATTGTTATTTATTATTGTTGTTGTTGTTGTTGTTGAAACTATTTATAAGGAAAAATTTTGAGTAACTGATCGGTTGTTATCTGTAATTAGGAATCTATTTAAAAGCAAATTTGGTAACTTCTTGATGTTTTGTTTGTTTTTTCTCTCTCCCTTCCCATCTTGATTTAGCCTGCAGGACAGCTTCGAATACATCAACCAAGATCCTCAGGCTGGAAAACTGAACACAAATCAGAACAGTTTGGGTCCTTGTCGTACTGGAAGTAATCTAGGTAAAAGAGATGCCTGAACAGACAGATTTTCTTTCTGAGTGCTACAGTTGGGGGCGTGGTTTGCTCTGTTTGTTGTGTTTGGGTTTAGTTTTGCGGTCTCTTTAACCTGTGTTTATTTGTGTGTGTGCCTTGCATCTTCTGTGTGTTCTGCTCTAGGTCTGCTGCAGGCGTGCAGCGGCAAGCTGCTGCAGGGGTTGTCTGAAGGAGGACCTCTCCGGCTCACCCGGAGCGCTTCTTTCTTTGCAGGTTGGTGTGGAATGCTGAGCACAGTGTGACCCACACACGTTCAAGCTCCTGTGCAGGTTCTTAGAAAAATAAATCCATTTCTTCTTCTCTAGAAACCCAAAGGGCTTTCATGACAAGAGATGCTAGTTTCAAATGCAGCTAGAGTCATGCTGTTTTGAAGTGTGAGCCATGAACCTCTGTTGTGAATGTCTTTGTTAATGGTCCAAAAGTGAGCTGACTTTGATCAGAAACGAGCCCTTTGTGTTTCTAGGAGAATTAATTTCTTCTGATTTCCCAGGCCTCCTCTGCTGCTGTGAGCTGTTTCTCTTTGCTGTGGCATCTCTCCCCGTTTATTCACCTGACCTTTACCTGCATGGTGTATCTTAAGTCACTCTATTAGGAGCATGGGAGGGCTCAATCACAC
>NW_021620852.1:2500290-2600207 GCF_004785775.1 Grammomys surdaster
CTCTCTCTCTCTCTCTCTCTCTCTCTCTCTCTCTCTCTCTCTCTCTCATTAACTTAATCAAATCATTTGAATGCAGTGTCTAGGTTCCTTACAGGTGTAGTAATTTTGATTTTCTGGGTCTTTTTTGGGATTTAACTGGCCTTGCAGCAGAGGTTGCTCAGTGTCCTTCGTAGCATGATTAACAAGCGTAATGTTCATGACTAACATTTAAAGCTGTGAGGAAGGCAAATGGAATTTTTTTTCCTTCTGTTCCTTTTCCTAGCTTGAAATATACTAAGGCATTGTAGTTTTCTGGTGCCTAATGAAACTGATACTGTCATTCCAGCTCCTTAGAGCAAGTACTGCATATTTATATATTCCCTTTAAAACTTAGAAAATAAACATGTTTCTAAAAAATACTAGCAAGTATGTTATTCATCCACAACAGTGACTTCTTGTTTATTGTAAAATTTACTAGAATGAACTGTCATCTACCTTTCAGCCCAGTAAATGTATAACTCAGTCAGTAGAAGCCTTCTAGATATACATGCTACTTAAGTGTGTTTTTCCAAATTTATGTCAGGACATGAGTTTGTTCTAAATAACTATAATACCACATATAGGGAAAACAACTGGAGGAAAAGCTGTTAGGAAGTTAATGGTTTCTGTGTCTGCCAAGAGACTGTGTTATAAATAAACATTTCTAGGTTTACAAAATGGTTTTTAACTATATCTCTTCCTAAGCTGCTTACAACTATTACTGAAACTAATTAATTGTAAAGCTTTTGAAAATATTATATTGTTTAAATATATTAGTAATGAAGAAATGGCTAACATAGGATGCTGGTTGTATATACTGCATGGATGGTTTAATGTACGTGTTCATGTTTAATAGCTGTCATTCACAAGAGTCTGTAGGCTCCAGCATAAAGGCAAATGGCTTGTTGGTTTTGTCTCTTGGTTTCTTGTGGACTTTTTATATATTTCATTTGCTGTCTGGTTAGTTGCTATTATATATCAGTCCATCAATAGCAGTAGCCCACTTTGATGTCATCTTTAAAATGCCTCTGTCTTTGGTGAGCCTAATAATGTTTTCCTTGTCTCTTTGTCTTAGCACACAGCACACCTGTTGATATGCCAAGCAGAGGGCAGAATGAAGACAGGGACAGTGGCATTGCTCGATCAGGTACTTCCTTATACAGCTTTAACGAATATAGTGGGCTCTCTATAGTGGAAAATAGGAAACAGAAAGGTAGTCTTCGCTCTGTCCTTCTCCCCAACCCTTTTCTTTACATTCCTCTGTGTTCTGAATATCTCATGTGTGAGTACATGAAACTTCGATGATCATCATCTCAGAATGATTCTGCACAGAAGCTAGTTTTATCTAATACTTAAATTTACACAAGACTAGTCTATGCTAATAAATGTATTCTAGCAGGGAGCTTCGTTATGCCCGTTGTACTAGCAGTTTGTTTGCTAACTGCTTAGTCAGAGGATGGAGCAGGCCTGTGGTGACCAGTCTACCTATCACAATGAGAGATGCTATCAGCTGACTACCACCTTTTCTATCCTGTGATGCTGATTTAGATAGTACCTCAGGTACCCTTCTCTGCTCATTTAGAGGCCTAACCTTGCCTAATACTGCCTTAAGACCCCTCAGTTTCAGCTCTTATACACAAATCTGCTTTTAATTTTTAATTTATGGTTCATATCTGAGGTTAGTTCCATGTTTCAAGGGCCCAACAAGGAGACATGTTGGGCTTTGCCTGATGAGTATGCATCCTACAGGCAGCCTTCCAGTGAGAACCATAAGTGTCCTACTGGTTTGTCCTCTGACCTTTGTCTCCTTCCAAAGGCCCACCAGCTAAGTGGGACTAGCTTCAGGCCTTGGCGTTTTATCTTTTCTTTTCACCCATTTATCACATACTGAAGCTCCCAGATTCTGCCTCAAAGCTCCTGGGTTGTTTCTGGGTACAGTCAGACCCCTGCAGCCACCCTGTTCAGCTGTTTCCAGAGTCACTATTGAAATGCAATAGTTGATAAATCTACTTATTTGGTTTATATGTGTGTTATTAATCCAAAGCACTTTGTTTGCGGTTAAAATGGATTTATTTTGGTTTCCCCCATCATTTTCTATGAAGTTGGGCTTGAATCTTTCGGCAGAAATGTAACTTCCGTTTATTAAGCCTATGCCTTTTTCATTGAGTAGCAGCAAGTTCTGAAAAGATACAAGATCATCTGTAGCTGAGTGTGGTGGCACACACCCTTGATCTAGTACTCTGAAGGTGTAGGCAGGCAGATCTCTGTGACTTTGAGGCCATCCAGGATTGGATTCTGAGACCCTGTCAGAGAAAGGGGGGGAGGGTAACCAAGGAAACTATATTTGTTAATACTTAATATTGCTCTGGAGAGTTTCATCCTTCCCTGTGGACCCCTGTGTGCTAAACTTTTGAGTCCCACCAGTTATTTAAGTCTCTTGAGTGCATTAAAAAGTTTAACATTTTGGGACTCAATCTCTGCCCTGTTGACCTGTGTGGGCAGGGCTGGCTGGAGCTGGCCATGGTGTGCTTGAGTTTCAAAGCAGAAGGAAAGGCTCCATCATTGGGGGTGGGAGTGCATGGAGCACAACCCTGAGCCAAGTGAGTCTTGGCTGAAGTTGATGCCTGTGTGGTAGACAGGACCCACTCTGTGTGGCTTTCTGTGGCCTGCTCCTCTGTGAGGAAAGGACAGTTACTGCTCGGCTGGGCCTCTAAAATGCTCCCTTTCTCCCCTCACGCAGCCTTATTTCACTTATGTCCCTTTTTGTGAGGCCGAGAACTCGAGAGAACTGACATTGACAGAAAGGTCACTAGGATGAATTTTGGGTTCTCCAGTTCATTTGCAAGTCAGCAGCTCTTATGTTGCATATTCCTCAGACTTTAAGTTGCTTTGCTAACTGCTTCTCCTTGTCCTTCAAGAAGCAGGTAGTTGAGGGTCCATGTTCACATTAAATACATAAAACTGACAGCTAGATCCGATAGCTTCTCAAAGCCCATTAAAAACTTGTGACTGACAAATGGGAATTTTGAGAGTTGGAGAAAACTTTCTTTGGGAGTTTGAAAATCTCTACTTTTAGCTTGTGGGTTCTCCTGTGTGAGAACTGACAGTGCCCTGCTGTATAGTGGCATTCTGTTCCTCTCACTTGTTGTCCTGGTATATGCCCAACTTCTGATACTGTCGGCTGACAGTTGGGCACTTCTCTGAAATCTCCCAGTCTGAACAGAAGGCACATTCTTTGAACAGAAGGACTTTTTAGGTTCTCACAGTATCCTAGTCTTTAAGATTTGTTTCCTCTCAGGCCACGCCTAATGGTATACATCTGTCATCTTACCACTCAGTAGACTGAGGCAGGAGGATCGTATGTGTATGTGTTAGGCCAGCCTAGATAAATAAAAAAATGAATTTAAGGGAAAAACTAATATTTTCCTTATTATCCACCTTACATTCCTAAGATTCCAGGCTAGAGTAATGGCTCAGTGGTTAAGAGCGTGTATGACTGTTCATCCTGAGGACTGGGGTTTGATTCTCAGTATCCACATGATGGCTAGTAACTGTGTAACTTCAGTTCTAGGGGGATTGTTAGTCTTCTGGCCTCCACAGGCACCAAGCACACATGAGCTACACAGATATACTTGTAAACAAAAAAATACATGTTAAAAAAAAACTTTTAAAAAAAAGAATCCTAAGATCCCAGTTCTGAAGCAAAATAAGGAGTGTCATTTGTTAGAGGTTCTTGTTGTTGTTTTGTTTTTTTAAAGAATTATTGTATTATTTTACATGCATGAGTATATTGCTTTCATGTGTGTCTTGCATCATGCACATGCCTGGTACCTACAGAGGCCAGAAGAGTGTGTTGGATCCCCTGGAGTGGAGTTAATAGGCAATTGTGAGCAGCTGTATGCATGTTGGGACTCAAACCTGGGTCCTCTGGAAGAACAGGTATTCTTTAACTACTGAGCTGTCTTTCTAGCCGTTTGTTTGTTTGTTTGTTTGTTTTTAATCAGTAAAAAAAAGTAGACAAATTTAAAACATCATTTTCTGAATTTTTAATTCTGTCTAGAATTAAGAGATAATCTTTTTAAAATATATTTTATATTTTAGAGCAGTTTTATGATTTACAGAAAAGTTGGGACTACCATAAAGTGCTCTTTTTCAGCCACCCCAGGTTGCTGTGTTAACGTCTGATGTTTGTACGTTGAGGCAGTTAACGGCTCATAGTCATTAGCTAGCTTTCATCATGTAGCACTTTCCATAATTTTTCCCCCAGTACCTTCTTATGCTCCAAGAACACAGTGTGTTTACCTGTCATGCTTATTCTGACTGTTTTGTTCTGTTTTTGTTTGTTTTGTTTTGTTTTGTTTTGTTTTGTTTTGTTTTTGAGACAGGGTCTATCTACATAGTCCTGGCTGTTAGGGAACTGTATAGATTAGGCTTGCTTTGAACTCATCCACCTGTCTCTATATGTCACCACACTGGCCTCCTTAGGCATTTTCCCTCAGACCTTCTTTGTTTTTGATAATCGTGATGGCTTTAGTCTTTCACTGGTTTCACTATTTGAATATGCTTTCACTATTTGAATATGCTTGCTTGATGGCTTTCTCATGATTAAACTGTGGTTGTGGGTTTGAGCTGCATAACCACAAAAGTAATATACCATCCTGCTCACAGGGTGTCAAGGGTATGAACCGGCAACATGATTTATGAGTTCAGTTACTGACCTTGTTTATTAATGAGGTTATATTAACTGGATCTCTTCATGATGAAGATGATTCCCCTTGACATTTATGCACATGCCTTACCCTTCACCTGAGACATGCTCCCTTTCCTTGAGGGGCAAGAGTCTGCAGAAATGATTTGAAATTTTCTGCATGGATATTGTGTTTTTCTCATTTCTTAACGTATACTTGGTTATTATTTAAAGGACATTTATCTTTCACTTTGGGTATAACCCAGTAATATTTACATTTGCCAAAGCTGCCCAGGCTTTAACCCTGCGAGCAAATGTGATGCTGGTGACACTGCTTTCACGCATGGGGACGGCAGGAGAGGGAGCTCTGACACCCCTGTTCTAGTACTGAGTACTTCTGAGTCATCTGTTGTTTTCTATCCCAGCTCTAGAGTCAGAGTGTTAGTGGTTCATAGACTGTCTCTGGAGGGCAGCACGGGTCTCTTGTGGATATTCTGAAAAAGTCTTCTGTATCTATATTTAAAATAAAAGCTAATTTAGAAAATTACTTTTGAAACAGGCTCATTACATTGTTGATCCGGTTGACTTTTTAGCTTACTCTAGCCCAGGCAGGCCTGGACGCTATGGTCCTCCTGCTCAGCTTTCACACCTGCCAGAAAGATCATTTTTAAGAGGTTGATTGTAATGGCTGCTATTAGAAATTTTCAAGCAAGTGGCTAGAGAGATGGCCCATTCTGTAAAGTGCTTACTGTATAAGCACTTAGGACCTGAGTTCAGCTCCATAGTCCATGTGAGATCTGGCGGTACACTTCTAGACTCTCAGCGCTCCTATGATGAGATGGGCAGTGGAGACAGGAGCATCCTCAGGAGCTCTTGAGTCAGCTGGCCTGAATGCACACGCACGGATAAAAAAAGAACATTTTAAGTAAGGCCTTGGAGAGAAGGCACTGGTTGTAGGCATACAGGAAGTAGCATTTTCAGTACTTGGCAACAACACCACATGGGTTACTAGGGAAGAGGGTGGAGCCATGCACAGCTCTCTGGTTTCTGACTTGAGGAAATAAACAGGGGAAGACAACATTAACCAGAGTAGAGGAGCATGAGGCCAGCAAGGGAGACACATCTGAGGTTTTGGTTTTTTTTTTTTTAAACTAGAACTGTCCCCAAATTCTCCAGTTGTGAATTATCTGCTGTATTTAAAAATGAGAAGTTGTCTTGACAGGGGTGGGTCAGAGCACCTGAAATCTGCAAGTCTTGGGTCCACAGTAATGAGTAGTGTAAGACTTATAGTCTGGGGCTTGAGACCAGTCTTCGAAGGCCAGCTTAGTAGTAGGCTGTCTTCCCCTTCAAAGTGTTTGTATTTAGCAAGAAAGAGAACTTTACCATCTTCACTGTAACTACATTTCCTGCATCCTTACAGTGCCCAGTATGAGGAAAACCATGAATACTTTTGAACATTTCTTTTTGAATGAAGTATGTGTAAATGAACCTTCAGAGTAAGAACAGACATTTGAGGTGTTCAGATCAAATACTTTTCAGCCTTGATGCAGAAACAGTGAAATGGTTTCTGAGATGCTGTGGTAGAACTATAGTCTAATGAGGTGAGCAGGAGCCACAAGGGTTACACAAAGAGGTTGGGCACGTTGTTTTACCATCAAGGAGCTCTCTGCTGAGATTAGACAATTACAGGTCTGTCTTTGGGGAAGGAGAAAGTCCTTTAAGCAAATGTAAATTGTGGGTTTTTTGGTTTTGGTTTGATTTTTTGAGATAGGGTCTTTCTACATAGCCCTGGATGTCTTGGAATTTGCTCTGTAAACCAGGCTGGCCTCAAACTCACGGAGATCTGCCTACCTTTGCCTCCCGAGTGCTGGAATTCTCAATGCTGAGCTGGCAAGAAGTTCCTCTCCCTTTCTGTGTCTCCATAAGTTTTCCTCTTTCTGTCCTGCCTCAGCTTGGGATATCAGTTTGAAGGACTTACCAGTGCAGCTGCTCTAGAGTTTTATGTCCTAGCTAGTTCAGAAACTTTAGGATATTTTGAAATATGATGTTTTTATTCAAGGGTCTTTTCTAGGAATGGTAAAATTCACATGATGCTTTTGAAGATTTACTTATTTTACCAGTGATGCAGACCTGGCCCATGCTAGGCAAGTTTTGTGCTGCTAAACTATCCCCAGCCTCCTTTGAGACAGGCAAACCTTGAACTTCTCTCTGTAGTAGTCCAGCCTCCTAAATAGCTGGTGTTACAGGCCCATGACACCAAGCATAGCTTAGGGAAACTTTAAAGCCATTTTGTAGTCTTAAAATGTATTGCCTATAATTAATTTTATTAATTATGTTTATTAATTTAATGTTTATTAATTTTCTGTATTTGAAAATGAGGATCAGAGGCTGTGCATGGTGGCACATGTCTTTAATCCCAGTACCAGGAAGGCAGAGACAGGTGGATCTCTTTGTGAGTTTGAGGCCAGCATGGTCTACATAGTGAATTCCAGGAAAGCAACGGTTACCTATATCTGGTCTCAGAAAACAAAATAAAGAAAAAGGATGGATGGATGGATGGATGGATGGATGGATCGATGAATGAATGAATGAATGGAGGATCAGGAGAGGGGAAGTCTCACAAGGATGAATTGGTTAATTTGCATAAGTTTAACCTCCAAGAAGAGAGTGAGGAAATAGGCCAAAGGAAGAAATACATGTAAGTAAGCTTTGTGATGTGATGCTGACTAAGTTATATACATGGGCTGTGTCTTTAGAGATCAGCAGTGTGTACTCCTTTGTATTTACAGTGTAAAGCCTGATTGTGTGCACTGGCTATATCTGCAGGTTTGTGGTTTAGGAATCCGTGTGACTAAGAATAGAAGGTGGCTGGGTGTGGGTAGGCTAGGATTCTTATTCCTCTAGAATGGTGATATTCATCTGTAATCCCAGCACTGGGGAAAACAAACAAAAACAAAAAACAAAACCAAACCTGTGTGGGTTTTTCATCTCTTTTATCTACAGAAATTTTTGTAAGAGAGAAATTTTAGTCTCCCCCTGCTGGATGTGATTGGCAAAAAATTTAGGGTGTGTGTGTGTGTGTGTGTGTGTGTGTGCGTGTGTTTGTACTTTTGGCTACTTTAGTACCAGCCTTTTTCCTACCAGCCTTCTCTACCCTTCCAACCCAACACTAGGTAGGGGAGAAAGGTTAGAAGAGAAAGGAGGCATCATTAGACTCCCTCCTGCTAATTAGGGTCATTGAGTTCCTTAGGGCAATGTTGATCTTTGTGGTCAGGATATCCAATTTCTTCTTTCTCTTTGCCCACAACCAGTTCACAAACCTCAGCAGCAAGGGAAGAACAGCCTCCCCAGCCTCTTGTGGCTCTGGCATTTTTATACCCTCTTAAGAGTCCCTAGAATTCCAAACATAAACTTTCTTCAGTTGGCAGAATCCTGTCCCTGCCAGAGAACACAACAAATCATAGTCATCGGCTGTGGTCAGTCTGAAGCAGCCGCATATCCCATACCTGGAATTAAAACAAAAACATAGTCACATAACATTTATGTGTTTTTAAAGAAATCAAAATTCTCACTCTGTGTGTGTGTGTGTGTGTGTGTGTGTGTGTGTGTGTGTGTGTGTGTGTGACGTTGAAATACACATTACATAAAATTTACCATTTTCCACTCTTTCTAGAGGTTGATTGTAAGGAGGCTATGTAGCTCAGAATTCCTGAGACTCAAAATTACCTAGCTAAGCTGACCTAAATCTCAAGCTCCTCCTGTTCCTGCATCTTTAGTGCTGGACTACCGTGCCTGTATATGTTTATTATTTGTTTATTCATTTGTTTGTGGGAGGGATGAGTGAGTGAACTTGTATGTACAAATGTATAAGCATGTGTTACCTTGGGTGTCATTTGCTTTCTGAGGTAGAGTCTCTCCCTGGGACGTGGACATTTCTGATTTGGCTACAATGACTGGCCAGTGAACCCCAGGGATTCTCCTGCCCCTTCCTCCCCAGTGCCAGGAAAACAAATGCATACTAGCAAGCCTAGGTTTTCATGTGGGTTCTGAGTAGTGTCCCCAGACTATGGAATCCATTGAAAATGTACAGCTCCGTGGTACTGTGCATCGTAGTGTGCATTGTAAGGACTCAAGCTGGACTTTCTCATTTGAAATGTCCTGCCTTGCAGCTTCACTGAGCAGCCTTTTGGTCACACCCTTCCCGTCTCCGAGCTCCTCTACATCCTCCTCCAGCAGTTACCAGCGCCGCTGGCTGCGAAGTCAGACAACGAGTTTGGAAAATGGCATCTTTCCAAGGAGGTGAGTTACTTGTTTCCTCGGGCTAAGGAAAGTGCTAGTATAAACAGCTTATGGAAACTGACAGGCTTCTCCTTGCCTGTTGTCAGGGCAAGAAGATCTGAAACCTTGTGATTAGCTCCAGCTTAGCCTGGAGTTTACATGTTAAATTGTTTAAGGCAATAGTGAATTAAAACTTAGGTAGGCAGGCCTGGAATACAGTATGTAGCCCAGATGGGACTCACTCATCTTTTGCTTCTGCTTCCTAACTGATAGGATTATGAGTATGTTGTATACACTGTGCCCAGCTGAAAACCCATATTTTTATTTAGAAGATACTGGAAATGCCTGGATAGCTGTGCAGTGTAGGTGCTAAATTTGGTGATGATTTAAAGAGAATATGCTCTATAAGCAAGAGAGGTGGGATAAATGCCTTCCCTGGTTACAATGATTCCAGTGTGATATTTGAGGCAGAGTTCCTCTGTGGCACTTAAGTTCTTAGACTAAACAGGTATGAATGTGAGTATTCATAGAGATAGCCTCAGGTTCTTTTCTACCTTGATTTCAGTTTGTTTTTGAACCTGAAGTTTCTTCAGTTGTGGACAGAGCATGCATTTGGTGCTACACCAGTAACATCCAGGCCCTTATTTTTGTATCTCAAAACATCTCAATGGAATTTTCACGTCACTGAACTGTTTGTGTCAATTGATTGAGTTTGTAAATTGCCTAGTAGTTATCCCGTTTGAGAGAATTTGTAAAGATGAGTCAACCATGTACTTGTGCTGATGTAGCTAGTGCCCCAGTAAACTGGTGTCAAGGAAGATCAGTACACGATAAACACCATGACAGTGTGGAGTACCTGGGAACGAACTGGGGAGAAGCACAGTGGTGGGGCCTCATGGGGGCTGATGAGGAGCCCCGTAGAAAGATAAGCTGGGCATCGAGAGTTGGGGGCAACTCTTTTGTTTTCTCAAAACCCTAGAGAGCCACATGCAAAGGTTACAGCTGGTCCTTCACTGAGCTGCTGCTCTTTGGTGAGTGGACTTCAGTGGAGTGGTGAGATTGTGGAGTCAGAGACAAGGACAAGTCTCTGCCCTCATCAGGCATGTGCTAGAGCATGCTCGCTGGGTTCTAGCAGCTTCTTCTCATGCACATTAGGGTGGAAACAGGTTCAGGCTAGGATAATAAAACCCAGGAGATCAGGCCACATTTGGTATACAACAAATAAAACATTGGTGGTGCATATGTATAATCCTAGCACTTGGGAGATAGACGTAGGGCAAGTTATGTCTAAAGCCAGCCTGCGCGACACACAGACATTGTCTCAAAAAACAAAATTTAGGCTCTCAAAATGGCTCTGTGGTTAAAGGCACGTGCTGCTGCCAAGCTTACTGACTTGAGTTTGATCTCAGGATCCATACGGTGGAAGAAGAGAGCCTAGGAAGTTCCCTGTGACTTCCAGATATGTAATGTGGCTTATGGACACAAACCACATACACATACAAAATTTAAAAGAAAAAATTTTTTGAGACATTGTCTCTACGTAACCCTGACTATCCTGGAACTCACTATATAGACCAGGCTGGCCTGGAACTCAACAGAGATCCACCTGCCTCTGCGTCTCAAATGTTGGGATTAAAGGTGTGTGCCACCATGCCCAGCATTCTTTTTTAATTGCAGATAAAATATTGGCCAGTGAGACTTATTTACCAGTGAGACTTATTTACCAGTGTTGTTGCTCTCGTTGATACCAGTCTGGCATCTTTCAGGTTCAGGACATTTCCATCCTCACTGCCTTTCTGCAGCCTCTGCAGTGGGAAGAGATGGATGCAGAAGGCTGTCACAGGACTGCTCTCCAGTGCAAATGCTCTTTCACAACTTTAGACTTATGTCTGAAGCTGTCTGTGTAGCGTTTCCAAGCTTATGCCTCTGAAATCTAAAAAACAAACTGAATGGAGACCTGGCACTGGAAACTGTGACTGGTTACTGAGCCATGGTGTGTGTGTATGTGTGCGTGCCTATCTGTCTGTCTGTCTGTCTGTCTTGAAACCCACGGACTGATGTGCTTCTACATCTTCCTTGTGGTTCTGTATCTTTCACAGAACATCCAGTAGCATGAGCTGGAGCTGATTTGTCAGCCAGGGTGAGCATCCCTATTGATATCCAAGAGCCTGGACTGGCAAAGGCAGTATCTTGGGTTATAATTCTAGAATCATTCTGAGAGCTTTCTATCTCCGGGCAAGCACTGCTTCTGTTTCTGTACTTAAAAACAGCTTTTGCAGCATACCTGGACCTGGACGGAGTGTGAAAAAGTATCTGGCTATACAATTGGATTCTTTGAACCATTCTCAAGCATTCTTTGTTGTGGAATAATACTTAGAAAGATAATTAGGATACTCTATGACCTGATTTGTTTCGGTGTGGATAGTTGATCCAGGACTACAGACTGAAGTCCTGTGGCTTTAGATGTTAGTAGAGATATGTGATAAAGACAGTAACATCTTGTCTCTGTTCAGCTAGGAAAGTTTTACAGCAGTTCAGCAGGTGGCACTCTCTGCTATGCTAAAACTGATAGCTGAGTTGACCACCGTTTACACGGTAGAGATGGAGATGAATAAGATAGCCCAGTGTTGATCACAGTTTCAGTATAAAAGTCTACCTTGGCTTGAGGAGGAATGGAATGATACGAGTGCTTTACTTTGGAGAAAGAAAAGAAATAGAACATTCAGCAAAGAGGCAGGCTTTATATTATCACACTGAAGAATATTGTGTTATTCTTTTTTTTTTTTTTTGAAACAGGGCCTAACTATCCTTGGACTTGTGTTCAAACCTATATCGTCAGCCTGTCTACCTCAGCCTCTTGAGCTGGTGGGATTGCAGATGTGCACTACCACACCTGGCTAGAATTTCTATATGCAGAACAGAAGTAAACTGGTGCACAGGAACAAGCTTTTAATACAGGGACTTTACAACAAAGAGTAGGAGCCTTTTCAAATATCGGTCACTTTCTGTGTGATTCTCCAAGCTTTTTCTGGTCACTAGGATCTGCTGATTTCTCAGAGAAAATGGTTTGTTAGAATATTTGCTGTGTTTTCATGACACCTGCAGACCTGATCACTCACACCCTCATCCCAGATCTTGAGAGATGTTAAGGAGAACAGAAACATATACCTCAGAGCCTAGAGCAAGGTGCTCACCTCCCTTCTTTTAAACATAGCTTTCCTAACCATGCAGCTTTGGATGTATGTTAGTGAATGTTAGTAAAAAAAAAAAAGTGTGTGTGTTAGTAAAATCCAAATATAGTTTAAAGCTTACAGGATACTGCAGACTGAATAGAGCCCTAAAAATGGTACAGTTGATAACAAAGAAAACGTGCCACATGCTGCTACGTGGCAGGCTACTTACACTAATTTGCATTATACTCTAGCCTTTGGTGTAGGACAAAACAATTTTTTTTTCCCTCTTGCTGTTCATAGCTATTGTAGCTGTCATGACTCTTCATAGCATTTAAATAAGAGTCATGGTTTAACCATAATTGCATTATTCCTAAGATGGATATTAAGAAGCTATTGGCTCTGTAATTCTTTTATTACAGAAGCAGAGTCTTTTGACTATATCAGAAGAGAGTTGAGCCTTTCTGCTTAGCAGATTTCCCAGAGTGCTCAGTTAGTTAATCACATGGCTTCCTCAGAGCATTTAGAGGAGTTACATCATCTGCTGGTTTTAATAGCTTTGGGGATGGTGCCAGTGAATGTCGAAGCAGGAATACTCCACAGGACCCGTCTTCTGAGTCTCTCATCTGTTCTTATGTGTCAACAAAAAACAAGGGCTTGTGTTTCATTTGTTTGTTTGTTGTTTGTTTTACATTCTAGGGCACATATGTGCCAGAGAGCACTGTGGACAACTTTCAGGACTCAGTTCCTGCCTTCCTCCTAGTTGAGGCAGGGTTTCTCTTATTTCTCCTGTATCATATTCTAGGCTAGCAAGCCGGTGAGTGTTCCACCACCAATTCTTTTGTCCCTCTCTGTTACTCACAGTGGGAATGCTGGGATTGCAGCTATGTGCTGCCACATCAGTCTTCTCAGTGAATCTCAGAGATGGAGCTCAGGTGACTGGGCTTGTGCAACACAGCAAAGACTTTTCCTCCACGAGTGCCTCTCTAGCTAGAACCTGTGTTTTGATTGAACTGTTGTCACCCACTCCTAAATGCAATCAAAAGAGTGAGAATCAAATGTTTAAACTGCTAGTGGCTTTTGTCTGAGTTTCTTTGGATGGTAAGATGAGAGTGTGTAAGATGTGTAATGTGGTAAGTGGATATCCTCTTGGTTTTTGATAAAGGTTTAAGAGAATGAGTTGGAGGTAGATAGCTGGCCTGCTAAGTTCTCAGTATTCTGCACAAGCACTCTGAGTATCATCCCATGACAAGACAGCTTACTTTCAGCGACTCACTGATACATGCCCACTTTTCAAACCTAATTTTCCCCCAGGTCAACTGATGAGACATTTAGCTTGGCTGAAGAAACGTGTAGCTCTAACCCAGCCATAGTTAGAAGGAAGAAAATCGCCATCAGCATCATCTTTTCCTTGTGTGAGAGAGAGGCAGCACAGCAGGATTTCCAGGACTTCTTTTTCTCCCATTTCCCTCTGTTTGAATCTCACATGAACAGGCTGAAGAGTGCAATCGAAAAGGTAAGGGATGGGGGTGCAGGGCCCCGGGCCCCATTCCAGGCAAACATTTAAATAAAGAAATGAAAGGTAATATGACTGTGGCCTATTGGCCAATAGGGGAGAGATTATGTGGGAGATGGTCTGCATAAGGCAGTCAAAACATGTCCTCGTGTAGGAAAGGAGGTTACTCCTTTTTGATGAGGGAAAATGTCATTACCATCAGGGTTTTAAGTGTATTATAGCATCATTGTTCATTAGTGAGTCAGCAGGTCAGTTATAGAGGAATTTCCTCTTAGCAAGTAACATGGTTCACTCTCTTCCATGAAGGCCATGATCTCCTGTAGGAAGATCTCTGAATCAAGTCTCCGTGTCCAGTTCTATGTGAGCCGTCTGATGGAAGCACTGGGAGAATTCAGGTAAGGTTCAAGGTTTGGAATCCAACAGGAAGTGATGAGCAGTACTATGACCAGCTGCCACGAGGCCATGTCTTAAAAGAATTGGGGACTGGCAATATTTAGTCATCTTAGTGTCCCTACCCATGAGAGTAGGTAAATAAAGCCAAAAACATTTGAGTAATCCTGACTGTGCCTGACAGTTCTTAATGGGATTAATTTTTTGTTTGTTGTGTTCTTGGGGTAGGGGTTGTTGTTTTGTGTTTATTTTGAGATGGGGTCTCACTATGTAGTCCTAGCTGGCCTGGAACTGCCTGTTAGACTGAGCTGGCTTCAAACTCAGAGATCCTCCTGCCTCTGCCTCCTGAGTGCTTAGATTAAGGTATGCATTACCACGTCTGGCTTAATGGGATTTTTTTCATCAGAATGAACTGGAAACTGATTTTAAAGATGTCTTGTAGTCAGTTCCATGATCTTATATCTGTCATCCCATAAACTTCAGGGCAAAGTCTTTTTACCCTTTCTACAAATGTTAAAACTGGGGTTCAAGGGTGCTACCTGTGCCCTGAGCGCACGGAGAAAATATGTGCATGTCGTGGAGATCCAGCTCTCATTTGTCAGGGCACATCTAGTGCACGTGCAGCGCTGTGGTACACGTCCTGGTCTGGATGATGAATCATCCGATGCCCCTTCTCTGACACTGTAAGCAGTTTTCTAACTAATCTAGGGCTCTACCAATCGTCAGTGGGCACTGGCATTCTGTCCTCCTTGCCCACAGAGTGTGGTTAGCAGGGTGATCTGCTGTCACATGGAATTTTCCCCCACTGTGCTCATCTGTGTTTCTCAGAGCCAGTCTCTTAACAGGGAATGGAATCTCACTGCAAAGCAGTGTGCCAGATAGCTGAGGGGTTAAAAAAACAATTACAGTTCTTAGAACATTAGAACATTTTTTTGCTGATGAGCTCAATGCTGCTTGAAGCAAAATCACTACAGTTTCTGACCTCCAGCTATAGATAAGGGACTGTTTAGGTTGTTTCATTTGATGAATGCCTTGAAGGTGTTGAGTAAGCTGTCTCTGTTGAGGGCAGCACTGTCATCCTGCTGTGGTCACATTCAGAGCTGACTTGTGCTTGGGAGACTGGATGCTAATCTAATCACAGTACTAATCTTTCAGAGGTAAAAACCTGAAAATAAAAATCAAGAGAAATCAGTACAGTTGAGTCACCTAGCAATCTCGTTTTCAGCAGAGCATGTGCTTTCACTGTCCTGCATATCTGTGTGTGCCCCCCCCCCCACACCTAATTCTAGATGGAGTCTTACTCTGTAGCTGTGGCTGCCTCACACTCATGGTTCTTCTGCCTCTGTCTCCTAAGTGCTGGGATTATTGCTATGTCCAGCTCTTGATCTGTATTTCTTTACCATAAGAACGCTGTGTGGAGCTGGGAGTGTAACTCAGTGATGAGTGCTTGTCGAGCATGGAAAAACGGCCAGGATTTAATTCTCACTGTTACAAAAGCAAAATAAACAGCACCTAAAAATGACTGTATGATACCCTATAAACCTGTAGAGTTCTTAAGTTTTTATGTATAAATTAAAAAATAAATTTTAAAAATGATTATAAATTCTGAAAAAGAACACTGATTTTTTTAACCTTTTATATTATTTTTGTGTGTGTGCAGTGTTTGAGATCAAGCCCAGAGCCGTGTACATGACAGGCAGGTACAATATCACTGAGCTACACCCTCGTACATTATTTTCTAAGTGAATGTTTTTATGTTAGGGATGGTGTGCTTTTTCTCTTGAGGGCTTCTACACTACCACCTAACTTTGCCATTGTCCCGCAGAAGCACTCAACAGATAATGCAAAAATAAATGGACATTTCTAGGTCCCAATAAAACTCTATTTTAAAAAATGGTAGCAATCAGATTTGTGTGAGTTATAGTTTTCCAACCTGTGTTCATTTATTTTTGAATTCCTTATGGAGTACATAGACCCAAATTACAGTGTTCAGCTTTGTTCTTTGATACTAAGATACCCACAATAACTATTTATTACAGTTTGTCCCTTCTTTCTCCTATAGACGGACTATCTGGAACTTATATTCTGTTCCAAGGATAGCTGAACCAGTATGGCTTACCATGATGTCAAACACCTTGGAAAAAAACCAACTCTGCCAGCGCTTTCTCAAGGAATTTATACTTCTGATTGAACAAGTCAACAAAAACCAGTAAGTATAACTCTCTTGAGACTTGTGGACTAATCCTGAGCCAGTGCATGTTCTGCGCAGGACATGCTTTGTCCTGTATTTGACTAATCTGGGTATACTTTTGTCTGTTTTCCCAAGGTTTTTTGCTGCCTTACTGACTGCGGTGTTAACCTACCACCTAGCCTGGGTACCAACTGTCATGCCTGTTGACCACCCTCCCATTAAAGCCTTCTCGGAGAAGCGTACCTCTCAGTCAGTGAACATGCTGGCCAAAACACATCCATATAATCCTCTCTGGGCACAGCTGGGTTAGTATCTGTTTTACTGTTCAGAGAAAGTGTCTGATGAAATAGGAAAAGAAATATGCTGGAAATTGTAGCTTGTACTGGCTTTCTCTTTCAGGAATAAGATACAGATCCAAATGGGCAGGCTCCTCTCCTCGTCCCTTTCCCTTGCTGGTAGCTTTGTTCTGCTCTTTTGAGATCTTGTAGGTAAACTGAGTTCTCCACACCCACGGAGGCTGTTCACCCTATCACGGTTTTTGTAACCACTGACTGTTTGTGCAGATATTTTGTGGTCAGGTTGTGATAGGGCAGGGGAGGGCTGTCTCATATCTTATAGGTTGTTCAGCTATATTCCTGGCCTCCATTCACTAAATGCTAGTACAACCCCTGTCTTCATAGAGTTGTAACCATCAAAATGTCTTTAAATGTTGCCAAATGTCAGTGGGAAGAGGAGCAAGAAAAGGAGTGAGAGCTGTTGTTGGAGTGGCTGGGGAGAGAAGACCAGAGGAAGGTGGCACACTTACATCTCACCACTGCTCTGACTGTACCAGAGATCCCATGTCTTATCTGTCACTTGGTCCTTGTACTTGATGAGTACATATGGGTTACTTGTCAACCCATATGTATATATGGGTTGGTACAGGACTCTTACACTGCGTGGGTGAGCCTGGGTTTACATATCTTGTTTTATGAGGCCTTGTTCTCAGGAAGCATTAAAGAGACAAGGTATGATCACATGACATTCTGTCCCACCCATGTGCTGGAACTCAGAGTTAGGTCACAGCTGTTCAAGCCTCAGTAGTCAGCTTCCTGGTGAACAACGTTGATCCTTGATCATGTCTTTTGACAACACCCTAGTGCTTGGATAAGAGTGTACAAGGAATCTGGGAGGTAGAGGCCTATTGTTTCCTTAGTTTCTGAAGGCAATCACTCAGTGTTCCTGTGCCTCTTCTTTCAATATGTTAACTATAGACCCTGGGGCTTTGTATATGGCCAGATAAGCACTGCACACATGTCAGATGGGATGGGGTCAGAACTTGTGACATGCAGTCACTTGTACCAGGCACCATTGCTCAGGATGCTGCTCCTGAAACTACATCGTGAGGCATTTACATAGAGAAGGCTTACTTGCAGGAATCTTCAAATGGTAATTGCTAGGGAAAGCAGTGAGCTGGGGGAAAGCACTGTAGCCTAAAAACAGAGTTTCAGAAGCTGTAATGAAAGCTGACACCACAGCACAAGGATACATACTCTCGGATGAGAGTCTCACTCTGGCCTGTCACAGTCACCCATAGTTTATAGCAGGAAATGTACTTTCTTGTCCTTGTGCCCACAAGACACAAAAGAAGATACAAGTTTTATAGGGTAAGTAATAGGCATGTCTTTAATGAATGAACTAAAGAATTTGCAGATAGGAAAATTATGTTAGACTGGAAGTGACTACTACACATGATTGTAATCTCAGGACTTGGGAGGCTGAGGCAGGAAGATTAAGAGTGGTAGGCCAGTCTGGGCTATTTAACCAAGGCCCCCCCCCAAAAAAAAAGAAGACAGTGCTTTATATTTTAATATTTGATACAATGAACAGTCCCAAACTTGCCACCTTGCTCAGGGTTGAGTAGCCCTGAGAACATACGTTGCTGTTCTCATTTGGGGGAAATAATTTTTTTAAAGTGTAGTATTTACTGCTGGAGGGGAATAGGCTGGACATTAAGGAAATACACTGTGGCCTGCTGCAGAGTCGATTTTCAAACAGTGGTAATTAAGCAGCATGCATTTAATTGATAAATACATTTAGACTTTGAAATGCTTCTCCTGTGGGTTTGAGCTAACTAGGAGCTGCTGACTCCTTGAGTTCACCATAATAAGGAAAACCCCTTCCTGTGGGCTTGCTTGTTGCTTTTCATTGGAGATAGACGCCCGTGAAGGTCTTCAGCTCTCTTCCTGAGAAGTCCCTCTGGAGACTGGGTGTTGGTCAGATGAGTTTTCGGAGGGAATGAAGCCTTGCACAGAGAAGGCGTCTGACAACCTTATAAAGACAAGCGTGAGTGACAGAGTCTCCATTATCACAAATGGTGAAAGCATTTCTGTGATTAGACAGAATGTACTTAAATTACGGTTATTTTCTGTGTGCTACAGTAGGAAGGAAAATGTAAGCTCTGGGGGCTAAACAGCAATGCAGATATGATTTTAATTTAGTTTCCTAAGTAATAAAATGGTTATATAGTGAATGATTTGCCCATGTCACTGAGGACTCACTGGGACAGCCTGCACTTCTCTTCTCACCTGTGTGGTGTCTCAGCCCCCTGAGCAGAGACGCTCAGTGCAATCTCTCTCCACACTCAAGGAATTGCTCCTAGGGGTGCAGTGATCCGGTGCCTTTGCCCCCATGGGCACCATGCACAAGGATTTCCACATTAGGGAGTTTACTCACCAGTGGCTGTGGAAGCGATTAGTGGGTTGGAAAAGCATTTCAACAGGATAGCAGGATAGAAACAGAAGGACTCACACACAGGTTCTGTAAAATGTGAGTTTTAGGACGTGGTGGCGTCTGTTGCTATAGGTGAGAAACCTGTGCTTGTGGTGATTGAGTTTTCTCCTGCTGCCTTCAAGATGGCCTTTTTGCCTTTGGCTTTTGACAGTTCAGCTTCAGGGTGTCTACTTTTACGTTTACTTAGGTTTTCCTTGGATTTTCATAGTTGGCATTCATTGACCTGTGTCACTCATGAAATTTACATTTGGGGGAGTCCTTGTTTTAAAATCTAGTTCTGCTCCAGTCTCTCTCCATCCTCTTCCCAGAATCCCTACTGTGTGCATATCACCATGTTTGAAGGAGTCCACAGACATGGGGCTGTATACATCATTCTTCATTCCTCTTGTTTCTCTGCCTCAGGATGGGTAATCCCACTTGACCTGTTTTAAACAGGCAATCTCTTTTTCTCCACCCTGATGAGATCTGATCTTCATCAGTGTCCAAGGATTATATGCACATTAGACTTGGCTATCACAAACATGGTACTTCTCATATTTAAGATCCTTGTGAGTTTTCCGTTGTATAGACAAGGAAAGAAACTCTTCAGGAGAGTCTGAATGAAATGCATCTCTGTGTTTCGGAGCATTATACTCTGTTTACAGCAATTAGTTATTTTCTGGCGAAAAAAAAGGTAATAAATACTTGTAAATCTAATCCAGCAAGAACACATACATGTTTCCTCTCCTGTAACTATAGAGAATGTTGTTCACCTTGATTTTGATGCTAACTGTCATCTAGCTTTACCTGACCTTTACCATAACTTTTTGTTCAGGCATGTGCATGGGCGCATGCATGCATGCATATGTCTACACAGACCTGTCCAGATGCATACAATCAACACTGTTGCTCTCTGCCTTGTCCTCTTGAGAAGGGCTTTGTCACCGAACCTGGAATTCTCTGTTCACCAGCAGTTTGGGTACAAGCACATGTGGTTATACCTGGCTTCCTGTGGACACTGGGAAGTGAACCTAGGTCCTCTGGCTTGTCGGCACTCTTGCTGAGTTATTTCCCCAGACTTTACTCAGCAACGGCCTCCCTTTTCATCCATTTCATTTACAAATGTAGTATCTTCTTTTTCTAAAGACTCCCCATTTTCCAATTTTTATGGAAGATTTTGAACCCTTCCCCTGCATAAGGGACTTTGTGCCTCTTTTCTAGTTTTGCTGCTGTGTGCTAGCTACATGAATAACCCTTCTTTAAGATTGGTGAAGCCTTGTTTGTGTACCCTGTTACATGAAAAGTCATAGACTGTGCTGCTCCAACACTCAGAAAATTAATTTAAAATATATATATCAAAATATATAAGGCTCAAGCTATCTGGTAAAATTTTTACATCTGTGTACTTAGGAGTCGGAAGTGTTGCTTTTTCATACTTGTGACAGAATCATTGTATGTAGTCTAGGCTGGCCTGGAACTCACTGTATAGCCTGTGCTGGTCTTGAACTCACGATCCTCTTTCCTCAGCTTCCATAGTAACTGAGACCATAGACCCACACCACCAGGACTAGCTTGTATGTGGTAGTAGCACAGAGGCTGCAGTCACAGAAACACCCATGAATTCTGAAGTGATTGTGATGTACTGAAACCTGGGGAGACAGGATCAGAAAGAAGGCATGGCATCAGCCTGTGCTGAGGGCAGTTTTCTCAGGCCAAACCATAGCATCTCACACACTTCTGAGTCTTTACTCTGAATTCCAGGATGGCTTCTTAGATGCTGAGGCTCCCTTAGCCTTCAGTCCTGTCCTTTTATAGAGAAAATTGTTTATTATTATCTCTGTCTTGCTCTTTAAATGATCTTGGAAGCTGTGTGCTAGGGAAAACTCTGTGAAGGACAAACTTCCTTATGGTTCCCTGGGGAGAAAACTTCCTGCTCATTCTCACAGTCTCTCGTGACCTCAGTCTACTAATTTTAGTTGTCTCTAACCTGTGGCTTCCTGCCTCTCTCCGGATGCACTCCTCAGCTGAGTCTTGACTTCCCGAGTTCTTCCTTGTCACTGAGCATCACCTCTCATATATGCAGCTCCCCTTCCAGCACTGGTCGCTTTCAGCCTTCTTTGTTCTAGCTTAAGATTTAGATTCCTGCCTGTAATTACTTCTTTGTTCTAGCCTAGGATTTAGATTCTTGCCTGAAATTTCTTCTTTGTTCCAGCCCAATGTTAGATTCTTGACTGCAGTCCATTTCCTTGTCCTTGGCCAATGACAGATTCCTGCCAGGCAGCCCCAAAAACTCTCCACATCTCCCCCTTTTTATTGCATAAACAAGACTGAACCTGTCTTAGGTCATTCTGACAAGAATGCCTTCCTTACTTGTCGTGGAATATGCATTATCATAAGCAATGCACTTCTGTCTTAGGTTGGTAAGGTTCTGTGCAGAATCTTACCCATCCTTGGCTAGCCAGACTGTTCAATTAATATCTCTGTCTGGGGGTCCATTACGGTACTTTTAAAAATGTGTTCTTTGAGAGTTTCACATGTTTTGATCATATTCACCTTCCCTGGTGCTTACAGATTCACTCTCTCCCCCACCTAACCTTGTGTCCTTTTTAATTTTATTTTTAAAGCCCAGGAAGACCAATTTGTATTGCCAAAATATTCTTGGGCAATTCTTGGGTGTATGGTGTTGCCCTGGAGTATGGTTGGTTGACTTACCAGGGGTAATACTCAGAGAAAAACTGTCTCTTCTCTTCTTTTCCCAGAAGCTGACCCCATAGCTCCAGAGCTGGGGTGGGATTTTATACCTAACTTCCACCATCATGCTGGAACTTGGTTTGTCAAGATGGCTGTGAGTTCATTTGTGTAGCCTGTCCCACTAGATCCAGACGACACTATGTAGTCATCTACTGCCTCTGGCTTCTATATTCTTTCTGTTCCCTTTCCTGCAGTGATCCTTGAGAAGAGGAGGGTACAGTATATGTGTTCTGTTTAGGGCTGAGCATTTTCGCAGTCTTTTCTGTACCTTGGTCAGTTGTGGGTCTCTGTGCTAATAACCATATGCAATAAATAGAAGCTTCTCAGATGAGGCTTAGAAGATGCACTGATCTATGGTAGTAACATTAAGTCATTAGGAGTACTGTGCCCATTTAGCAGAATCACAGTAGCAGATTCTCTCCACAGCCTATGACCTGTCCAGACCTAGGTTCTTGGCTCAATAATTAGGCTGGATATGAGTTGTGTCGTGTGGACTAGGACTTAACTCCAAGCAAAAAGTGGTTAGTTTCTCCTATGACAGTTGTGCCACTGTTACACCAGGGGCCATGTTTTACCAGACCAACTGTTTTTGTAGCTCCCAGGGCTCTCAGCTGGATCTGATTGATGTTTCCCTCTAGCATGCATAGCATCTTCCAGCACTGTGAAAGCTAGCCGTCTAGGGCTGTAGCTTCCAGGTAAGTACCAGCTAAGTTCTCTATGTGGTGTCTTCAGCAATAGTGTCTTACTCTGAAATTCTAGAGGGTAACTAAGAGTATTGGCAACAGCCTGTAATGTTTGGGGTGGGTGGGTGGGTGGGGTCTATAGGATCTCATCAGCCAACAACTCAAAAAGAAATAGCCCTGGCTCTGGGATTTTTTTTTTTATTGGATATTTTATTTACATTTCATATGTTATCCCTTTACCCCATCCCCCACCCACCCGGGAACCCCTCATCCCCTTACCCCTCCTCCTTCTTCTCCGTGGATGTAACCCCCACCTACCCCCCCACTCCCACTTCCCCACCCTCAAAATTCCCGCCCCCTGGGGCGTCCAGCCTTCATGAGGTCAAGGATCTCTTCTTCCACCTGTGCCCGACAGGGCCCTCCACTCTTACATATTCAGCTGAAGCCCTGGATCCCTCCATAAGTGCTCCCAGGCTGGTGGTTAGGACCCTGGGAGCTGTGGTTGGTTGGTATTGTTGCTCTCCTCATGGTGCCACAAACCCTTTCAGCTCCTTCAGTCCTCACTCTAACTCCTCCATTGAGAACCTCATGATCAGTTCAGTGGCTAGTTGTGAGCATCTGCCTCTGAATATGTCAGATTCTTGAAGGCCTCTGAGGAGATATCCATATCAGGCTCTTATCAGCATGCACTTCCTGTCTTCCACATCAGCATCTACCTTTGGTGACTGCACATGGGATGGATACTCAGGTGGAAAGGTCTTCAAATGGCCCCTCCTTCAGTTTCTGTCCCTCACTTTGTCTCCATATTTGCTCCCTTGAGTATTTTGTTGCTCCTTCTAAGAAGAACTGAATCACCCCCACTTGGTCTTCCTTTTTTATGAGCTTCATGTGGCCTGTGAGTTGCATCTTGGGCATTTCAAAGTTCTGGGCTAATATCCAATAATCAGTGAGTGAATACCATGTGTGTGCTTTTGTGATTGGCTTACTTCACTCAGGATAATTTCTAGTTCCATCCATTTACCTAGGAACCTCTCGAATTCATTGTTTTTAATAGCTGAGTAATACTCCATTGTGTAAATATACCACATTTTTTGAATCCATTCCTCAGTTGAAGGACATCTGGGTTCTTTCCAGCTCCTGGCTATTATAAATAAGGCTGCTATGAAGATAGTTGAGCATATGTCCTTGTTATATGTTCGAGCATCTTCTGGGTATATGCCTAGGAGTGGTATAGCTGGATCCTCAGGTAATGCTATGTCCAATTTTCTGAGGAACCGCCACACTGATTTCCAAAGTGGTTGCACCATCTTGCAGTCCCACCAACAATGGAGGAGTGTTCCTCTTTCTCCACACCCTTGCCAGCATCTACTATCACCTGAGTTCTTAGTCTTAGCCATTCTGACTGGTGTGAGATGGAATCTCAGAGTTGTTTTGATTTGCATTTCCCTGATGACTAAGGACACTGAACATTTCTTTAGGTGCTTCTCGGCCATTCGAGCTTCTTCAATTGAAAATTCTTTGTTAAGCTCTATACCCCATTTTTTTAATAGGGTAATTTGGTTGTCTGGAGTCTACTTTCTTGAGTTCTTTGTATATATTGGATATTAGCCCTCTATCAGATGTAGGATTGGTAAAGATCTTTTCCCAATTTGTTGGTTGCCGTTTTGTCCTATTGACAGTGTCCTTTGCCTTACAGAAACTTTGCAATTTTATGAAGTCCCATTTGTCAATTCTTTTTTTTTTTAAAAGATTTATTTATTTATTTTATTTATGAGTACACTGTCGCTGTCTTCAGACACACCAGAATAGGGCATCCAATCTCATTATAGATGGTTGTGAGCCACCATGTGGTTGCTGGGATTTGAACTCAGGACCTCTGGAAGAGCAGTCAGTGCTCTTAACCGCTGAGCCATCTCTCCAGCCCCCCATTTGTCAATTCTTGATCTTAGAGCATATGCCATTGGTGTTCTGTTCAGTTACTTTTCCCCTGTGCCCAAGTATTTGAGGGTCTTCCCCACCTTCTCTTCTATTAGTTTCAATGTATCTGGCTTTATGTGGAGGTCCTTTATCCACTTAGACTTGAGCTTTGTACAAGGAGATAAGAATGGATCAATTTTCATTCTTCTACATGTTGTCCTCCAGTTGAACCAGCACCATTTGTTGAAAATGCTGTCCTTTTTCCACTGGACAGTTTTAGCTCCTTTGTCAAAGATCAAGTGACCATAGGAGTGTGGGTTCATTTCTGGGTCTTCAATTCTATTCCATTGATCTTCCTGCCTGTCTCTGTACCAATACCAGGTAGTTTTTATCAATATTGCTCTGTAGTACAGCTTGAGGTCAGGGATGGTGATTCCTCCAGAAGTTCTTTTATTGTTGAGAATAGTTTTCGCTATCCTGGGTTTTTTGTTATTCCATATGAATTTGAGAATTTCCTTTTCTAACTCTGTGAAGAATTGAGTTGGGATTTTAATGGGGATTGCATTGAATCTGTAGATTGCTTTTGGCAAGATGGCCATTTTTATTATATTAATCCTGCCAATCCATGAGCATGGGAGATCTTTCCATCTTCTGAGATCTTCTTTGATTTCTTTCTTCAGGGACGTGAAGTTCTTGTCGTACAGGTCTTTCACTTGCTTGGTTAGATTCACACCAAGGTATTTCATATTATTTGCAACTATTGTGAAGGGTGTCATTTCCCTAATTTCTTTTTCAGTCTGTTTATCTTTCATGTAGAGGAAGGCTACTGATTTGTTTGAGTTGATTTTATAACCAGCCACTTTGCTGAAGTTGTTTATCAGGTTTAGGAGTTCTCTGGTGGAAGATTGGGGGTCACTTAAGTATATTATCATATCATCTGCAAATAGCGATATTTTGACTTCTTCCTTTCCTATTTGTATCCCTTTGACTTCTTTTTGTTGTCTAATTGCTCTGGCTAGGACTTCCAGTACTATATTGAATAGGTAGGGGGAGAGTGGGCAGCCTTGTCTAGTCCCTGATCTTAGTGGGATTGCTTCAAGTTTCTCTCCATTTAGCTTGATGTTGGCTACTGGTTTGCTGTAAATTGCTTTTACTATGTTTAGGTATGGGCCTTGAATTCCTGATCTTTCCAAGACTTTTATCATGAAGGGATGTTGAATTTTATCAAATGCTTTCTCAGCATCTAGTGAGATGATCATGTGGTTTTTTTCTTTGAGTTTGTTTATATAGTGGATTACATTGATGGATTTCCGAATATTGAACCATCCCTGCATTCCTGGGATAAAACCTACTTGATCATGATGGATGATTGTTTTGATGTGTTCTTGGATTCGGTTTGCTAGAATTTTATTGAGTATTTTTGCATCGATGTTCATAAGGGAGATTGGTCTGAAGTTCTCTTTCTTTGTCGGGTATTTGTGGGGTTTGGGTATGAGTGTAATTGTAGCTTCACAGAACGAATTGGGTAGTGTTCCTTCTGTTTCTATTTTGTGGAATAGTTTGAAGAGAATTGGTATTAGGTCTTCCTTGAAGGTCTGATAAAATTCAGCTCTAAAACCATCTGGTCCTGGGCTTTTTTTAGTGGGGAGACTTTTAATGACTGCTGCTATTTCCTTAGGGATTATGGGACTATTTAGATGGTTTATCTGCTCCTGGTTTAACTTTGGGACCTGGTATCTGTCTAGGAAATTGTCCATTTCTTCCAGGTTTTCTAGTTTTGTTGAGTATAGGCCTTTGTAGTAGGATCTGATGATTTTTTTTTAATTTCTTCAGTTTCTGTTGTTATGTCTCCCTTTTCAGTTCTGATTTTATTAATTTGGATACTGTCTCTGTGCCCTCTGGTTAATCTGGCTAACGGTTTATCTATCTTATTGATTTTCTCAAAGAACCAACTCCTGGTTTTATTGATATTTTGTATTGTTCTTTCTGTTTCTATTTGGTTGATTTCAGCCCTGAGTTTGATTATTTCCTGCCTTCTACTCCTCCTGGGTGTATTTGCTTCTTTTTGTTCTAGAGCTTTTAGTTGTGCAGTCGACTTGTTAGTGTGTGCTCTTTCCAGTTTCTTTTTGTAGGCACTTAGAGCTATGAGTTTTCCTCTTAGCACTGCCTTCATGGAGTCCCACAAGTTTTGGTATGATGTGTCCTCATTTTCATTGAATTCTAAAAAGTCTTTAATTTCTTTCTTTATTTCTTCCTTGAGCAAGTCATGATTGAGTAGAGAGTTGTTCAGTTTCCATGTGCACGTGGGTTTTCCATTGGTTTTGTCATTATTAAAGACCAGTCTTATTCCGTGGTGATCTGATAAGATGCAAGGGATTATTTCAATCTTTTTGTATCTGTAGAGGCCTGCTTTGTGACCAATTATATGGTCTAATGTTGGAGAAGGTACCATGAGGTGCTGAGAAAAAGGTATATTCTTTTGTTTTAGGATGAAATGTTCTATAGATGTCTGTTAAGTCCATTTGGTTCATAACTTCTGTTAATGTCAAAGTGTCTCGGTTTAGTTTCTGTTTCCATGATCTGTCCATTGCTGAGAGTGGGGTGTTGAAATTCCCCACTATTATTGTATGAGGTGTAATGTATGTTTTGAGCTTTAGTAAAGTTTCTTTTATGTATGTAGGTGCCCTTGCATTTGGAGCATAGATGTTCAGAATTGAGAGTTCACCTTGGTAGATTTTTCCTTTGATGAGTATGAAGTGTCCTTCCTTATCTTTTTTGATTAATTTTGGATGAAAGTCGATTTTATTTGATATTAGAATGGCTACTCCAGCTTGTTTCTTGGGGCCATTGGCTTGGAAAATTGTTTTCCACCCTTTTATTCTGAGGTAGTGTCTGTCTTTGTCACTGAGGTGCGTTTCTTGTATGCAGCAAAATTCTGGGTCTTGTTTGTGTATCCAGTCTGATAGTCTGCGTCTTTTTATTGGGGAATTGAGACCATTGATGTTAAGAGATATTAAGGAAAAACGATTGTGGCTTCCTGTTATTTTTGTTATTAGAGGTAAAGTTATGTTTGTGTAGCTATCTTCTTTTGGGGTTGTTGGAAGATTACTTCCTTGCTTTTTCTAGGTTGTAGTTTCCCTCCTTGTGTTGCCATTTTCCATCAATTATCCTTTGAAGTGCTGGGTTTGTGGGAATATATTGTGCAAATTTGGTTTTGTCATGGGATATCTTGGTTTCACCATCTATAGTGATTGAGAGTTTTGCTGGGTATAGTAATCTGGGCTGGCAATTGTGTTCTCTTAGGGTCTGTATGATGTCTGTCCAGGCTCTTCTGGATTTTATAGTCTCTGGTGAGAAGTCTGGTGTAATTCTTATAGGTCTGCCTTTGTATGTTACTTGACCTTTTTCCCTTACTGCTTTTAGTATTTTTTCTTTGTTTTGTGCATCTGATGTTTTGATTATTATGTGACGGGAGGTATTTCTTTTCTGGTCTATTCTATTTGGTGTTCTGTAGGCTTCTTGTATGTTTATGGGCATCTTGTTCTTTAGGTTAGGGAAGTTCTCCTCAATAATTTTGTTGAAGATATTTACTGTCCCTTTAAGTTGGGACTCTTCATTCTCATCTATACCTATTATCCTTAGGTTTGGTCTTCTCATTGTGTCCTGGATTTCCTGGATGTTTTGAGTTAGGAGTTTTTTGCAGTTTGCATTTTCTTTGACAACTGTGTCAATATTTTCTACCGTATCTTCTGCATTTGAGATTCACTCTTCTATCTCTTGTATTCGGTTGGTGATGCTTGCGTCTATGACTCCTGATCTCTTTCTTAAGTTTTCTATTTCCATGGTTGTCTCCCTTTGAGCTTTCTTTATTGTTTCTATTTCCAGTTTCAGATCCTGAATGTTTTTGTTTAATTCCTTCTTTGTGTTTTCTTGCATTTCCTTAAGGGATTTCTGTGATTCCTCTTTAAGGGCTTCTATCTGTTTACTTGTACTCTCCTGTATTTCTTTAAGGGAATTACTTAATTCCTTCTTATAATCCTCTATCATCATCATGAGAAGTGATTTTAATTCTGAATCCTGCTTTTCAGGTGTGATGGGTGTTCAGGGCTTGCTATATTGGGAGAACTGGGTACTGATGATGCCAAGAAACTTTGGTTTCTGTTGCTTATGTTCTTGCGCTTGCTTTTCGCCATCTGGTTAACTCTAGTGTTGCCTGCCCTCACTGTGTAAGACTGGAGTCTGTATTTCCAGTTATCTTGCTTGTTGCAGAGCTCCTCAGAGTCCAGATGTCTCTGTAGTCTTATGATCCTAATCTTGGTGTCTGCTGCTCTGAGTGCAGTGGCTCCTCGGCTGCTCTGAGTGCAGTGGCTCCTCTAGGATGACTCAGGAGTCAGTATCTCCTCAGGACAGGAGTAGATCAACTCAGTGTCAGCTGCTCTGAGTGCAGTGGCTCCGGCTGCTCTGAGTGCAGTGGCTCCGGCTGCTCTGAGTGCAGTGGCTCCTCTAGGATGACTCAGGAGTCAGTATCTCCACAGGACAGGAGCAGACCAACTCTGTGTCTGCCCCAGCCCACAGGACCAGGCAGGGGAGGAAGGGTGGCTCTGGGATTTTAATTTGATAGCTTGTGGTATCTGGTAGGAACACTATTGCCTTTGTAGGTAACTCCATTTTAACTCATGTGCCTGTGTATGTGCATGTGTGTGTATGTATGTGCGTGCGTGCGTGCGTGCGTGCATGTGTGTGTGTGTGTGTAAGCTTCTACAGTATTTGATTTCCATAGGACTTTTAAAAAATGTCTTTATCCCCCCCCCTTCCCCTCTCCCTCTTGCTCCAGCCCCACTTGCTCCAGGCCCCCTAAAAAGGTCTTTAGTTATCTTTCCCTATATTCCCTCTCTACTCTGCCGTTTTGTTCCCCCACCCTTCAATTTAACCTTTCCTGTTTCATTATTCCCCTTTAACCCTTTATGTCAGTGTGTTCTATGAACACTATAGAAGTACTTCTGTAATCTTTCACCTTTCACACTGAACACAAAGCTGGCTCATCAGCCCATTTTAAGCAACTTATCAGAATATAACTAAGATGATATTTTGTGTCCTATATAATTTTTATATCATATAAAATAAAAAAAATTCCAGGTACATTATTCATTACTAGGTAACTTTTTATAAATTAAACTGAGTAAATCACTGTACTAAGAGAATCCTGTACATATTAACCTCATTAAGATTTTTTAATTGACCTCTAATCCCAGCACTTGGGAGGCAGAGGCAGGCGGATTTCTGAATTCAAGAGTTCGAGGCTAGCCTGGTCTACAAAGATTTTTTAATTGATTGGATTCTTATCAGTTTAGAAATTCTTTTTTGCATTTTACTCTTAAAGTTTGCTATCCTGGGATTTTTCTTTATTTTCAATTATGTGTATGTGTGTATGTGCTTGTATATCTGTGGAAGTGTGTGCATGTTAGTGCAGGTATCTGAGGAGATCAGAAGATGACCTATCCAGAGTTACAGACAATTGTGAGAATCCTTGCCCAATGAGAACGTGGGCGCTGGGGATTGAACTTGGATCTCATGTGTATAGCACATGCTTTTAACCACTGGGCACTCTCCCCAGTCTTCCCCCTGTTAGAGTCCCCACGTGAGTGTTCTAAGAAGATTTCTCATTTGTAACATATCTCCAAGTCTGTCATACTTCATCTGGTCATTTATGCACAGCAGTGGCTTCAACCTTCCTTGGGCCAGCATGCAAGCACCTGAGCACAATGAGGGGCTTGTGTGTCCAGCAGAGCCGCAGCTGTGCTCTGCTGTGCTCAGCTAGATGCTGGGCTGCAGCCTGGGTTATCTTCCAGACCTGCTCTCCAGTATCAGGGGAACTGGAACATGGTCTTTCCTAGGAATTCTATATCTTGTACATCAAGAAGTGGTTGGAGGCTGGGAATCAAGTTACCTGTTTTTTTTGTTTTGTTTTGTTTTGTTTGTTTTTTGTCTTGTAAAGGGCAGACATATCCATGTATGCTAACACCAAGGGCTTTGTCTTCTGTCCATCTTTGCTCTGCAGGTGACCTTTATGGAGCCATAGGCTCTCCAGTGAGATTGACTCGCACTGTGGTGATTGGGAAGCAGAAGGACTTGGTCCAGCGCATTCTTTATGTTCTGACCTACTTTCTCCGTTGCTCTGAACTGCAAGAGAATCACCTGACTTGGAGTGGGAATCATAGTGAGGATGACCAGGTTATAAATGGGAGCAAGATCGTAACCGCCTTGGAAAAAGGAGAGGTGGAAGAGTCTGAGTATGTGGTAGTTACAGTGAGCAATGAGCCTGCTCTGGTACCGCCAATCCTACCACCAGGGACATCTGAGAGGAGGAGCCCTGAGCCTACAGTAGTAGCTGAGATCCCAGAAGGCATCAATACTAGTGAACTGGGTCACAGACCTGAAAAACACAGGTGCAAGAGCCCAGAGCAGAATTCTGAGGCCAGTAGCATGGGATTCCAAGAGGCAGAACCTGACAGTTCGTGGACACCTCAAAGCATATTCTGTGAGGACAAACAGAATGACCAAGAGGCAGTCCAGGATTGTTCTTCAAGACCTCCCAGCTGTGAGGTGCCCAAGGTAAGAAGAAGGATGGACCAACAAACCTTCCGTGTGGAGCTGCCTGGGGAGATGCTAAAGAAAGAAGCAGAGTGGTCAGCAGCCTGGCCTTGCCCTGACAGACATTCCCAGGAGGATCGTCCTGTTGAAAAGGTCACTTTCCACATTGGAAGTTCCATCTCCCCAGAGTCTGACTTTGAAAGCCGCACCAAAAGAATGGAGGAGCGGTTAAAGGCCTCTGGACATTTTCTTGGGGCCAGTGCCTCTGCCAGGTCTAGTATGGACACTGGCCTGACTCAAGACCAGCAGGGCTCTGGGTGCTCCTTCAACGCTGATTTTCAAAAGGACATCACACCTCAAGACCACTCTTCAGGGGGGGAAGGTGTCTCTGAGGACAGAGGCCTCCGAGCCAACATGGGACATACTGTGGGACAACTTAGCCAAGTTGGTGGCCCCCTTACACATTCAATTCGTGCAGCAGGAAGTGGCCGGACACTGCCGGAACAGACTAGAGATGTGCAATTAAAAGGCGACAAAGGACCTTCATCAGAGCCTATTTCAAACAGATGTAGACAGCAGGGTGGCCTGCTGATTGCTACAGATGTCCCCTGTGGGGATGCCAGTGGTAAGGCCAACTACAGGAGCGAAGGAGACATTCCCAGGAATGAAAGCTTGGATAGTGCTCTTGGAGACAGTGATGATGAAGCGTGTGTTTTGGCCCTGCTAGAACTAGGTCACAGTTGTGACAGGACTGAAGGGTCCTTGGAAGTGGAACTGCCTCTGCCAAGGTAACACTGCACAGGGAACTGTCCATAGTCTGATGCTGTAACCATGCTGCCACTCGTGATCACTTTATATGTATGCAGCATGTGGTTTTCTCTTAAATATCAGAGGTATCAACACTTATATTCAGGGGTTTCCAGCCTGTCTGATCTCCATGGATGCTCACCATCTTGGTGCAGCTAAGTTCTTGGACAGAGGATGGTGGTTGTCTTTGCAGCTCTTGAGACATTTGGGGGAGTGAAGAGCACAATGGCTTTGCTTGCAGGGAGGAGAGAGTTCCTCATGTCTATGTAATGTGTATGGCTGGCTGTGGGTGTCTTGCTTCTAAGGTAATGATAGATCACATTCCCTGAGGCTTCCTTCCTGCCGTTCAGCCTCTTTATTCTCTCTCTGTCGGGTTGTTTTGGTCCGTGAAGACTGAAAGTTGCAATTAGAAGATTCCTTCTGTTGGTCTTCGCTGTGGTGGACACTGCTCTCTGTGATAGATTCATAAAGCCATGCTTTTGGCACGATGATCCCCTGCCTCCTCCTTCTCCTTCTGACCATGACTTTCTGATACATGTTCAGTATGATGTATAAGAATAGCTTCCTAAGTTCTTAGACAAGTCTCACTATGTAGCCTAGGCTAGCCTTAAACTGAGGACAGTTACCTCCACATCCGGCTTAAAAATGAAGTTTTAATTAGCTATGGAAATAGTATATTTTTTCAGGTTTCCATTTTAATAAAAATTGCTTTATTTTCTCCCAAATCCCCTCTTTTCTCACACTTATGGTCTTACTAAAGGACCCTGATACGAACCACAGGAAAACTATATATTTTCTTGTGTCATTGGAGATTTTGTTTCCATTGTAATATTAAAAAGTGTTTACTTTTTAGCTATGTGTTTAATATTTCAAATGTTGTTTTAGGTCTCAGAGCACCAGCAAGCCAAATGTTAGAAATTTTGGCCGCTCACTTCTGGCAGGTTACTGCGCCACGTATATGCCTGACTTGGTGCTGCACGGAACCAGCAGTGATGAGAAGCTGAAGCAGTGCCTGGCAGCTGATCTGGTCCACACGGTGCATGTAAGTGACCAGTGTAGAACCACAGGATGGCCAGCAGCAGGCTCTTCAGAGTACACTGAAGGACACAGTGACAAGACAGCCAATGAGGTCTAATTAAGAGTCTAGGGACTCTGTGAGCATACCTGGGCCAGACTCAGCAAAGGAAAAGCAGGTAATAGCAGAACTACAGAGTCCTGGAGCAGGAAGAGGGACTGCCTGTCTGGGGACAGTGAGGAAGGTGGAGCATCTGGCTTCCAGTTCTCTCCTCCATCCTCCAGTTTCTTCTGCAAAAGGCCAGAGAGCAAGGGAACAGCTAAAGTACAGACCTCCAATTTTCTAGAGAGGTCAGCTTCCTAGAGCCAGAACAGGATGGGTAGAGTAAAGTAGGGGATGAATGGCTGTGGGCTGGCCTGGCAACATAAATTGACAGATGGTGAGTGACAGTTATATCCCTTCAGAAAGAAGACCAAAGAGATGTTGTGTATGGCTTGCTTTTTATCCAAACCTTGCAAGTTTCTAAAAAGCAATTACTTGAACTGATTTGTCATTGAGCTCACTTTGATAGCCTGGTGGAGATGGCTGTAGAAAGATTTACAGGTATTACTGGAAAATTGCCTGTAGCTACTGCTAAGTGCTTTTCTGTTATCTACAGCATGACAGGAGCTGAACACTTACAGAAACTGTGTCAATCTGATGGACCTGTTTTTAATTGTGCTGCCGTTGGGCAGATGTGCAAGCGTAGCTGTTTTGCGATTAGAAACATCTTGTGCAATAGGGAGAATCCTTGTTGCCTCATTAAGATTGTTGGAACCTGGCTTTGTTATCTCCTTATTGCACACTTTTTGTTTGTTGAGGGGAAGGGGTTTTGCAAAGTAGAAAAGAAGGCATTGTAGGTTATCTTTGGCCTTGAACATCCACCCAGATACAAAGCAGACACAGGCTAAACAGGCTAAGGATGCTTGTATGAAATACGAAGAAGGGCTCGGGTGGGAAGCAGAGATCAGGATCCTGTGCCCCATAGAGGTAAAGAGCTGTAGAGAAAGTACCTGGGATCTGGGTGGGGTCCACCCAGCATACATGTGCTTACCCAAAAACGCCTAGTCCCACACGCTTTGTCATCAGACACCATCCCTTGAAGGAACAGTCCTGGAATAAAACTGTGAGGTTTCTGTTATCTACAAGTAACTCACAGTTCCCTTTATTCTTATCACAGATACCACACACTTGCTCTTATCATTTCAGAGGTTGGGTCATCTATCCATCCCATAGTATAAGCACAGGGCCCTCCTTGCATGATGTCATCTTTCTACACTGTCCTAAGTGTGGCTGTCCTTTATGTGTTTAGTGTGTGTTGGGACATGATAGGACCCTGTGTTGTGTCATCATCACCTCCTGCCTGTATCCGTATATGCGGAGCCCTTGCAGTTTGCTTTCAGTGGTGCTGCTGGTTTGATTGCCAAGGATGCTGGGTTTGCTTCTTGCACCTTTACTCCACCAAGCCAGAGTGCTGCTCCTGACAGAGGCTCAAATAGACTGTAGGAGCTCACAGGGCTGCCCTCAGTGATACTGAGCTCACGAGCTGCTGCACATTTGTCCTGAAGTGCCCAGAGTCACTTACTAACTGCCACAGAAAAGCAGTGTCCTGATTGATAACCACATCCAACTTAGCTCTGACTCAACTCAGGAAATTTTGACATTTGTTTTATAGGTCATATATTTCTAATTTCTAAATATTTGATTTTCATTGTGACCGTGTAGCTCTGTAATTCTTATATTTGAGAAAATAGCCATGTCTACATTATCATTCCTCTGAGAGCTTTTCTGTGTTTCATTTTAAAAACTATTTTTTATTGGATATTTTATTTATTTACAGTGCAGATGTCATCCCCTTTCCCCATTTCTCCTCCCTAGAACCTCCATCCCATCCCCCCCTCCTTTTTGCTTTTATACCATTAAAAATAGTATTTTTACACTGTATAAGCTCTCATTTTTTTTTCTTAATTTCTTTTTTATATTTTTTTCAAATCGTAATTTTTACTTATTCACACAGGGGTTGTAAACACAAAAAGGCAGGACGTGGGGAAGGGGATGACACTGGGGCGTGGGTGTTCAGGGGGAATACAGATATCTTTCAGAACAGGGTATCGGCTGGGTGAAGGTTCAGGGGACAAGTTGCTATGACTCTGTCTATGATTCACTTGTCCTTATCTAAGTTGGTATTATATGCCAAGGCTACCTATTTACAAGTAAATAAACTATGACTACTCAGGCTAGTAAATTTCCACAAAAGCTGCCTGTTTACAATAGCTTATAGACATCTGTTTCAATGTTATTCTACAGAGACCCAAGACTTGGTGTTAGTATACATGTATGACAGGCCTATTGCTGGTTTTAGGCCTATGGCTGATTTTAGGCCTTCAGTGTATAAGCAGGAATGCCCCTGACAGTTCCTCCCTTCTCTAAGTATAGAAGGGCTGTGGTGATTCCAATCTTGAGAAGGCGGGGATAGAGGCCTGACCTCCAGTAATTGAAGGATACCTTGTAATGGCTCCGGTCCCCCAGTTGTTGTCCAGTGAGGCATGAGGGCGATACCCATCCCGATGTCTTTTTCCTGGAGAGGGGATACTTTCAACATCAACCCCTATGCAGTCAGGCTTGTCCCTCAGGGAACCCAGAGAGATATTTTTAACTTTTATTGATACTTTTAACTTTTATTCCCTTGCAGTGATTAGCCTCACAGCCTAAGCAACAATTCAGATCGCCAGTCAGAGGAAGTTCTGGGTGGTCCCTCTCTGCTTGGTCTAGGGGTGGAAGTCCCCTCTTTTAGGTTGGGTGGAGATGGGTTTTGGGAACACCCTGGGTAGAGTAACAACCTCATCTTGAGTCTCGTGGTCCTCCATAGCTAACTTATGATAATGTATCTGAATAGGTTTTGCTACCAAATAATTTATCTGTTGTTTCACAAAGTTAGTCAGCCTATTTGAGGCCCAGGGACCAGCAGAAATAAGCAAACATAACCCAATTAATGGTCCCAAGATGGGAGGAAGTAGGGTTGACAACCATGGAGAGGCTGAAAACCAATTCTTGTACCAGCACTCATCTTTCTGACTTTTCTCAGGGCCTTCTCTGACCTTTTTCATGCTCTCTTTAACCATCCCTGTCTTGTCTATGTAAAGGCAATATTCTTCTTTAAGGGCTGTACACAGTCAAGAGCTGTACACAGCCTTATCTATTGTAATAGAATAAATCAAGTCCAATAAGGATCTTTGCAATTTTTGGGAGGTCTCTTCAGACAGCGAAACAAGGGTTTTCTTCAGATTAGTGATGTCAATCTCTAGCTGTTTGATGTTCTTGTCAATGGCCCTTCAAAGGTCTGAGTAGTATAAGTTCAGAGGCCAGCATCTGGATTAGAACTTCTATCAGCAGACATCACGGGTAATTCATTTTTACCTGAGATACTGCCCAAGTTAAAGCTCCTGGGAGGCCTTCTTCCTCTGGGTTTTGTGAGGTTGGGTACAGAGCTGCCGCCTGAGATCTGCTCTATGCTCGGCCCCCCTCTCATTTCTTTAGACAGTCATCTTGAGAGGTTAAATTTTATTAGGCATACTAATTTATTTCGTGTGGTGTGACTGCTTACAAAATGCAATCATGTGCATGGTGTTATAGGAAATTGTGAAACTGTCTTCAAGTTTTAATAACTTCATGATATGTCCAGTTAACATTAGTAGATTTCCAATTTCATTTAACAAACTCATCGTCACGAGTTTTGCATTTGTTAGTGAGTTTGTTTGTCTGTTTGTTTGAGACAGACTCACTGTGTTGCCTCAAGCTCTAAGTGGTCCACCGGCATCTGCCTCCCCAGCCCTGGGATTATAGTGGGGCGTCATCATGGTAGTCCTGAGTTTTGATTTTGAACTGGAGTTTCATGTGGACTGCCTCTCTGATTCACACTCTGGTCTGCAGCAACGCTGTTCCGTCTTTACTTTAAAAGACACGTAGCTTCCGTTTACAAGTACTTGGGAAATAGGGGTGTTTTCAAAACATTGGTGAATTAACCATTCATAAGGGACAGTGATTTTCTGAGCTGAGAACATTGTCAGGAAAAGAAGCAGAGATACAAGAGCTATGATGCGTGGCCTCTGAGCGCTGAGAACTTGTGGGAGAGAAGTAGGGTAGGTCCTGTGCACCACTTGCTTTCACAGCCTGATTTGGGGGTATAAGTAATTTCAGCCTCATGCCAGGCTTTGGGGCTTGTAATTCCTTTTAAAGAAGGATTTTTGAATAACTTTGTAAAAGCAATTGTTGTAAGTATTGTTTTTGTTTTTGTTTTGACTTATACATGGCTTAGATTAATCTGGCTTTATAAATATGCATTGTATAATCACAGCAGACTAGTTTTCTTTGGAGCACAAGGAAATTTCTTTCTAGAACATTCAACATCAAGAGTATCTTTTCATTCTTTTTGTTATCCTAGTCTCTTACAAAAGAGATCTTTTGCCGTTTACTTTCATGGCTTTCATCGCGTTTCAAACACTAGGACCAAGGTTTTCTCTCGGTGTTTGGCACATGCTGTTTTTCAGTCTGATATTTGAACTCTTTCCTCCTAATACATATGACTGAGCTGCTGTAACAGTCCAAGGTAACTTTTCCCATCAATTAAAGGTAGACTTTCCTTCCCCTTCCTCTTCACTGAATGGAGAGGGGACATGTACATGAGCCAGCAACACTTTGATCCTGTGACCCTCAGGCAGCCTTGTCTGTCTTCTGTGTCTCGTCTGCCAATGAGTGCTGCCAGCTAGGCAGTGTTGGTGACCAAACTGAAGGCAGGGGATGGTGACAGACCAACTGGCTTGACTCTGAGTCCTAGTGTCACTACTCACCGAGACTTTCAACTACGTCAGCTAACATCACTTAAACCTAAGGATGATTTTAGAGGACACAAGAACAGGGAAACTGATGCAGTGGATAAGAGTCTGCTTTTCCAGGTTGGGGAGAAAGCTCAGTAAGAAAGTGCTTGCCAAACAAGCATGAAGACATGTTTGGTCACCAGGACCATGCAAAAAAGCCTGAGTGTGGTGGCATGCGTTTATAATCCAGCACTGGGGAGGCAGAGATGGCCAGCCTCAGCCTCCTCAGTGAGGTCCTCATAAGGACCATGTCTTGAACATGTCTTGAAAAACAAGGTGGATGTACACAAGGAACAACACTTGAGTTTGACCTCTGGCCTACATTTAAGAAGTTGGGTCTCCAAATAAGCAACCTAGGTTTGAATCACAGCTCAGCTCCTAATGGCTTTGTGGCCTTTTGGGGGAAGAGTTTATCCTATAAAATAAAGTGTACTGATGGCATTTGAGTTTGAAAATTCTGTAATCCACATCAAGTGTTGAGCACAGTGCCTGGTATACAGTACTAAGCACCCAGTAACTGTTTATTTAAACAGAAAATGTGAAAAAGCCTTAAAAATGGTAAAGTAGTGTGAGATGTTATTTACGGGTAGACAACACTATGTTAGTTAAAACAGAATTACTTTCAGAGTTTAGAAAGATGTGCAAGTGTCGTCCACACTCTCTTGTTTGGTTGTGGGTGTTAGACACCGAGAGCACCTGCTGGAGGCGACTGAGCTGAGCCCGAGCATAAATTTGCCCTTTGTCATGTAACAGGGAGCTGCCTGGCTTCTCTTACAGTAGGTAAGGTCATCAGGACTAAAATTGGCGTCGTAACAGTGATCTAGGCTTCAGGCATTTTTCAGACTAATCTATAAATAACAGTTGGATATAGCAGCCTGTTCCATTTAATTTTAAGAGTAGCAACAGATTGACTCCAGAAATATCACATAGGAGTCAGTAGCACAGATAAGGAGCTTTGCTGAAAGCCTGGCTGTGATACATGCTCATGAATACTAATTAATTCATGTGGGCAACCAACCAGCCAGACTACAAAAGAACAGCCTGTCCCATCAGACAAGAAATCATTACTTAAGTAGCACATGGTATTAAATGCCTCAGGTCAGATCAACAGGTTAGAGAGGAAACCATTTTGGATGAGTCCCTTGTTTACAACACCCTGGCTGGTTTCATTTCTCTGGGTTATGTTAGTAACTCGGGGCCTGCAGCTCTGCCTTCTGCAGCTGGAGCCCTGTATGCAAGCCCACCTAGGACTGGGAGATGTACTTAGAGGACTTTTAAATGAACTGAGTTAGTCATGTTGCTGTTTGTTTTTTTCAGACATCATCTTACTGTGTAGCCCAGGTGGGCCTTGAACTTGCAATCCTCCTGTTAGCTTCCCAAGTTCTGGGATTATAAGCATGTGTCACCATGCCCATCTCACTTGCCTGTTCCCCTTTCTACCTCCTTCCCACATACTAGACATGTGTACACTGATCTATTACCTCCAACTCTTAAATTACATGTTTGACCTATAACTGGATTTTGATGACCATTTTTTAGTAATAAAGAGGATGGAAATCCTTACAGATGGTCTGGGTTATTATTTAGTGAGACCTTAGTATTGTGTGTGTGTATATATGTACACACCTTCATACATGTACATCAGTCTGTACACATGTCCACATGTCTACAAACATGTGTTTCCTTCTTCCCATAGGCCTGCAGTTACCGTGAAGCAGAAACAGAGACTTATTTTCTTTGTATTCTTAGTGCGTTGTCTGGTGCCTGGTGCATGAAAATGCTTGTTCTTTTTAGGTAACTTCTTAAACTGCGTTCAGAGCATTGTATGTTTCTTGTTGGAGCTGAAACACTCATAGGAATATGCCTTCTTCTGGGGTAAAGAGAAATGTGCATAATCTTTCTTTAGAGTCGTGACGAGGAGGAGTGATGTGTTTGACATGACGCTGGCAGATCTTTGCATTCATTTTGTTTTCTTTTAAGTTTATTTATTTTTATAGGTATAGGAGTTCTGCCTGCACAGGCCAGAGGAGGAATTGGCTGTGTGAGTTGTCATGTGGGTGCTGGGAACTGAACCCAGGTTCTCTGGAAGAGTGTTTGGTTTTGTCTTGCTTTGTTTTGTGTACTTTTTATTGATTCTTCATGAATTTCATATCATGCACCCCGGTCCCACTCATCTCCCATCCCTTCATACCCATCCTCCGCCCTTTCAACCTTTCCACAAAAGAAAAAGGAAAAAGAGGGAGAAAAAAATCTTGTGGAAGCCGTAGTGTGTGACAGTGTGTCCCACAGTATACCCTTTGTCCACACTTCTTTACTTGCAGATGTTCATTTCAGTGAGTCATTGGGCTGTTCAAGGCCTCGGGCTTCTGCTTCTCTATGAGTGCTACCTCCTCACCGGGTGGGGCTACTCTCGTATCCTTGTTGCCTTGTGACATGGAGATCCTACAGCTTTGGATCTATAGGCCTGGATCCTGGAACAGTGTCCTTAACCTGGGCCATCTCTATAGCTCCCTGTACTTATTTTCTGTACTTAGAGGAGACATATTTAGATATTTATGTCAGCCTCCACAAAAAGCTGAAAACCTTCTCTGGCATTGAAGTCACACTTCATCACGTGACTTGCTTCCGGGATTCTTTGTGACCTTTTACACCTTGTTGCACCTTCAAACTAAATCTGATCTCAGTCTGGAAGTTCAGCTGGTGGCCACAGACTGAGTGTGGGCATTAGCTAGTGAGTGCAGTGATTACAGCCACAAGCACAGCACACAGAGGCTGGGCTTTTCACCCCTCTAGTTCATCATGCTGTTTGGAGTGCCCCTTTCCTACCCTGTGTCCATAGTGGTCATGGCATCTTGTGGTTCTCAGAGGCCGCCATCTCCCATCTCTGAATAGCCCAGAGTGACTGCTGCTCTTGCTGCCTCTCCTTCCTCTTAGTTTTTGAGATGCGATCTTGTTTTTTTTTGCCCAGGCTGGCCTTGAATGTGACTTGTTCTTGTCTGATCTGCTAAGTGTTGGGAAGACAGCTATGCACCATCGTGCAGACCCTTGTCTCTTATCATGTGACAACTCTTCATTCTTAAGTGACTAACACTAAACTTGTTTTCAAGAGAAAAATTCTGCTAAGCAAATGCAAATAGCAGTGTGAAGTATAATTATTTCTTTTGAGTCTTCATATGCACTAGCAGTCTGGTGGCAACCTCTTAGGTTTCCTGGCTAGCTTGGCTCTCCATGGTTGAAGGAGGTAGGCTGGAGAGGAGAGTCATGCAATGGCAGACTTACTTTATCTGTTGAAAATCACTGGAATGGCTTTTATATGAGAGGCATATCTATTACTCAGTTGGAGTAGAATTCCAGCAACATTGTGTACGAGCAACATGGAGATGGTATTCTCACTGCCAACATGTATGAGGACATTGTTGGGGTTTTAGGGTGTACGCCTAGGTCTTGGCAGGTCCCAAAAGCTACACTTGTTTGCCTTCTCCAACATACCAAATAAGGAGACAGTGGCTTGCAAAAGTGGTAACCTTGTAATTCTGCAGGACACAGCCCGGCCCGGTCAGTCTTCTCTCCCCAGCACTTGCTGCTGCTTGAACAGCTTTAGGGAGGGATCCCAAGAATCCTTAAGCAGCAAGAGCCCCTTGGGGCTTTTTTTTATTGACTTTCTGAACCGTGTAAGTTTCATTTCCTGAATCTTGATAAGCTTCACTCCTCTTTCTAAGAAGGAATGTTTTAATTCTAAGGAAATTTCTGCCCAACAGTGTGTGTTATTACACACCTGAGTTTGTATGGTTTTAATACATATGTTTGATAAGATGTGATCTTAAAAAGGTCTATATGAGCCAGAACTTAGAAGGTGAAAGCAGAAAGATTAGGATTTTAGGGATATCCTTAACTACATAGCAAGTCCAAGTCCAGTTTGAACTGCATGAAACTCTGTCTCAATATGCTCCCAATCTGTTTAGTAAACTCTGCCATTATGGTATAGCTAATAAGAAAAGGTTAATGTTAAAAAGAAATGTAATTCTGAGCATTGTTTTACACAAGTTTAAGGCTAGCATGTAAGTCCCAAGCTAGCCTTTGGCTGTGTAGCAAATCAAAAAACCATCAATGTAAACTCAGTTTTCCTTTGTGCAGTGTGGTGCTATACACGCTTCAGCTATAGAGCCCTCCCAGAAGAGACTTGTTCAGTAAGGACCAGGACTGAGTATGGTGGCTGGCTTCACTAGGGTTTCTATTGCTGTGGTAAAACACCAGGACAAAAGTGAACTTGAGGAATATACTATAATCCTAGCACTAAAGAGGCTGAAGCAAGCAGATCACAAGGTAAAGCCCTCTGGGACCTACATGCAGAGGGCACGTCTCAAAAACACAAATTAATTAAGCTCCAGGGCATTGGATATGTGCTGGTTTGTATTTCTGAAACAACCCAAAACATGGATTTTTAGATTTCTTCCAAGTCTCTAAGCTTAGCAGTTGACTTACAGGCCAAATCCTAATGCATTTCATCTGGCTCCTCTCCAATGGGCCTGTGTCTGTTAAAAGGGCTATCTACAGTCAATAGCATCAATAGAACTCACATGTCATCTCTCTGAAGGTATAGAGCTCGAGCTCCCTCACTGTACAACCAATGTGATCTCTTGATGTTTTTACCATTTCCCAGCTGCTTTTGCCTGACTCTTGAGAGACATTTCTTTTTCCTTTAGAATATTCTTGTTTTCCAACAAATAAGTAAGCAGGTTCCAGGTGGTGCTCTGAGGTGGATGTACATGGCTAACTCTACAGGAACACTCAAGGAGACTGACTGTGTGAAGTATTTAGTCTGAGAATATATAAATCTTACAGTGGTTTCAAGGCACTCTTCTGAAAGTGCTCAACATTCTTCTCTTGCTGGAGTCTGTGTTCATAACAGCAAAGCCATGCAGTTAGGCAGAGCAGGATGCCAGGACTCCATCATTTGTCTATGTACAGCCTGTTCTAATTCAGTAGGTAGCATTTCTCAAGTTCCTGTTCCTGTGCTAGGGAGGAAGTTGAGGAAACGGCTGACCCATAGATCCCGTGTCTCTGCCTGTGTTCTTTCTCCTTGCTCTCATGCTCCTGTGACCTAAAGGGGACTCAGCGTACTTTCCATAAGTGATCTTCCCCTTAGGTTTCTTTTTCTTAATGAGTCACTTTAATTTTATATACCAAACCCTATGCCCTTCTTGACCATTGCTTGACCATTGCTACAACCCTCTGCTATAATTCACACATAGAAAATGTTCTTTCTTTGGTGCTTAAAGATACTCTTCCCATTGGTGGGGGTACCACAAAGCTTGTGTCACACAGTCTGTTGGGAGATTAGGTTGACACACACTCCTTCCCTCCTTTTTTCTGCCACAGGGAGATCATATAGGAAGTCAGGGTCAGTTGGAACCTAGGACCCAAATCGCACTCAAATCAGTGTTTTAAAGACTAGATTTTGAAGCTGAGCTTGGTGACAAATGCCTATAATGTCACCATTCAGGAGTCTGAGGCAACAGGATCACTGTGAGTTTGGGGCCAGCCTGGGATATATATAGTTAGTAGCCTCTCTCACAGAAATATTTTTAAAATTGGTTCTCTAAGAATGTGACGGGCATGCATTCAACTTACGATATGCTAGCCATGGCCCAGGTGAATGAATGAAGGACAGATTCATATTGCATGGAGCTTGGGTTCAAGATTCACACACATACCGTTTTCACTTTCTTTGTTTAGAAAGGTCAAGCCTGCTGATGAGAAATCATCATCATGCTGTGAAATCTGACTCCCTGACTCACAAAGCCTTGGGAACATGTAAAGGGAGTTTCTCAGACCATGTGTTGCAGGAAGGAGTTGCGTACTCCTCAGGCATAGCTAGCCAGAAGCCAGCACTGAGCTGCACCCCAGCCCATGGGTCTTTAGCTTTCTGTTGTGGAGAATGCATTTAATGTGCGAGAAGTGTGAGGGTGATCAGGGTGTGTGGGAAAACCTTGGAACCTTCTGTAAGCAAGACTATACCATGAGAAATGTCTTAGGAAAAATGGCCTCATACATGCAAAGTACTTTATCATAGTCTTCATTGATACTTTTGCTTAAATAAATGTTGGACAATTAGACCTTACATAGTTGCTGACCCTTTCAGTAATAAAAAATATAAACCCTGCAAACCCTTGGAAACAGAACAAGAAGAATGTTGGTCCCCGAACTTTGCACACAGTCCATCAGACACTTCTCATCTGTGAGAAGAAAATCAGGGCTGCATTACTTCCCCTTTGGATAACAGCATCCAGGACAAACTAGGAAATGATAGCCTCTGTTAAAATGACTCTTCTGTGCTGTACATGTTTGATTTTTCTTTGCAACCTTCCCGTACCTCGTACCGCAGTGACTTGCCCCGTGGCTGCTGTGCGTGTTTAGGATCTTGGTTAGCAGAACCCAGCTGACATAAAGGAAGCAGAAGACACTCTATTGGAAGGATATGAGAAACACACAGAGTTGGTGAGAGCAACAGAAGAAACAGGGTAACAGCAGACCAGGCCCAGAAAGCACAAGGAACTGTCCTAAGTGCTGTTGGGGAGAAATGTGGCAGTGCTGCCCAGTGCTGCCAGGCACCTGTCCTCACTCCTGGATCTCAGGGAGGGAGTATTGGCTCGCTAGGGCATGGGCACCTCGATAGAGGGGAGACAGCAGCCTGCTTACAGACTCACCAGGCCTTATCCAGAAGAAGGTTAGGATGTGCTGATTAGCAGCTCAAACCAATAAAAGACCAGCACAGAGCTGGATGGTATTAAATAAAGGCAGAAGGCAGCCAGTACTGGTTTTCTTTAGGAAACGAGTTAGGACACAATGCTCACAGGCATTGGCCATACAGTCTCCTACACTAGGGCAAGGGGCAGAGCATGGGGCTATGACCGCTGTGCTATTGGGAGGCCTTCGTCTGCATGGAGGACACAGTGGGGTCTGTCAGAAGGCACTGCTGGTGAAGCAGTCACTTTTTAATCAGTTTTGTTTTTTAAATCATAGGAACAAATGTGAAAATATGTTGTTTCATTATTTATTAGGAAAATGCAAATAAAAAATGGCTGCACACCCTGTATGATGGCTACAATTGAAAAAGTGCAGCCTGGTGCTAGGATTGATACAAAGTAACAGATAATGCTGGGATTTGTAGCAGATGGCAGCTGAGCCACTTTGCAAAGTTAGGCCTGCACTTACCACATGAACTAGCATTTCCACTCAGTATTTATTCAAGAAGTAAAAGCATGTTCACACTAAGATTTGTAAATATGAATGCTCACAGCTGGTTGTTCTTTTTAAAGATTTATTTATTATGTATAGTGTTCTACAACCATGTATGCATGCAGACCAAAAGAAGGCACCAGATCTCATTATGAGATCATGAACCACTATGGGACTGGTGGGGATTGAACTCAGGACCTCTGGAAGAACACTCAGTGCTCTTAACCTCTGATCCATCTCTCTAGCCCTGCTGTTTTGTTCTTAATGGACAAACCTTTGAAAGAATATCTCTCTCTCTCTCCCCCTCCCCCCCTCTGTCTGTCTGTCTGTCTGTCTCTCCCCTTCCTCCCTCCCTCTCCCCCTCTTTCTCTCTCAATTTATTTTTTATTTTATATGTATGTTTGCATATAAGCATATGTACCATATGCATAGCTAGTCTCTACAGAAAATGGCAGATTCTCTAGAACTGGAGTTATAGACACATAGGTCAAGAGCAATATAGCTGTGTCATCTCGATTTTTTAAAAAAAAATGTGCTATGCTCTTACAAGGGGATATTCAAAAACAAAAATAAGGCACTAAGGTGCAATAATTACAGCTATATCTTAAAAGCACTATTTTTAAAGAAGCCAGACACAAAAGACTATGGACCATATGATCTTATTTATATGAAATTCTACAAAAGTCAGAACAACAGTTCTATGTAGGCTTAGACTTTTCAAAACCTACTTTATTTAGGGTTCTTAAACGCTTCAACCTCCCTTCTAACCCACTGACCAGAGGTAGAGGAAAGGGAAGGTTAATAGGGAAAGGGTGTTGTGGACCTGTTTAGAAGTAATTCCTTGGGGTGACTCCACTCTTTGTTGTCAGGATATCAGCAGCCCACTTCCAACAGCAAACACCAAACACAAATCAGTAGCAGTGGCTTGATCCAGCAGAAACAGCAAGGCTCCACCAAATAGGCACATGTCAGTGGAAGCAGCCAGAATCAGCTGGAATACCACGAGAAGTTCTTTGGCACATTTCTCTCTATAAAGTGAAGACCAGCAAAGATCAGATAGTGAAGCATTGCATGGCATAGCAATATAAGAGCTTCCTCCCTCTATGTCTGGGGCTCCATTTATATTCTTTCTAAACATCACACACCTCAAGTGTCTGTTTTCAGCAAAGCATCACATGCCCTTTTATAAGACAACATCACGTGACACTACAGAGCTGGTTAAATAAGCCATACCTATCCACTTCAGTTCTAGAAAGCATATTAGTTGTTGCTAGGATAACTAACTATAAGGAACTGACTCCAAAGGAACTTGAACTTCTGTGGGTCCTGCAAGATTCTAATACATGATTATGACAGTGGGTACACAACTATATACATTTGTTAAAGCTCATCCAATTTACATATATAATGAGTGGATTGTGACATGTAAATTACATCAATAAACAAGACAAAAAGGTCCAAAGGAGTGTAAAAGACAAACTTCCATATAGCACACCAGCACCCTTCCAACATAAAATGATAGATACATGTCTGTCACATGAACCATGGGACACTTGCTTAAGGCTAGGAAATCTAACATGACTAGTATTTCTGAGAAACAATTTCTCCATCGTAAAAACAATCATTATAAAATATCACACCTACTTATTTAGATCTGTGCTCTCAAATTTTGAGATCAGTTTTAAAAGTCAGGCATTAAGAAAATTAATCAGAAAAACAGCCTTTCTGAAGATGTAAGTATAGAATATCAACAGTCTCAAAATTATCCCACAGAAACTAGGAGAAATAACTCCAGATGAAAAAAACAAGTAGCTGACTGGTAAAAAGCCTCCTATAGCATATCGGTGGGTACAGGGTGTCAGGGCTCAGTGGGGTCCTGTAAAATGCTGCTGTTGATACCACCCATAGAGCATATACAAGACTTGAAGCACTGGACTTGGATAAAGACCATCCATGAGGAGCTTTTACTATTTTACCATCAGCGCCTCCTACTAACTTATCACATATATGATTCACTAGCTTAGCTATTTAACAACTACAGAACTTCAAAGTTTTCATCGTGAATATCTGTATCTCTCTTGAGTTGCCACAGGAAGGCAGCAGTAGAAGTTCAGAGCAACTACAGGTAGAACAAAAGCCTAGTTTGAGAGATGAGATATTTATAAGGCCATTTTCTCTGATGTTTCAAAGTCGTCTTAGTTTTTTTCTGTTACGGTGATATAATACCCTGACAAAACCAGCTTAGATTAGAAGGGTTCATTTTGGCTCACTGTTTGAGGTTATAGTCTGTCATTGCAGCAAAGTCACAGCAGCAGGAGCCTCTGTACAGCTGGTCACATTGCATCTGTGGAGAAGCAGCAGAGAATAATGAATGCTTGTGCTCTTCACTTTCTCCTTTTTATAGAGTCCAGGATCCCAGCCTAGGGAATGGTGCCACCCATCATGAGCCAGTCTTCCCACCTTAAATATCCCAATCAAGACAATCCTTTACAAGCATGATCTAAATCTCACTCGACAGCTGAGATTAATCATTACAGATGTTTAAACTGTTTATTATGAAGCATTTTTACATTTTAAGTATGTGTCTCAGCAGCCAGACTTTGACCTTTTAGATTTTTCTGGATAAATAAGTCCTCGGCCTGATTATAATTACTAGAAATGATTGGTGTGTACAACCACAGTTACTAAAGAAACTTTGCTTAACAATTAAAGCTATAACTTTAAGGAATTGGTGCTGATGGTGGTAATGGTGTCACACACGTGTGTGTGTGTGTGTCTGCTACACATGTTCAGGTAATCACAGTGGCCAGAAGAGGCCATTAAAATCCCTAGAGGTAGTTACAGGCTGTTGTGTGCTACTTAAAAGGTGCTGGGAACCAAACTGCAGTCCTTTGGAAGAAGAGGGGGTTTTCTTAAACCATTTCTCCAGTCCCATCTACCTTGTTTTGTGAGATAGAATCTCTCTCACTGAGACTCAGCACTCACCAATTGGGCTCGGCTGACCAGCCGGGGACCCCAAGGCTATTACTTTTTCCACCTCCCCAGGGCTGGAAGTATATACCACCATGTCTAGTTTGGTTTAAAAAAACAAAAACAGAAACAGAAAAACATGGGTTCTGCTCATACAGAACTCTCTTTTTATTGGAAAAATAACAATAGGATCCTTCAACTTATTTTGATTTTCCTCACTCTAAATGGGAACACAATCATTCATAAAGACAGTAAATTTAATATAGTAAATGTTGGGAAACCATGTCCTTTTGTGTATCTATGAACTCTTAACACCTTGTAACTTTTCTGAAAATGATTTTATGAAAAATGCCTTAAAAGTGTGTGTGTGTGTGTGTGTGTATAAAATATATATATATATATATATCTCACAGCACATTTGTAGGTGAGAGGACAACTTGAAAGTCTCTCCCTCTGAACTTGGATTTTAGGCTTGCTAAGAAGAACCTACCCTTTGAACCATCCCACCGCTCCTAGCTAGTTAATTTTAAGTGCTGCTTTGGTGGCACACCTTTCTAAGTACCTGTAAAGCTCCATGCTTCTGTAGTTCACACCTTCGTCCTCTAATCTCAGACAAAGCCCTCTGCCCATTCTGAGCTGGAGGATGCTGACCCACTCTCTCTCCCTTTCAGCATCCAGTGCTCGATGAACCGATAGCCGAAGCTGTCTGTATCATTGCAGACACTGACAAGTGGACTGTCCAGGTGGCCACGAGTCAGAGGAAAGTGATGGACACCATGAAGCTGGGCCAGGATGTCTTGGTCTCTAGTCAGGTGTCCAGTTTACTTCAGTCCATCTTACAGCTCTATAAGCTTCACCTCCCTGCTGATTTTGTAAGTATTTGCTCTTCTGTCGTCAATGACTTTATAATTGAAAAGTAACTTTTATTCAGTATTTTGATTATAAAAATCACAAGTTCAGACACATCATTTTTAATATATTGAAGGTTAGTTAGCATTAAAGAAAAATGGAGCATGCAACATCAGACCTGCAGACAGGGCAGAGCTTTGATGGAGCAGAGGGCAGTATCTTCTGAATAAAGCAGATAGTAAAGTAGATAAGGGGGAACTGAGCCTAAAAAGAAACTTCAAGTCCTCCATTGGGTCCGAGGCGGGCCAGTTTCTGAAGGGATCGTAGTTTCTTCTGTTCTGTGAGTATCCTCACAGTCCATTCCAGGCGAATGGAAGCACTTCAAGTTTGAAAGTTCTGTGTAAGAACGTATAACATGGCGTCAGCTGTTCCTTTCCAAGCGGGATTTAAAGATCACGTTTGTAACATTCTAAATAAAATGAAGAACAGCCTAGAAAGTCCTAGTCCCTAGTCCGTGGGATATATTTAACAAATTTCTTTTGATACGTGGTATGTGTTTTAAATGTATATCCAGAGAATGAGAGAGAAAGCTTTGTCAAGGAGAGGAATGAAAGGCATATAGCTGGGCAGCTTAGTTATGCTGGCCTTAGGGACAATACTTGGGAGTGCCTGCCTTTTCTGCTTCCTTCCATTCAGTGCAGGGTTGCTTTCTGCAGCAAAGCCTGAATTCAAAACTTGCGTCTCCCTCCTGGCCTCGGGAAACAGCACAGAACTACTTAACAGCAAAGCGGGAAGCTGAGTATCAGTTAATACACTGACTGCCACTTCACTGGTCACCTCTAAATTCTTATGGCCAGGTCCTCAGTTGCTCCACTTTCCACACACAATCAGGATTTGATGCTGGCTTTCTAAAGGATGGCTATGAACGCTGTCACACAGCAGCAGGTCAGGAAAGCCTTGGAGCATCCCTGGGTTTCACTTGGCCATCACTACTTGTGTGGTGGATGATTCTGTATATATTTGAAGCTTAGGTCTCCTGTTTGCAACATGAAGATGTTACAGATATGCTATAAGGATGCTCTGAGGACCAGAGAGGTAGCGGTGCTTTTTTTTTTTTCAAAAGTGTGAAAGTGCCACACCAGCACAGGTGGCTTTAAAGCCACTTGCATATATATTCACAGTCAAAGGGTGGGCATGATAGCCAACTCTGAGTTCTACTTCTGTGCTGTGTAAGCTCCCAGAGCCTCAGTTCCCTTATGTGTATATCTGGAAGAATGAATAAGCATATGAGTCTGCTTCATATGCTTAGGAAAATTAGTTAGTTCATACGAAGCACTTGGAACCATGGTAGATTTTACAAGCCATCAGAAAGTTGGTATGATTGGCATGTCTTGGTGACAGTTCAACAGTATCGATGCTGTAAGAACTGGCAACACCTTTCATAACAATCTTTATTTATAACAATCTTTATTTGGCTCTTAACTGAAGCATGCTCTTCAGGCTGTCTGTCCAAGAGGTATCAGGAGAAGCACTCAGGGTTATTATGATCTGATTTTCTCCTAGAAGCACTGTCATTTGTCCTGATTTTGAGACCTGAGTTTCCTTTTCTGTAAGGGAAGGAGGAGATATTAGACCCTGTGGTGGCACATCGCTGTCTTTATAGATGCTGATGTTGAATTATCTAAGACATAGTTTTCATTGTCTGACATCTTAACTATCAAAGCAATAAATTATAGAACATTCCTTTCACTTCATTTGGTAGAAGTATACATGACCACTTAGTAATAAATGAATGACTTACTTAACCTGGGAAAACCAAGATCCAAAAGAATTCATCTAAGCATTACTTACAGATGAAAGGAAAAAATAGCTAAATTTTAGAAGTTGAGAATTGCATCACATCTCAGGAATAAAACCTTACAAAGAAGGGAAAACCACTATTTGATTCTATTTGATTATGAAGCTTTAAAAAAATATTTTTTTTGTAAATGTGTTTTTTTCATTTAGCATACATTCCTAGAGCCACAATGCATCATATACATTTCCTGTAGACTAAAGATGCAATACATAAACCACTTTACAACTTAAAGAAGTCAATGTAATTTGAATGTTCTTTGTATCTTGTAACTTTTTTGGGGGGGTGTTCTTTTTGGTTTTTCAAGACAGGATTTCTCTGTGTATCTCTGGATGTCCTGGAATTCACTCTGTAGACCAGGCTGGCCTCAAACTCAGAAATCCACCTGCCTCTGACTCCTAAGTGCTGGGATTAAAGGTGTGCGCCACCACTGCCTGGCGTATCTTGTAACTCTTATTAAAAATTTCAATTCACTCCATAACAAACTAAAACTTGGTAAAAAGTCCCTCAACTACCTCCCTCTGTTCATTTAGGGGACCATTTCTGAGAAGATCGGTGTTGTCCCCCTGGCCTGAGTAGTACTTCAGGATGTTGTGCTCATCCCTAGCACAGTACCTAAGATGCTAACCAATGAGAAACTGAAAAGTGTCCACATCTCACAGACACTTTGCCCTGACATTGATCAACCCAGATGGTCAGGACCAACATTTTCAAATGCATCTGTTAATCTTTTTACCTTGAAAATAAGGGGCCCAATGGTCTAGGAGGAAATTATGCATGATGGAATTACCCTGCCAAAGCCGTCAGGTGTCTCCCAAGTACAGAAGCATCTGCTGCCCGTGAGAGGCATAGATGGCTACTGTTCTCTAACCACTGAGGCTGGACACCATCCCAAGGGTGAAGATGTCCCCCAAATCATGTCCCTATTGCTACTAAAATCTTAGTTACGGGATACTCTCGATACCAGAATAAAAGTCTGAAGGGACCTTGTTCCAATCATTCTGCTTTTGGGAATGCATTATGCCAAAACAACCTGAGGTGTAGGAAGAAAACAAGAACTAAAACATTTTCACAAAATTATAGCCCAAGTGTAGATTGCTCCATGGCTAAGTAAATAATGGTAAGTTAACATCTCTAGAGCATTGGCCATAAAAATGGCATAGTGAGGAATTCTTAAATATGGGATTATTGTTAAGTTTCTTTATGACAAGAAATTTTGTGAATAGAGACATAAAGATGAGTCCAAAAATAAATCCACATTTGCAACCCAAAACTCATGGCTCAGTAGGGGTTTGATACACATAAGGAGGAACATGGTGCTCACAGTGACGGATGGTGTTGACCATGAGGCTGGTTCCAAGGATAAAGAGTTGACAGTTTAAACGCCAGAAAGACAGGGGATGTTTATGCTTATGGAATGATTTCAATTCTGTAAAACATTTTCTTTTAAAGATGCTAGAATAGTATTATATAGCATTGTTAATAGCGGTTTTATGAAAAACTCAAGCTGATAGTTTGGGGGTTTATTTGAAAGGAGGACAATTATAGCTGTGTTTGTAGAAAGAACTAAAGAGGAGCCGAGCTCCTAAAGATCCTGGTGGATGCTGCAATTGTAGTGCTCATTGTGAATGCTGTTGGCTTTGCAGTGCATCATGCATCTGGAAGACAGGCTACAGGAGATGTACCTCAAAAGTAAAATGCTTTCAGAATATCTCCGGGGACACACACGTGTGCACGTGAAAGAGCTGAGTGTGGTGTTGGGGTAAGTTCTGTGAAAGGCTGGCCTTTCTCCCAGGTGTACTGGCTGTAGTCTGGTGCGGTTCACACACACAGACAGGCAAACACACACGCACACAATCTACTGGGCTGTGTCATTGTCTACCTATAGGATCAGTATTTCTCACTGTGCCTAGGGATATTCAGAGGTATGCCTATTCCCCAGTGAGTTTCAGCATGTAGGTTGGAGTGGCATTTGATCTAATTCTGCCTCTTCATCACTAGTGATACTGTAACAATGCAAAAGTCACAAGCTGAGAGTAGTAGTGGTGGCTTGTCTCCTGTGGTAGAGGAGGTGGGAGGCACTTCCTGTGGACATCCTGAGCTCACCCCACCCAAAGGAAGACCTGCACAATAATAAGGAGGCACACTGTCTTCTGAGGACACTTGTCACACTTCATCTACAAAAATTCTGACTCCACTTTTATTTCAATAGAAATAACAAAAAGGACTATACCTGTGAGGAATTGCTGTCATATTCCTGACATGATTCTGCTAATTTGGAATAAGATAGTACTATGCCTATGTCAACCTTTAAATTTTCTACCAAGCCTGATAAATTTTTGTTTTATTTAGTTAACTTTGTTTTCCTTTTTGAACAAGCTTCTTTGTTTGTTTGCTTGCTTCTGAGATGGGGTATCACTGTTTGGCCTAGGCTGGCTTTAAATTCAGAATCCTTTAGCTTCAGTCCCTCCACTATTGGTATTACAAGCATGTGCCACCATGCCTGCCTCTCAAAGTGTTTTTTTTTTATTACTACTAGTGCTGCTGCTGCTGCTGCTGCTGCTGCTGCTGCTGCTACTAAACTATCTTATTCTTGTGTACATGAATGCACTTGCATGCCACATATATGCAGATGCACTTGGAGGGCAGAAGAGGAATATCTGATCCCCTGAGGCTGGACTTATAGGCAGTTATGAGACACCAGACATGGGTGCTAGGTCTGAACCCCAGTCTTTTAGAAGAGCAACATTTGCTCTTAACTGCTGAGCCATCTCTCCAGCTCTTACAATATTAGTTAATAGTTAGGCCTTGAATTTTTATCAGATTTTCTATCTTTTACAGCTAGATGAGACAGTTAGCTTTGCCTGTTGTCTTAGTCACTGTTCTATCTCTATGAAAAGACACCATGACCAAGGCAACTCTTATAAAGGAAAGCATTTAATTGGGGCTGGCCTACAGGTTCAGAGGTTTAGTCTATTGTCATCATGGCAGGAAGCATGGTGGCACACAGAGAGACATGGTGCTGCAGAAGGAGGTGAGAGTTTTATATCCTGAACCATAGGCAGAAACAGAGAAACTGGGCCTGCCTTTCAAAACCTCAAAGCCCACCTCCAGGGACACACTTCCTCCATCAAGTACACTCCTAATCCTGCTAATCCTTCCAAATAGTGCCACTCCCTAGAGACTAAGCATTCAAATAGATGAGCCTATGGGGACTGGGGACTGTTCTCACTCAAACCAGCACACCTGTCATACGTTCTTTTGGGGTAATCCATTTTAAAATATTTTCCCTTTTGGAGGCATTGAGCTTTTGCAGTTAACTTGCAAGGAAGGTACTGTTGGTTTTCCTTCTTAGCCACAGACTGTAATCCTGCCTCAGGTGCCCCATTGCTGGATCTGTTCCTGTTGTTACAGGACTTTGTCCTACTGTCTGACTCCGGCAAATGGCCATTCCCAGTCTTAGAAAAAAATTGAATTTTGAGAGAAACAATTGGAATATATTTCTCAAACTGAAGCCCTCCAGTTCTTTCCTTCCCACAATACCTACAGGACTTTACCAGAACGTATTATAAGCAATGTGCTGTAAGGGTCAGCCCATACCATGTCCATCTGAAGTGGTGGCACCTCTTCCTAGTTTCCTTCTCCTCAGAACACTCACTAGGTAGCTCAGTCAGTTGCAGAACCCGTTGCTTGAGAACCTGCCTTGTTGTTTGCTGAGACTGACTTAAGCTTACTGCAAAAGCAGTGTGCCATCAACAGGAAGGAGATGCTGAGGAGGCCACAAAGCATGACATGACATAGGAATAAGAAAAGTCACCCATGGGCTTCGACTTGTATGTCCCCTGCTGCGGGAAGAGCAGCCACTGTCCTCTAGGGCGAACCTCCTTTGAAGCAGTGTCTACTGGGAGGTCTTTTCTTTTTCCTCATCTTTTTTACTCACATGTGTTCATTTTATTTATGTATTTCATGTTTGTAGATCTGTGTAGGATGCATGTGCCAGGGTGCATGTGTGGGAGTCAGGACAACTTGCAGAAGTCAGTTCTCTCTCTCTTTCCTTCATCATGTGGGTCCCAGGGATGAAACTCAGGTCATCAGCCTTGACAGCCAGTGTCAACCAGCCAAGCCTTCTTGCTATCCCTGTTTTATGTTTTCATTAATTTTCAAAGATGAGCTAGACAAAGAAGCTGGTGCCTAGAGATAATACTTTCTTATGAAGTGATGCAGTTTTAACATGTTCTCCTTTAATTTTTCTACACTCAGGATTGAATCCAATGACCTGCCTCTGCTGACGGCCATCGCCAGCACTCACTCTCCGTACGTGGCGCAGATCCTCTTATAGCCGACTGCAGGACAGTTCTCATTGGAAAATGAGACCGGAAGGAGGAAGCTCTCAGTGACCGCAGAGGCTTGAGAACATGGAGCGGTTGCCCGCCCCTCGTTGTTCGTGTGGCTGCTGCCTAGTGGCTGTTACACTGGGAGGCTTGCGTTTACTCCACGCAGTGGCAATTTGTGATTGTTCAAGATCACTTTGAGCCACTGTCTCCTCCCAGGAATCAAAAGAAAGTTACCTTTCTGGTGGGAGGGAAACGTAAGCACCATGGTCAAAGTAGGCAGACGCCCCTGTGCTGTTGGGTAGAATGCTGAGGGCTGACTGGAGTAGGGGGTAACCAATGTCTAGAACATTCCAGTAAGAAGATATTCCTATTTAAGCATGAGAGAACATAAAGGGTTGTTCTAAGAACAGGCTGTGGCTCCTAGGTCAGGGCTCTTCTAGGAACATTGACCTGAAGAAAGCGGCATTTTGCCAGTGTCAGCCCGGAGCTGCAGCAGCGACTGTTGGACACAGGATGTGGATCGTCTGTTGAGAGGAGAGAGAGAGAGCTCTGGAGACCCACGGTTGTCACTTCTCAGAGCTTCCTGTGGTTCCAGTCCAGCCACAGGCAGGTCTAAGAGGGATTGCTGGTGTAATAAGCCCAGGATGCAATGTAGCACCCTGTTCTGTCAGGTGTTTTGGAGTACATAGTCTGACACTGGGTATTCAGCTCTGGCTTTAGTGTCTTTAGCCTTCTCCAGAAAGACTTTTTACCAAAGTTGTTTCCATGAGCTCAGGAGGTTTGTGGGTGAGCTCGGCCAGCCCAAGCCTCTTTCCTCCTAGCAGTCCGCGCTGGTGCTGTTCATGTGGTAAGGTGCAGCTGCCAGCTAGGGAGGGAACCTGCAGCAGCTCTGACAAGGACAGCAGGCGCCCGAACATTGAGAAGCAGTCCGTGTGCGATCTCAGTTTTTACACTGTCAGTCCTGCACTTTTTAATCCCTTTCATATTTCTTTAAAAAAAAAAATCTTTCCAGAAATTAACTTGATCATTTGTAAAACTTACCAAAGTGAAGAACTGTAAAAGCCCAATTGGTCATTAAACCTAAAGAACCTTAGTTTACTGACCATAAAACAGTCCATGTTGAAATACTTTAAAAACAAAAATTCTGGTGTTTAAAAAGACAGGAGCCAGTCAAGTAAAGTCAAACACTGTCAGCTCCTCGGTCTTCCCACGAGTTTCTGGTGCCTGAGAATGTGGGATAGCTTCTAGGGGCTCTTCTAGTTTATATCTGATCAAATCCTAATCCATGCGACATGTTTGTCTCTCTTCATTACAAATACAAGTTAGCTGAGACCATGTGCTCCCTATGCTACTGAGGACAAATGCCGACATTATCTCTTAGAAGTGGGCCAGAGTGTGGACTCTCATGACCCCCTCCCTCCTTTTCCTTCTCTCCCTCTCCCTCTCCCTCCTCTTCCTCCTTCCCCTTTCCCTCTTGCCCTAAGCATCTCTCATTTTTCTGTGATATGTGAAAATAGATGTTGCTTCAAGGCACTTAAGATCTTTAATTTGCATTTTTCGTATTTCACAAAGTTGAAGTGTCCCATTCTTTTAAATATCTTCCATTTTCTATTACCGGACATTTGTTTGCTCTTTTCAGTTTCCTGGCTCTGTGATATCCTAGTTTGCCAGGGAACCCCACATGCGGCTCGGCTTTCCAGGCACTTGTTTTTCCTTGGTGTGGATGAGCTGTCAAAGCAGACCTCAGCCACCATTGCCAGCCTAGAGCTCTCCCTTCTTTCTCCTGGCTTCTCTCGTTTACACGTGGACTCAGCATCTTTCACCAGCTTCTGAGGTTTTGGAGAAAATAACTCAATATAGAATCAGTTTCTTGTGTAGATAGAGTAACATGTTGACAGCCAGACTCGGGGAATTGAGCTGTCATCAGGTTAATTCTCAGTTTCATGAAGAAAAACTTAGCCCAGCACTTCATAGCCAGAAAAAAGTTAAGCCTGCCTCTCAATCCAATGCTCCAAATTTCAGAGGAAAAGTGGGAAACCCTGGGCTCACATGGGTTATCTCAGTACCCCACTGTCTCTTGCTATTGCAGAGAAAGATGTGCTGCTCTTCTCCTGGCTCCCAAGGTGTGGGGTGTTCACGTTTCCTTTGTCTTAAATTCAGCCTCTTCTCAGAAAACAAAGCATCTCATGGACTTTTGTTGAGATACACCCACATCCTGTACCAAGGATGACGTCATTCTGTCATAGCCGAAGAGTCCAAAACTATCCTACCTTCTAGGCATAACTCAAGGGACAAAACATTTTCTAAAATGTTTAAAGAAATCTACCTCAGTTGACAGGATTCCACCTACCCTTAGGGTTTCTTCGGCTCTTCAGTCTTACCTGTTATGTGTCACTGGGCAGCACTCTGCTTGTTTGACTAAGCAGGGCTCATGAGGCACAGCAGAGCAGAAGCGTGTCAGTGTCCTGTGATGACCTCTTTCTAGCATGTTGTAGTTTTATATTTGTTAAGTTGATAAGTGATATGAATGTATAGGCAATTGTGTATGTTTTCAAAAAGGACAATGAAAATTTAATATGTAGCTTCCATACTTGTGCATAATTCCAAAGTATCTTATTTTATCAGTGTTAAATAGCTTTTGTACAGCTTCAGCCCATTTTCCAGACGCGTGCTGTTTTATACGGGAAGTAACTCATCTTCTCACACCTCATGGAGCTGGTTTACACATCGCAACTTTTTAAATTACTGTGGTTTTCAGAACTAACTTTTTTGGAAGGAAGAAATTCCCCGCTTGCTAAATGATGCTAAACTGTTGTCTGGGCTCTTAAATATCAGGTCTTTGGATTTTATAAACTAGTCTGTAGCTTTTTAGGTTCTCTGTTAGTTGGATGTACATAAAGAATATAAAACAACTCTCAAATGCTTTTAAATGTCTGGAGTTTTCCATTGATGCACACTCGGGGATTATGTTCACGCAGACTTTCATCATTAAATTGAAAAGGTCCACAGCTTCTCTCAGTTAATGTGGACCCTTTGTTTTTATTGTGCTTGGTAGAGAAGAACACACTTCTTGCCTAAATCAAGCAGCCCCCTTCAAATGTTAATTTTTTAAAATGTTAAAATTTGGTGAGCATCTGGAACATGTATTTGCATTATGTTTAAATTTCAGTGTTTTAAAAAGGAGACCATTCTGGGGTGTGTTATTATTGATCTTTCATTAAGAGAATGGATAGGACTGTTTTTTAAGTCAGTTGAGTGGATCCAACTGTCAGTGTGTGGAAACTTTTTCCTAAAATAACATTCATGCATTATTTCGATCCATTTTTCTGTGACATTTGGTGCAATAAACTTTTTGAATTTATCTTGCTTATTTTCCTGGTGCTGCATGATTTGTTTGTTGCGTTTAATCAAATACAGAATCTTTCAGTGACTTATGGTGAATCAGGGTCATTATATGTCAGTACTCTGGAAGTGCAGGGAGGTTTTGATTAGCATTGCTGAGTGAGACCACTGCCCCAGCACACTGTTGAGCTTTGGGTCAGGAATGTCAGGAGACACATCCTGGAGCCCCAGGGAATACCCCCAGAGCCAGTCTGTGTGACCTTTAATTGCCCTACCTGACATTCACTGATGTAATAAATCTGTTTTTAATGATCTAAGCTGAGCATTTGTAGTTTCTACCTGACATTAGCATATGGTGAATTTTCCAGGAATGTAACTGTTGTCAATCCTGGGGTTATGGATTTACTTTGTAAGGATTTTAACAAGTGGCCACTTGATCTTTACTGCAAACTGATGGACTTTTGGAAACTTCAGCAGCAGCTGTGGCTCTTGTAAGATGAGGACACCAGTACGGTGCATACCTGTCAGTGAGCAGCGGTACCCCTTGCCTGCATGGAGCACTGTGCATACACATAGGCATCTCTCCACCTCTTCATATGTAAGCTCTTCCAAAGTGTATGTGTTTACATAGCATATCCAGGGGTCAGGGCAATGGCTCAACAGGTATGGGTACTTGCTGCCAAACTTTATGACCTAAGTTAGAGCCCCAGAACCCACAAGGTTGCGGAAGGAGAGAACAACTCCCAGGACCAACAAGCCACTTCCTCACATGCTGACGGAGAGATTTTTGCCACAGCTCGACAGCTCCATGGCACATCTTCAGTAGGACAGTAGCCAGGTACTTGGGTGCCACTTATATCCACCGGGTACCAGCATGGTTGTCACCTTCAGCTGGCTTTGTGGCAAGGACAAGAACCTTTTTGTCAATCTGGGATTCAGTACCTGAGCACTTGCCCTCACACAAGGCCTTTCTGGAACGGATTAGGCCAGGGTCTGGACCTCCTTGGGCCTTCCCCTCTGTGGCTGTGCCTGGGGCACCAGCCCTCTTGGCTGCAGTGTCTGGTGTCCCCCTTCTCAGCTTTCTCAGCCTCAGTCTACCTTTCAAGCTGGAAAAGAGAGCAAAGTGCCCAGCTTCTGTCTATCTGGAAGCCATTTTAAGTCATGCCATCCTAAGGCCTTGAGTACACACAGCAGACTCTGTGTTCCCGTCTGATTTCCTACTACATAGACCCTTGTGTCACATCATTTAATCTTCACAGCTGGCTGAAATAGGTGCTGTGATGATGACGTTTGTCAAGTTGCCTAGGCCATACTACTCAGATACCAATATAGGTCATGCTGTGAGGGTATTTTTTTTTTTAGATTATAGTTAAATCAGTAGATTGACTAAAGCAGATTCTTTGAATCAAAGGAGCCAGTCTGAAAAGATGGCTTGGTGGTTAAGAGCATTGACTGTTCTTCCAGAGGTCCTGAGTTCAATTCCCAGCAACCACATGGTAGCTCACAAACCATCTATAATGGGATCTGATGCCCTCTTCTTATGTGCATGAAGACAGCTACAGTGTACTCATAAAATAAATAAATCTTTTTAAAAAAAAAAAAATCAGACTGCCCCCACTCCCAACTGCATCCCCATCCAAGCTACGGCATCCATCTTTTTCTGGCCCAGCCTGCCAGCCAGTCCTATAAGCGATGAATTTTCTAGCTCCTACAGTCACATGAGCCAGATACTTATCATGAACACTCCTGTGTCTCCTCCAAATGTGCACAAAGGTCCCCTGAGATACAGGTACTGAAGAGATTAATCCAGTGGTGCTTATAAGTAAAATGGACTTGGGTCGGAGCCAGATAGTATAATGCCAGCTTATATGAAATGTCTCTTCTGTCTACCTCTTTTCTCCTCTCCCAACTGTCTAGTCCCTGCTGGGATCGAACTAGCTGTGCAGACCAGGCTAGCATTGAACTTGTGACTATCCTCCTCCCTCCCACCTCCCAAGTGCTTGGATTACAAACATGAATCACTGTGATGGTTTGTATATGCTAGGCCCAGGGAGTTGCACTATTGGGAGATGTAGCCTTGTTAGAGTACGTGTGTCACTGTGGGTGTGGGCTTAAGACCCTCACCCTAGCTGCCTGGAAGTCAGTCTTCCACTAACAGCCTTCAGATGAAGATGTAGAACTCTCTGCTCTGCCTGCATTGTACCTGCCTGGACGATGCCGTGATCCCACCTTGATGATAATGGACTGAACCTCTGAACCTGTAAGCCAATCCCAGTTAAATGTTGTCATTTATAAGACTTGCCTCGGTCATGGTGTCTGTTCACAGCAGTGAAACCCTAACTAAGACAATCACTAAGCCTGGCTGTTGTCTTTCACATAATAAATAGCACAATTAACCCCATCCTGTAGACTTCTCCTCTGTTCTTCTACCAGGCTCCTCCAAACTTCTCTCGCTGAGCTCTGAGGGTGCAGCCTATACCCCCTCATTCCTATAACAGCATTTTCCCATACCCAGAGTGTGCTGGTCCAATTCTGTCTGCTTATCATTTTTCTTCCTCTCTTTCTCAGTTTAACCCTTCCCTATTTTTAGTTGAGTTACCGTAATGCTCTGCAAACTCACCTCCATTTCATACCAAAGAATTCTAACCAAATTCTCCTCTGTGTTGATTTCCATGCCTTGCTAAAATGATTTGATCCTGTCACTCTACTCTTTAAACAGCAGCCCGATAACCCCCAAGGGCTTTAGCATCACAGACTGAAATGAAGTGAGTTGGCTCATCAGCATCAGCATCAGCACCAGGTAGTCTGTATGTCTACAACACACCCCCGTTCATCAAGCATGGTAGGCACCACTGAGCTTTATCTCCACCCTCATTTTTTTTTATTATGAAATAAGGTCTTTATTGGCCTTGAACTTGTTATCCAGGCAAGCTCCTGCCTCAAACTCCTGAGTAGCTGAGATGACCAAACCTCTACCACCAGTTTATTTCTTAATTTTTAAGAAATGGGATCTCACCGTGCAGCCAAACCTGGCCTCAGTTTCCTAGGCTCACGTGAATCTCCCCGCTCAGCCTCCTGAGTAGTTGAGGCCATGGCATGCTTCACTGCGCCCTGCTTCTTTTCACTCTAATGCACAGCCGTATTGAAGTCCTTGCACTCTCCTGAAGACTAGTGTTGCCTTTGCCCTCCCAGCCTCCTCTGGCTCCTCGTCCAACCAATCCCTCTTCTGATCTGTTCCAAAATTGAATTCATGGTCAAGTCCTCTGGCACCCTGGGATTCAAGTTCCTCAGATCATGTGTTGCCTGGGAACTGGACAGAAATGCAGAACAGCAGACACACTACAGACCTACTGAGCCATAATCTGCATCTGAATTTGGTCACCCGGGGCTCGTGTGCACATTAACATCTGAGACTATTCCTGTGCTTCAAAGGCAGTGACAGAAAAAATGCATGAAGTAAAAGAAATATTAAAAAAAAAAAGAATACATCAGCCCCTGAGGTTACATTAGTACACTGGAATTTAGAGGGTCTCAAGAATACTGGCAAACCAAGAATGAAGTGGAAATGAATGGTGTTCTATGCCATAGGCTTTACAACATGTAGGTCACTACTACTTACTGAGAAGAAAAAGATCAAGATGGAAGGATAACAAATGCAAGAAAAGATAGAACTTGAGAGACGTTTGTAATGTTTAAAAAGAAAGGAATTTAATGGGGGAAAACACTTTTGCCCAATTGAATTCCAAAGCATTTGTTAGTGCATTCTAAGTAAATGTGTACAAGAATGTGTCATACTGTTAAATACCTGAACCTGTACCTTTTTCTTTTCTTTTTTTTTTTTAACAAATAATATAATTAAGCTCTCAAGTTTGTAAGTAGAGAACTACATCCAATAGCACAAATAATCAAACATTCCGACCTTCTCCAGATGAGAAGCTGTGTAATACTGGGACAAGGACAGGTCTTTACTTCTTGATGACTCTTGGTACAATTATAGTTCTTTCAGCATGAGAATGGGAGCTATGCCAGCATGGTGGCACCTGCTTTAATCCTATCACTCTAGAGTCGAAGATAGGAGAGTCAGGAGTTCAAGGTCATCTTCAACTGTGTAGTGAGTTTGAGGTCAGCTTGGGCTATATGACACCTTGTCTCAAAAGAAAGAGTGGGAGACATGGCGGTCTCTCAGCCTCTCTCTAACAGTAATGACTGCCAGCATTCACTGTTGCCAGAGTGGGCGGCGGTGTGAGGGTGCTTCTCACATGTTGTATTCATTATTGGCTTTTGAATATGTAAGAATGGTTGCTTGGAGTTAGTTCCACAAAGAGGAGTTACACAAAAAGGAGCTGAGAGTTTTCTCAAATGCCCACAACTCTGAGACCCTCCAAGCAACCAGATGCAGGTAATGAGTTTCTACACTCTGAAATTTGAAGAGAAAGCCTGCCTGATGAAAAGTTTACTTTGAATGACATATATTTTTAGAAAGGACATGGCTGTGTGTGCTCACTGAGGATGCGCTGCTCCCACACCTGGTGCTACACCATGTGTCAGAGTTTCCTGTGCATAGCACACAATCTGAGTCAGCCTGCATGGAGACAGCAGATGAGCCCACCTGGAGAAAACATGCCAAGAAGCTTCCCTACAGCCTTCAAAGACACAGATGAAGACTGAGACACAAACGGGGAGAAACTAAACAGATAACTAAATATGATGCATGGCTCTACCATGAGTCAGTAAAATTTGATCATGAATTGTAGACCTAAATCTTAAAACTGTACCCATGGTTGTATGAGAGAACATCTTTGTTCTTAGGGAGTACATCCTAAAGTGTCAGGAAATAAATGGATATTGTGTCTGCACTTGCCTTCAGATGTCACCCAGGGGGTGGTATATACATATATACATATATTTAGAGTAAGGAAGAAAATATATCAAAGCAAGAAAACTTAATTGATGAGTCTGGAAGAAGAGTATATAAGGCTGTTCTTGCAAAATTTCCACTGTAAATTTTAAACCATTTAAAAGTTAAAAAAAACCTTCTTAGCAAAAACTTTAATGCAAAACATAAAGGCTTAATTTAGATTTAGTGGATGATAGGTGGTGTTTGGAACTAATGTGTGGTTATACTCAAAATGCATTCAATAATGTAACGAGTCCAGCTTATGTCAATCAATGTGGATCATTACCTCAAAATCATTGCCTTCCCAAAAGTCAGCCCACAGGTGGAGGCTAGCACCTGAACTACTCCCATTTTCAACACAAAGTGTCTCTGGGCCCAGGAGGACAAATTCAGCTCCCTCATGGAATGCTTCTACCAGGTGATAGTAACGGCTGCTGAGCAAGATGGCGAAGCATGGTAAGTTCTCGGCCAGATCGCCATCTTGGAAGCATGGTAAGATCCGTGCGAATGAGTTCTGAAGACTCTTCTTCAGGGAAACAGGATGATTCTCTGAGTACAGAACAGGAGTCCAAATGGGTGTGAGCTATTCTAGTTTCCTTTCTGTCAGATTCTGTTAAATGCTGGATCGTGACAAAGTGCATTGTGCTGTGGGATTGTTCAGAAGGTCCAGAGAGGAGATTGGATTTTTTACACAGATTTCCGAAGAAGACTGTATGATTACACGTCCTTTACTTGATTCTCATGTTCCCTCTCCAAAAATTCAGGAAAGTACCTGATGTTCCCATCTTATTTATTCTTAAAAGCCCATGTAAGGTACTGACACAGCTTGCTAGGATCCTGTAGGCACTAAGCAGGGGTGCGGGGCGGGAGTCAGGAGAGTGAGCTGGTGTATTCTTAATGTTCTGAGCGTGTGCAGGGTTTGCAGGGGAGTTACAGGTTTGCCTTCATTGTACAGACTGTTTTCTCAGCTTGTGGAAATTAGGGCCTGTCCGTTCTCTGCAGGTCAAACCATGTCATGGATAAACATTTGTAGGGTCAGGACCACACACCCTCCTGTTTTCTTACGCTATAAAATGAGACTCATACCCAGCTCCCCAACACAGTGGACACTGGCAGGGGAAAGCTAATCTGGATCACAATCTGGTTGATATGTTAAAGGGAATTATGACACTATTAGAATCAAATTACACTCTCCAGTCTCAGCAGGGCTTTTCTAGGGATAATTCAGGAACATGGCAGCTTACCTTCTCTTCCTTGTTTGGCAGCTTAGGCAGCCTGGAGGGTGCGGTGCTCCTTAGTAACTTACTCTGTTTAACGAGAATAGCCCGTTTAGAGTTTCTCTGTTCGATGTCTTCATAATCACTCATATTCCAGGCGAGAAAACCGCGACTGTATCCTCGTTGCTTGTTCAGGACAAAAGGCTTCGGCTGCCTGCAGTAGGAACAAATAGAAAATGAAAGAAAATAGAAAAATAGAACAATCGAAAGCAAATAGAAAAGGTATAGAAACAGCTCCCAGTCTTCAGTGGGTGAGATTGGTTCGTTCCTCACTGTTTGAGAAAATTTCTGGCCTGTACAGAGCCAAGGGCATCTGAAAACCTGGCCTGCTTAACCTTCACTGAGGAGGTTCTAGTTATTTCCCATACTCAGCATCCCCAGAGGCTCAGCTGCTGTACATTCCTGCCCTGTGGACACCTGATAGAAGCCATAAACACTCCCAGCTCCCCATTGCCTATGGCTCCCAGTCAGAGCCGTGTGTGGAAGAGGCTGTGGAGCAGAAGGAAGCCAGGACCTAGTGAGACTGTTGGGTGGGTAACTGCTGGTTTCAAGGTTTCATGGGAACTAGGAAAAGTTCAGTTCTGTAATTCCAAAGTCTAGCTTTAGATGCTTTAGATTTGCTTCAGAAAGAAAATCTCCCCAGCACTGGCTTTGGAGCAAGTTTACAGTATCAGCCTTGATTCCTCCTGTGGAGCAGGCTTCAGTCCAATCAGCAGACTGTTGATTATTTCATCACCGTCATACTTCTATGCCAGAGGCACCTCTTGCCTGGCAGGCTGGTAGTGTAGCTTGTAGGTTCCACAGCTGGATAAGATTACTGATGGCTCTTTCCCCACCCCCACCGCCCAACATCGTACTAATCACCTTCCTTCCAGACTTGAAACCTAGCCAGCAGGGAGGAAGCACTGGCTTAGTTACAGCTTGATTTCTCTGTGTCCTGCATCCAAACTACATAGACTCGTCAGAAATAGCATCTTATCATTGATTTCTGGTGGACAACCAAGAGCATTAGCCTTTGGCCTGTGCAATTCAGGTTACTTCTGGGACTCCCCCAGCCCTGATGAACCATACAGAAGGAGGTGGTCCCGTACCTTTCCATAGACTTGGTCTCCATAGTTTCTGCTGAGAAGTCAGTTTTATGTCACCTTCTTTTAGCTGCTTTCCATAGTCTATCTTTGTCATTGTCATTGAGGTTTGACCTGGTGTGTATAGCTGTGATTCTATTTATCTGGGTTCTATTGAGCTTCCTGAATATTCATCCTACTGTTATGGTAGTGGTGATAACATTGTCCAGAGATGACTCCTGTTGTATTAAAAGTGCCATATGTGTCCCCAGAAGTTCCTGTTCAGTTAGTTCAATGGTCAGCCAATGATGGCCAGAGACTTTCTGAAATGTTTTGAATCGTTGAGGATTCTGGTCTTTTTACATACTGAGGTCTATGTCCATGTCCTGAAAGGCAGATTACTATGAAAGTTAGCCTTAGTTTACCCTTTGCACAGTGCTTCAGGATCAGCCCAAGTAAGAGCCTGAATGATCTCAGGCCTTCTAGATGTATACACTGTCATCCTAGGCATCCTGCCTTCTAGATTCCTAGAGCTGTATTGACCCTTCTCATACATTCTCTGTGCATACTCTCATTTTCTGCTCTGTTCCTTTAGGATTTTTAGGCAGTTGCTGTTTGCCCCAACTCATTACCCTTACTGATAGCTGCGATACTGGATAACTGCTGCTAATTTATTTTTGACAAATGCCCATGAGACAGAGCTGTTTATACACAAAATGAGCTGAAATAATTGAAAATTCCGGAAAAGGAGCTTTTCCTGGGTTTTCAAAAACTGGTTAACTATGATATATCTGTGTGTGTGGTTTCCAGAAGGACTTCAAACCTATGTCCTACCTCCAGGAATTGGCAGACAGCTGTTTCTCATGGATATTGTCTTTTAAGGCAGTTGATTCTAAAGCCTTCCTTGGAATTATGAAGAAAAGGGGCAGACGGCTCAGCTTCACACGCCCTGAGGAGCATAGGCACCACCATTTTCCTTAAGTGCACCAAGAATGGTTGTTCATTTTTGTTGTTGTTTTTTAAAAAGGTAATTTTTATGAGTTGATTTTGTTTCATTGGTTGGGTGGTTGGTTTTGTTGTTGTTGTTATTTCGGTTTGGTTTTTGTTTTGTTTTTTGGTTCTTGCCAGAGTTATTTTTTTTATTTGTTTTGCACAAGAATATTTTTAAAGGTTCTTCCTCCACCATTTCTGAGGTGTCACCCAAGTTGAATCACTATAAGTGAAATGGAGTCTCATTTAAAGGAGATTAGCTGTCTCTACTCTAACCCTCCTCCACATGATGTACCTGGTCCTGAGTTCCCACTAATGCACCCTGGTGGCTCTTAGCATCACCTTCCTGTGTGCTGGACTGATTGCTCTCCACATGTTCTACTCTGATATCCTGGCAGCTCTCTGGTGCTGGGCCTCATCCTCCTCAGGGAGTCCTTGCAATTTGTGTTTCCAAATCTCTTCTCTCTAGCAGTCTAACTTCTCAGGCTATTTCGTTCTTATTTCTTTTTTTTAGTACATTTATCTCTTTGAGTTCACATGTGTGCCATGGTACATGTGTGTAAACCAAAGAACAACTTGCAAGAGTCACTTCCCTTCTGCTATGTCGGTCCCAGAGATCAACCTCAGGTCATCAGAGTTGGCAGCAAATATCTTACCTGATGCACCATCTCTTCAACCTAATTTACATTCTTTTGAATTTTTTATTCCATCTGTCCTGTTACCAATGGCACTACCTTGAAGTTTACCTAGTTCTCATTCTTTTTAAGATTTATTTTAGATTAAAATTTTTGCATATGAGTATTTTACCTTTACATGTGTGCAATGCCTGTAGAAGCCAGAAGAGGGCATCATACCCTCTGAAACTGGAGTTAGAGATGGTTGTGAGCCATCCTGTGGGTATGGGTACCAAACCCAGGTCCTCTGCAAGAAGCACCAAGTGCTCTTAACTGCTGAGTGATCTTCCCTGCATGTGTGTGTGTGTGTGTGTGTGTGTGTGTGTGTGTGTGTGTGTATCTGTATGTATCTGTGTGTGTAGGGGGGATTGACCAAGAGATTCAGCCCTATTATACAAGTTCTCCACAACTAAGCCCAACCCCAGTCCACTTATGTTTCTGTGTCTTTAGTATCTTCAGTGGGTTCTGACATAGAACACATTTACAGTCTATTTTGCTTACATCAATAAAAATTTTTTAAAAGTGTATTTTTTTTCTATTCTCCAGTTTGAGAGCCAGTGATTCTGCACATAGTGAAGGGATCGGTGGACAGTGGAAATGAACTTAGATTGACCTCTTCTTTTACTATTTAATTTTTTTATTACACAATGATATTTAATATTTCTGCTACAACTGCCGATTCAGAGATGACCAACTTTTCCCAAGCAGCCTGAACGTAAAGAAATGGACTGAGGAGAGAAAATAGGCTTCGGCACTCAGGAAAGACTGCTTACATAAGTGTCTAAAACTGACAGGAAGAGCTTGGCTTTCATGTGGACACTTGGGTCAGAGAAAACACTCCAGGCTGAAGAAGGGCCTCCAGGATGAGCTGCACTCATTCTAGGTGTCTAGCCTTCTGTGAGGAGCTGTGACCACTGTGGAGTCCGTGGCTACTTTGGTTCATGACCAAACAATTCAGTGACCTCTTTGTCACTGGCTTGAATGTTTTCATAAGATGATTAAAATAACTAGTTATTCTGGAGCACCAAGTGCCCAGCGCCCACGGTCCCTGAAGCAACCCCTTTCTCTTCTGTCTGCAGCACTGACCCACATCTTGTGAGCTCTGTCTGGTGAACTAAAAATACTTCTAATAAATGGTTAAGTGGCTGTCTTTTGGATTCTGAGGTTAAATTTTAAAAGTGACTGTGTTGAGCTCCAGTGAGTCAGCCTCCCACCTAATCTGTAGCACAGTGAGTTACTCACTTGAGTTTCAGTAGAGGAACTTACTTTGGGGCTTTGCGTTTTCCGTACCCACCATGAAGTGATGTAATTGTGTATCCGTGTATTTCTAGCTTTTGCTGAGGACCCTAATGACCTGTTCTCTCTTAAGTTCTTCCCTAAGGATCTGGCTCTTTCATTGGCTGCTTCCTCAAGGCACTGTCAATATTTGCTCTTTCTATTTGTGGAAGTGAAAACAGTCCCATTGGCAAAGGGGAAGTTTTGAGCTACACATGTGGAAGCACTTGGCAGGTCCTGTGTTGTCCAAGGGACAAGTCTTTCCCTCTCTCCTCTCCTTGGAACACTCACAGGAGACCTTTATTTCCATGGATCTTTTTACATCTTTGGTGCAGCCCACACCTACTATCAGATCGCCTAAGAGAGAACTTTAAGATGAGTTTCTTCATATTTTCCTTTTCCAACCTAGCCTTCTGCATAGGTGCATGGGGCACGGGGTTACTGATGATGAACAGCAACAGATGGGGTAATATTTCAGAGATGCTGATTGCTAAAGGTCATCCCTACCCTTATCTTGGGTGCTCTCCATCTAGCCACCAGAGGCCAGCTGGGCTTAAACACAGCCAGGCACCACCACTCAGCCCTTCTCGAGGTTTTGAAGGGTGGGACAACATGGCAAGATGTTTCAGATTGGTGCCACACATATCGTAAGAGAGTTGAGTCCAGCTGACTCCATCTTGACCCACCACCCTAGAATTATTTATGATTGTGCTGTACTACACTGCTCTCTAAACATTTCATCTTTTCCCCCTGGGGTAATGCTTATTTGATCCTGATCGACAGCCTATCATAGACGTCACTAAAAAACGAAAAGTTGCTTTAGTTTTTTGTTGTTGTTAAACCACAGATCAAAAGAACATATGTATTTGACAGTTACTGACAGAAAAACATTTAAATGCAAAGGGGTTATCCTAGGGTAACTAATGCCCAGTGGAAAGAGAAGAGGGTGTATAAGAAGAAGCTATCCTTTTTTTAAGGAGATTTTTTTCTTTTTTCTCTCTCTCTCTCTCTCTCTCTCTCTCTCTCTCTCTCTCTCTCTCTCTCTCTCTCTCTCTCTCTGACACATATATATGTGCATGTGGGTATGTTGCCCTTGGAAGCCAGAAGAGGGCGCTGAAAGTAGAGGTGCTAGCAGTTGGAGCTTCCTCACATGGTGATTAGAACTAAACTCTGGTCCTCTGCAAGAACAGTAAGTACTCTTAGCCACTGAGCCATCTCTCTAGCCCCAAGAAGCAGTTTTTAAATCTGTATGCATGTTTTGCTTAAATGTTATGTGTATGTAACACATGCATGTCATTTACCCAAGGAGCCAGAAGAGGGTGTCAGAACCCTGGAACAGGAGTTAAAGATCATTGTGAGAGAATCTGCATGGGTGCTAGGAACTGGATCCAGGTCCCCATGGGTACAGCAAATGCTCACCTGCTGAACTATATTCTAGCACTGCTCATTCCTTATCCCAAGACACTGTGCTTATTAGGTAAAATCCTCAGTGGCTTATAGAATTCTCTAGAAGGCACATGCCGTACTTGCTTTACGTTTGGGCTTCAGGATGCTGGAAAAACCAAGGATCTATCTTTGAATTTAACAACCTACTTAAAATAAAGCCAAAAAAGTAATTTTGAACCCAAAATTATGACCAAATAAGACAAGAGATGGCCCCAAAGACCCAGAAGCTATTCAGCTGTGTATTTGTAACTTGTGCAAAGGGTGACATGCACCTGTACCGTGACCCTTGGGTGATAAACTGCTTTATCAGCAAGCTGTTCTTTCAGGTTTTGTTTTGGTTTGTTGTTGCTTTTCCTACAGTGTCAGCAATGTTTTGTTGTTCCTGTCTTTAAATAATAGATGCCTTAGCCAGATTTTACAGTATAAGCATACATCCAGTATGTGTTCAGGGACTTACCAGATGTCCATGTCATGTAGACAAAGACACACACAGGGATATGAATAAGCATTTTTCTCTACCTGCTATACCTAGAAATGAGTGACATGGGCACTAAGGAATTATGTGCATGCTAAACTTTCAAGGGTAATCATTCATGATGAAGCATGGAAGATCTGTGTTTGTGTTATATGCATGTACATGTTAGTGTGTGTGCATGTGTTGTGCAGAGGGAGACCAGAGACCAGTATGGAGAGTTTAACTCAGTTGCTTTCCACCTTACTTTTTAAAGCAGGGTCTCTGAACTTTGAGATTAGCTGGCTAGTGAGCCCTGGGGATCCTCTCATATCTGACCCCACATACACACTCTGATCACTTCTACCCACTTCCCTACCCTGTGCTATGGTTAAACACATCCCCGCCACACCCAGCTTGTGTGCGAGTGCTTGGGGCTCTGCACTCAGATCAGCCCTCGTGTTTGCTCAGCAAGAAGGTTGTTTACTGAGCCATCTTCTCAACCTTGAAGATAATTTTTAACACCTGCTTGAAACTCTCATTCTTACTTAGAAGTTTCTCCATCCCACAGAAAGAAAATATCTACAGTTTTCGTACCATTAATCGTTCAAAAAACAAATTTATGAGATGGCTCATATATGACAGAAATTATAGTAAGAGGATAGGTAAGGTAGAGATTATTTAAAGGTAAACAATGTAACTCTGTATAGCATAAAAATCTATCCAGTTGAAAAGATAAAAATCAAATTGCTTCCCCAAGGAAGGCATTTGAGAAAGTATGGGAGGTCCCCTGAGTTGCCAGACATTCGAATGACACTCAAACTGCTACTTTTAAGAGACAGAAAAGGGCAATGGATGTCCAGCTTTCTTTTTCTCTCTTGGAACAAAGCACCCACCCACTCAGAGACTGTTCAGCCTTGTGCATTATTACATGCACGTATGCTTCAAACCTAGTGTTGTGGCTGCTTGAGTTTGATTTATTGCTTTTATTTCCCAAGAAACATGGCCACTTTATTGTAAAGGCTTTTTAAACCTTCAACCACTAGACTGAGTTAAAGAATTGAAACACGAATCGTCTCTGTGACTTGGGTGAACACGTCTTCATTAATTTACCAGATTGGCTTCCTTCCCTGAGCTCCAGAATGTGACTAATGATGTCACCAGCACATTGCTGGTTGCCCTTCTGGACTCCAGCTGGGCTCCCCTACGCAGGCTCTGCAATCTACTCCAAGCAGTCCTCTAGCACAGAACAACAACATACTGCAAACGCTGCCGATGCCAAGAACCTGCTTGCAATGTAGAAATACACAGAGGAACCGGTTGGCTGCTTCTCATTCGGTGTTTTAAAGTGACTTATATGAAATGGCCACTGCATCAAATACTCCCATGCACATAGCCTTAGAAGCAGGTGTCCAAATACCTAATAGATCATCCGAGGTCCCCTATTAGGAATGCAGTATCACTCATGACATTGGCACATAAGCCATCCAGTGGCTTCTGCCAGCTTTAGCAGCCCAGGCTTCCTTTATTTATGCTGGTGCTTCCTGGACATCCCTCGATTCTTTGTGAGTGGTGAGAGATGAAAGGAAAGGCATGTTTGCTGTAGCTGCTTGGTGTCGGTTTGGAGCATGTTCCTCTCTCTAGATAGGAAATCTATTCTTTTATTAACTACAATGAAAGGTTGCTTTTACTCGCTTGCAAAACTAAAGCACACACAGTGGACAAATGACAGTATCCCACTACTCATCACACGGTGGACAAATGATGGTACCCCAATATTCATCACACAATAGACAAATGATGGTACCCCACTACTCATCACACAGTGGCCTGTAGGGGAGGTGCTGATTCCCTAATTGGTTCTTGATTGTGTCAATAAAGGAGCCTGGAGCCAATTGCTGGCACAGAATCTCCTGCCCTAACCTTATCAGCTAGCTCCCGCCAACCTCCTCCGGCTGCTGCCTGCTTTGGAGGCTGCAGGACCTAGCTTCCCCAAGGCCTTACATGACTACTGCTTTTTCTCTTTCCAGTGCATGGCTGCAAAAGCCCCCACTCTTATCTGCTTCTCTTTTTCCTTTTTCTGGGACCCAGAAGTCCTGTCCCTTCTATCCAGCAATTGGCTCCAGGCCTTCTTTATTGACACAATCAAGAATCAATTAGGGAATCAGCACCTCCCCTACATCTCACCTTCTCTATCCAATGAAAGATAAAAAAAAAAAATTCAAAAACCTCTTCTCCTAGATATAAATTGAACAAAACCATAACAATTAAGTAAATTACACAGTATTAGGTACACATGACATCTAGTTCATCAATTCGTGAATTAGACAAAGTACTCTACCATATTTGCTAACTGAAAGAGTTGTGATTCTATCCCTGGATTATGTTTATAATTTTAGTCTGTAACATTATTTGAAAACCATGTCATTTACTCTATAAGCTCTATGTTAGACAACTTGAGTATGATTATGAGACTAAAACTAGTCTTCAACCCATTAGAAATCTAAGAGTTGAGTTGTCTCCTAACTTTCTTTTAAATTATGCAAAGAAGTTTATTAAGACCAAAACCAGACAATGAATCAGGGAAAAACATCCAGGACAGAAATAAACATGGCACTCAGCCTTGAGTTCCAGGTCAGCTTTGGCTCCATAGTGAATTCTAGCCCAGCACTTGCTAAAAACTAAAACCCAAGCCAATTAAACAAAAGCCACCAGTTACAAACAAAATGACAACCATTTTCTGGAGTAACAAGGTTAATTACCATTACTTAGTGTGGTTCCAATTTATTACTTAAAGCAATTCACTGGTCAAATGCATCACCCGAACCAACATCAAAAAGCACTGTACTTTTAATATTATAGTTAGTGCCAAAGTTTTCCTAATACAAGGTGTCTTTTTATAACCATTGTAACTACTTTGTTTTTTTCAAGCACACTCCATACTGGTACCCAGGTTACTGGCTTTACGTACAACCTCTACTGACAGTAAAAGTTAAAAGCAACACCAGGTACCTGCATACCTTTACAATACTTACTTTACAATACTTTACAATACTTGTAAATTATGTAAACAAGTAGACATAATTTCCCCCGTCCTCCCTGATTTGATAAATATACAAGCTTTGTTACAAAAATAATGCAAAAATGTTGAAACCAATCTACTGTAACTCAGAAATCTGATCAACCCTTACCCAGTATCCAAAATCAAGATAAAAAGGCAGGCCTTAACTTACTCCTGGTTCTGACTATATCATTTCTATAATTCTCATGTTCTCAAAATACACCAATTTCCAGTTAGTGCCCCCATTAATTCATAGTCCAGCACTGACTCGAGGAGAGGCAAACCTGTCCCTTCAGTGTCAATCTCACTGAGGACATCAGCCACCTCCTGAACCAGCCTGCAGCACGCACAACTTAACTTTAGTACAGTCCTAGCTTTTCAGAACAGGTCCAGAGGGGGGAACACTACTCCCTCCTCTTCCCACCTTGCTGCGGCACTCCTTTCTTCTTGCCCCCTAACGCCGGCGGCCTGGAATGCTTCTTGCCTCCCAAGCCTCCTTCTTTTTCTCTCCCTGACTCGCCCTTTCTCTTGCCCGAAGGTCCTTCCTAGCCCCCTTTTCTCTTGCCTTTCTGGCTCATCTTCCTCCTCTTGGCAGCCTCCTCTTGGTCCTCTTCCCTCATCTGCTTGTTGGTGACTCTTGTCACGTCCAGCTGAGGTTTCTTCCTGTTCATGGCTCAAAGTAGCTCCAATTGGTTCTTTTTCAGCCCCCCAAAGGGGCTGAAACTGGCGCTCTCTCCTTGGGGAGGAGCTCCTGGAAGCGTTTCACCGAAGCGTGGAGACCTTGGCCACTTGCATGGCATGGCTCAGCTCCTCCTTACTCTGGCGTCCGGTAGGTACAGTGCAGGCCGGCTGAGCTGGGCATCTGCATCTTGTGTGCGCGGGCCAGGTTCCGTAGACGGTTCAGCTCGTTCTTGGCCACACGTTCTTTCTTGGCCTGAATCCTCTTGGCAAACTGGTCTTCCATGAGATCGGCGCTCCCAGGCACCTTGATCAGCCATTCCTTAGTGTCATCTTGGGCATGCTTGTAGCCCCAACAGCACTACCATTGGCCACTCACCTCGTCCCCACACAAGACTGGTCTTCTAAAAGCATCTAAATACTAAGGTGTGATGGTTTGTATACGCTTGGCCCAGGGAGTGACACTATTAGAAGGTGTGGCCCTGTTTGAGTAGATGTGTCACTGTGTGTGTGGGCTATAAGACCCTCACCCTAGCTGCTTGGAGGTCAGTCTCCTCATAGCAGTCTTTAGATGAAGATATATAACTCTCTCAGCAATCATGCTTCTACCATGCCTGCCTGGATGCTGTCATGGTCCCACCTTGATGATATTGGACTGAATCTCTGAACCTGCAAGCCAGCCCCAAATATATGTTGTTTTCATAAGAGTTGCCTTGGTCATGGTGTCTGTTCACAGCAGTAAAACCCTAAGACACAAGGGAACTTGCAGTTACTGAATTGGCTCTTATGGTCTTTGCAGTGAAGAGAATATAGGGGACTATAAACATACACTACAATCCATGTAGTAGTCAGTGTGTGTGTGTGCGTGCACACACACATGAACATGATGAGCAATGTTTTAATAAAATTCAGAGGTTTTCATCTCTTTTACATCTGTAATATCCCCCCTTCTCCAAGAATCCTGGTACTCACTGAAAACAGGGATGATTGAATGAGAATCTCACTTTGTTTTTCATTTGCACCAACCCCCAATACATCAGATCCATAATATAGGGTCAGAGTAAAAATACAAAAATAAAATACTTCCACCAAGCTTTGTGATGTTCATTTTGGTCTGATAATAAAACCCACTAGAGGTTATAAAAGCATCTGTATGTCGAGTCCATATGTCTGATGCCCCTGCAGTGCTTTGGATGCCTTTGAGGAATGGAGAACACCACGTACCTAGAACGCTTGAGGACTTGGGTTCATCCCCAGCACTGAAAATGCAATCCCTTGGAATAATTCTTGCCTTTGGTTAAGCCATAAACTGGAAAAACACTCAGGTTTAAACAATTTTATATTTAAAATGACTTATTTTGGAATAAGGAATGATATAACCATGGCCCCAAGCCATGATGACTTCCTGTTTTTGTTCTCGATGGTGTCATGACCATATGTGTTGAGGTGGATCTGAGGAGGAGGTACCACCTCGGTGGTGTCTTACTGAACAGCTGCAAAGAGCGACTTAGCTTCTGGGAGAAATGTCTTGAAGGCCTCAGCTCTGCTCCATGAAGAAGACATTTGTTCAGCCACCCACCATGCCATCCATCCTTGAATTTTAATGAGTTAGCCTTTAGGCTGCTAGACAGAAAACAAGCCAGGCATTCTGCATCAACCCTGTCAGCTTCACACACTGCCTCTGAGACTAGAAATGAACTGTTTTTTTATTGTCAAATACATGATAATTGGGCTCAAAGAGGAATTTGTCTGAACATGCAAATTACATTTGTAAATAGCAACACTTTGGACTCGAAATCCAGCCACTCACAAGACTGACCATACTGATCCTTCAGATTGGGTAGCCTTCTCTAGATCCTGCCCAAAGTTAAACTTTCAGCTGTGGGCTTCGCTTCCACTAAGTCTTTAAGTCCTATTGTAACTGATACTGAACTGTTAGTTTTTTAGGTATCTGAACCAGCGTGAAGTATACTATCTGTCCACAAACACTGTTGATTCAATATTCCTTTCGCTGCATCAACTGTAGTGTGTCATTTCATCTGTGTCTGCTCCCCAGACCCTAACCAGTCCCCTGAAAGGTGATAAGTTCTTCAAAGGCAAAATTCAACTTATTCCCTTGGAATAAAACAGCAGCCATGATGCTGGACCACATTGAATCTGGATTCTAACGGATGAGCACAAGATGCTGTTGAGGGTCCTACATGCACAAGAGCTGACATTTAAAGACAGGGTGCTTCATGCCATACACACCCTTTACCCTAATACTACAGTCAACACTTGCATGTATAGTTTATCATTTCACTTTGAAAGCTGTTCACTGTTTAGGCCAGCGGGAGATTAGTTGTCTGTTTGCTGTGAGGAGCACAATATCATGTCTACTAAAAGATTATACCCAGCAGCTCCCAGTTCAGTTTTTCTTGGATTCTTTGTCAAGGCAGGTTATCTTTTCTTAGAGCAAGTGGAAAAGCTTGTTCATGTGAACACAGGGTTTCCAGCCTTCAGCCTCCAGGAGGTCTTTGGGAGAAGACAGTAGTGAGCCTCTGGCCTGGCACATTCTTTTTAGGAGCTATCTCAGACTTCTTGAATCCACAAGTCCCCTCCTCACTTCAGATTGTCAGTACTCTCAGTGGTCCTTCATAGGACCGATATGACCGGACACTTGATAAGACTTCAGTTACATAGTACTCTTCAAGAATTGTTAAAAGACAGGAAGTGTGCTAGTTTGAATGACAAGGTCTCCCCCCTCCCCAGAGTGGCATTATTTGAAAGGATTATGACCTGTGGCCTTGTAGAAGTAGGTGTGGCATTGCTGGAAGTTTATCTTGTGAAGGGGTGGGGGTGGGGGTGGTTTTGAGGTTTCTGAAACTCAAGCCAGGTTAACAGTCTCTTTCTGTTGCTTGTTCATCAGATGTAGAACTCTCAACTACCTTCCTAGCACCATGGCTGCTTGGATGCTTCCCACCATGACAATAATGGACCAAACCTCTGAACCTGTTAGCTAGCCCCAATAAAATGTTTTCCTTTATAAAAGTTGCCATGGTCATGATGTCTCTTCACAGCAATAAAACCCTAAGAGTTTTCTGTGGTATCTAGTTTACCGCCAAACTCTTTTTTAAAAATGACATGTTCGCAAACCCATGCATACACAAGGCTTCATGGAGAACACCAAAACCATCAGACCTAGGCGCAAACCCCCACGGCACAGGTGTACCAGCATGCTGGCTCCTTTCAGCTTGAGAATGAGGGCACTTGCTTCTATCCAAGGCTACTTTCACCTCTGTCTTTGAATCTGCAATGCATCCCCCCTCTGGAGACTCTCTCCACAGCCTTCATCTCTGATGCTGCACCTCACATCCCAAACAGTTTCCGTCCTTTGGGTGGGTGCCTGTAGTTGCTATTTTCCTGTTCTTCCCTCTCATCCAGAGTTTTCAGAGACCATGGTGTGTGTGTTTATTGCACTTACCTGCCATTCCCCTGCTCCCCATCCCCTCTGTGCTCCTGTCGCTTCAGGTAGTCTTTTCCCAAGCTGTTCTGTTCTTGCTTAGACCATTTTCAACTTCCTTTCTACTTCCTTCAGTGGATACTGTTCAGTGCATAGCTTATATTAATTTTGGTCTCCCAGGTTTCTGTTGCTGGCTTTCTTTTAATTATTTCTCCTTTTCGTAAATAAAAGTTTTAATTTCCTACAAACAAACATAATTTCTCTTTCTCTGATCTCATCAAATATTTTTAAATGCTACTCAATATGACAAGCACAGAGCTTCACAGCACCTGGATGTACCATGGATGTTTCAGACACCTGACATCATCTCAGCCCTTGCTCCAGTACAGGACATGCTTCTGGACTCCGTCTGAGTTGATACACTGTCCAGTCATTTAAGCTGGAAGTAGGGTTTTCATTGCCTGACCTTTGCCTTTGTTGCACACATTTAATAATAAACTCTGGCTAATTTTATTTGTTGTTTTCTCTTGTTGCTTTGAATTTTTTCATTTTTGGGTATATGTGCATACAGACCTACTTGTCTGTAGTGTATCACATGTATGCAGTACCCGTGGAGGCCAGAGAGAGGTGTGGGATTCCCTGGAACTAGAGTCACAGGCAATTGTAAGCGACCTGATGTTGGTGAATATAAGAATATCTAAAACACCCGTGGCCGTGACATGTTAATGTAATGGCCATGGCATGGTTGTGGTTTTACAAATGTGTACAGGTGATGTTGAAAACCTGAGCACCCTGTCCTAGTTCTACGTGCAGCAGGCCTGGTGTCTGCAATACTGAAGAATGCAGACGATAGGCCAGGGAATAGACAGTTCTCTCTCTCTCTCTCTCTCTCTCTCTCTCTCTCTCTCTCTCTCTCTCTCTCTCTCTCAACACCTAGAACAGATAGACAGGTTTAACTCCCACTGTCTGTGTTGCCAGGAATTGGCAAGGAAAGACTCATGTTCTGAAATGAACTGGATTTCTTCCTCATTTAGGCAATCACTAATAGACTAGTGAATGTTCTTCTTAAACACACCATTGTCTTCATCCTCAGCTGCCTTGATTTCTAATATTTCTTTAATATCAGTTGCAGACATTCATTCGTTCAGCAAACATACACATGCAACTGCGTTTATTCCTCATGGCATGCCATGGAACCCCAATTATCAATCATATAACTCCTGTCCTGTCTCTTCTGACCTGGGAAGATGGAAGCTACAGCTGTCTCCTGAGTCCTCAGGCCTAGCACACTCAGCACCTGGCCATTTCTTTTTACTTCTAAAGTTTCTTTTTAAAATTGTTTTTACATTTAAGTGTGTGTGTGTGTGTGTGTGTGTGTGTAAAATATGTTTGAGAATACATGACATAGTTCATGTATGGAGATCAAGAAACAACGAAGGAAGAGAGTTTTCTTCTTCCACTGTGTGGGTCCCAGGGGTTAAAGTCAATTCCTGAGGGTTGGTTGCAAGCACCTTCTTTCACTTAGCAATCTCCATGGCCCCTGGCCAACTTTTGAATGTATAAACCAACACCAACAATCTGTGTGGCTTTGCAACAAGAATGTCCTTCAGCAGGAGACTGGGTTGGGCCTCATACCAGATGAGCTTCCAGAGAAAAACTTTCTTACCTGGAGTGAGGTAAGGATGGGAGGAAGAGGCACAGAAGAACAAAGGAGGAGGTTTTTAGGTTTAGAGACCCAAAGGGTCAAAGTAAGAATGGATGATGTCATCCTCAAAAACTTGGAGAACTTTTATTAAATTTAGACGTGTGTGTGTGTGTGTGTGTGTGTGTGTGTGTTCTCAACACACATATGGACAGCGCTGGGCTTAGCACTGGATAAAGTGCCTCCTAGATATTTACATTTATACCCGTAGACCTGCACTGCATTCAGTGTAGATCAGAGAAGCTTCTTTTTAAGCAGTGGACAGCAGTCAGTGGAGCATGCTGAGAGTAAGAGACCCAGAGCTCGGCCCTGAAAGGAACATCTCTATCCCATGGGAACTCTCCATCACTATCAAGGCTCAGGGAACATCATAGAAGAGGAGGTAGGAAAAAATGTAAGAGCCGGAGGGTGGAGATGAATGTCGGGAGCTATCTTCTGGACATGCTGTGGCTACTGCAACCCTGACCTTACAGCAGTTGTGGTTACCTACACAGGACTCACACAAGACCAAGCCCCATCCCCACCCTCCCAAATCCCAGCGTACATGGAGTCGATGATCTCCAGGCCCCACCATTCACTGAGGAGCTGCTAGCAGTTGACTGTTGCTAGGGAAGGGAGAATCATCCTCTTCTGAGGGTGTTCTCGCTGGTAGGAGTCCCATGCTACAGTGGATCGCCCCTCACCCATGCACATATGAGCAACACTGGACTTAGTGAATTATTAGGGAAACTAAAAGATGTAAGTTGGGGGGGGGCATTGAAGAGGATATAGGAGGTGGTAGAGGGTGAAAATTCAGTCGATATGATCATATTTTATTGTGTACATGTATGAAATTCTCAAAAATAAAGAATAAAATGTTAAAAAGAAATAATCATTGTATTAGGGAAAAAAATAAAATGGGGCACAAGCCGGTGGAAGCTGGACAGGCTGAATGAAGGCTGGGGGGCACCACGATGACGAGTGAATAAATGAGCAGTGGGGGTGGGGGAAGGGCAGAAGAGTACAGCAGAGCATACGCTGTGGGAGGAGACTGAACTGGTCCTCGATGTCACTGAGAGCCATGCGTGGGTCAGTGGTCCTGATGTGGCCAGGGGCCGGGCTAATGTCTGTGGCCTTTATACTACCTAACTCCATGCAGATCTCCTTAGTCTATGCTTCACCCTAAAGCCGTGTTGGTATCCCTGGGCTGGGCTGCCATCTGAGGCAGCCGTGCTGTCCATGGTCCCATCTGTGTGGTACTGCATGGTACTGCATCTGGGGTCTTTGTTGATGTCTGTGGTTAGGCGTGTGTTACTACCTGATGTCATGCAGATATCTGTGGGCTGTGGTGCCACCTGAAGCCGTGTTGATGTCTGTGGGCTGCGCTGCTTCTGGGGGCCATGCCAATCTGAGTAGCCTCTGCCACCACCTGAAACCATGTTGATATCTGGGCTCAGGCTGCTACTGAGGGCCGCGTCTGGGTCTGTGGTTCTACTACAGCCAGAGTCTGTGTTGAGGTCTGTGGAGCATGTTAACAACTGAAGGCCATGTGGATGTCCATGGTCTATGCTGGAACTTGAAGCCATGTGGATGTCCTTGGGTCGTATTGCAGCTGGAGGCCATATTGATGTGAGCGGCCTGCGCAGCCTCTGGGGGCCGTACCAGTCTGAGTACCCTCTGTGGCCACGTGAAACCATGTTTATATCTGGGATTATGCTGCTACTGAGGACCACATCTGGATCTGTGGTCCTACTGTAGTCAGAGTCTGTCATGTCTGTGGAGCATGGTAACAACTGAAGGCCATGTGGATATCCTGAAATCATGCTGATGTTCCTGGGTCGTGCTGCAGCTGGGAGCCATATTGATGCAAAAGGCCTACCCTGCCTCTGGGGACCATACCAATCTGAGTAGTCTGTGCTGTCACCTGAAGACATGTAATCTCTGCCTGTGCTGCTACTGGGGGCCATGTCTGGTTCTGTGTTCCCAGATTCTGTGTTGATGTCTGGGGGGGATGGTAACAACTGAAGGCCATGTGGATGTCCATGGTCTGTGCTGCCACCAGAAGCCTCAGGTTGTGGTACAGCTTGGGGCAATATTGATGTGAGTGGCCTGATCGGCTGCCCCCTGAGGCCTTGATGTCCGTTGTCTGGGCTGCCTCTGAGATCCTTGTCTGGGTCGGAGCTCTTCCTGCCGGCTGTGTTCGCCACCAGATACCATGAGGAACCCCATGGTCCATGCTCCAGCTGACTGTAAAGAGCAAGGAAGCTACTTTGGCAGTGATATTGACGACTGCAGACTCACAACTCAAAAAGAGGGGCATGGAAGGCCTCGGTGACAACCTCTACTCCCTTCCCATACCCATCCCGCAAAAAGTAATAGCCTAAAAAGGAAGACATCAAAGAGGACTCCTAAAAATTGTGATAAGGATGCTGAAGAGGCAAGTGTGCAGGTGAAGGGCTCGATTTTCTTTAGGCGGTGGGGCACTAAGTTTGACCAATAAGTACACGGAAAACACAAATTGGACTTGCTTGTTGTTGTTGTCATTGTTGTTGTTGTTGGGTGGGGAACATCATAAGGGGTGGGTGGCAGACACAGAAGGAGTGGGGAGTGAGTATGATCGGGATGTACGATATAAAATTCCCAAAGAATCAATAAGAATGTTATTTTGAAAAAAAAGAGGAAAAAAAGGCAGAATTTTGCTACTTTCTGCTTCTGGAATTCTCCTCAATGCCCCAGACATTGACAACTTTAAAAATAGAAAGCTGTCAAAATTTATGGATGTTTTGAGAAAAATAACTCCACGAAACAAGCACACATTTATCTACGAATACATTTTTAAATAGTGGCTGTCATTAAGTCTGCTAGCTTAACAACTGATTTTGACAGGATTTCTTAAGAATAACAGGCACTTTTCTACATGGCACCCAGCTAATGCTAAATAAAGGAACACCATACACCTGTCTGAAGAAACAGAAAGCCTTCCTTACTCACGCCTGAGAGTGTTTCCTTGGCACTGAAGATCCTGGTTTTAGCTGGAAATTTTCTTCAATTTAGGAGTCCCAGTGATTATAATTCTGACTATTGCTGTTTTCCCATACTATAATTAATTATTTTTGCCAAGCAAAATATTTGTACATGTACTTAAAATGGTGCTTTTCATCATTTCTTTTACAAAGGAACTTAAATATGGCGTGCATCTAAGTAGCACTAAAACACATCCCTTCTTTCTCTGCTACCTTTTCAGCATTCTTCCCTTCAAAGCTACCTTAAGCCTTTTGTCTACAGCATCCCACTCTGCCTGCCCTGTCGACACTGATGCTTCTCTGGGCCCTGGACTGCCAAGTTTCTGCCTCTTTTATTGGCCTCTGAGGAAACCCTTCATCTGCCATGTTTCTTGGTACCTTGTCTCCCAATGGGTCCTTGTATTTCCTTGTATTTCTCTCTTTGACTAGATAGCATTCTCCCCTTCACTTCCTGAAGGCTAATGCTCAATGGTAACTTTTAGTTTGACAGGTTTGGAGATGCCACTTTCTGTCTCCTCTCGTGATCACTGGCTGAACATGGAATTCTACACTGCACATCATTCTCTACTTCTAGGGATCATACTGTAGCAGATGAGGTGGGTGACACAGTGCTCTATCAGCTCCCAGTCCCATCTCCTGGAGAGATCTGCTTTCCTCTGGATGCTTCCTTCACTCTCCTCAAGCTCAGGACAGTTCTCAATGACAGTTGAGCACAGTTTGTTAGTCACATTTAATGAATGGTTTCGATATGGAAATCATCCACTCCCTTAAAGGACATTTTCTTGAATTACTGTTTTTCTCTTTTGTACTTCTCCTGGCCTCTTTCTGGACCTATTATTCATTAAGTATTAGAAAATTTAATTTTTATATGTTTTCTTTATTTGTTTTTTGTCTGTTAAGAGTTTTTTGCATACTTTTTGGGGACATCAAGTCAGCCACATAGTGTGGATTTTTATGCTATAGATAATCTTTATACTGATTGCTTTCATCAATAAGGATTTTAAAATATCTTTTATATATTCTTTAAACAATTTCCTACATGCACACAATGTATTTTTATCCCATTCTCTTCATCTTCCCCTTCTGACTTCTGTAATACCTCAATGAATCTCCTTCTGATCCATTTTCATATCCTCCTGTTAAAATGTTGACTTATCTTGTTGGCTGGCTCTTGTATGGGTAACCATAGTTGTAGTAAGTTCAGAAGTTCAACAGCTATATCATGTCCAGAAGATAGCAGTTCACAGAACCTCTCCCCATCTTCCTACTCTTAAATTCTTTCTGCTCCCTCTTTATTAAAATTCCCTGAACCTTGTGGAAGAGTTGACGCAGGTGTTCTCTGCAGGGCTGGGGACATTTAACAGTCACTCATTCCCAGCCCCTTTGACCAGCTGTGAGTTGCTGTGTTAACTGCTGCCCACTACAGAAAGGAGTTATCCGGCCAAGGTTGACAGGAGCATTAATCTGGGGGTAATCATATTTAGAAGGCAGTTGGGCAACATGTTCATTTAGCAACAGATGTAGGTTTACCCACCCCAAGGCCTATCTCCTCCAGAACCTTGTTCTTTTAGCTAGGTTTACAGTGCCAGGTACAAAATCCTTCCTATGGAATGGGCCTCAAATCCAGTGAGAAAGTAGCTGGTTGCTTCTTTCACTTCTCATCACTTTGGCACACCTTCAGTGTGCCAGGCCAGTGTAATAGGATACAGCAATCACTGCTGTGTGCACTGATGACTTTTCTCTTTTATGGCCAGTATGATACTTTCTAACGTTGCTAGCCAGAGGGCAGGAAGCTCTGAGGTCAGTCTCAGCTTGATTTTTCTATGTCTTGCAATGAAAACGTATTGTGTCTATAGCAGTCTATTTAATAATGGTGAACGAAGAAGAGCAACGGCAAGCACCTGTATTGTTTGGGGAGCTTTGGTGGCCACTGTACCACAATGAGGACTTTAATAGATGCATTTGATTTATTTCAAAGCATTTCTTTAACTGAGAAGAACCTGTAAATCAAGTGCCTGATTTTCTAATTGTAGTTTCAGTTTATCCGTTGTCCTGGAGACCCATTCGCTGGTTTCCTCTTATGTTCTCAAGAGTGTGTTGGGTGATAAATTTATGATTACATCACTCATTGAGTCCTTGATGTATCCCAGTGTCCTAAGTGCTGCATGTGTAACAATGCTGTCTATACCATAAACCTGCATAGGAGATCCTGTCACCATCACTTTAAAGACTAGGAAAGTAAGGACATACTTAAATAACCTGTCTCAAGTGTCACAGCCACTAGGCAGTATATACCAAGAACTGGATTAAATGTAAGGGAACTGGGCTGGTAAGATGGCTCAGCGGTTAAGAGCACTGACTGCTCTTCTAGAGGTCATGAGTTCAAATCCCAGCAACCACATGGTGGCTCACAACCATCTGCAATGAGATCTGATGCCCTCATATGGGTGTCTGAAGACAGCGACAGTGTACTTACATATAATAAATAAATAAATCTTAAAAAAAAAATGTAAGGGAACTAATGGAATATCAAAATACTTATGTGCCTCACAGTCTCACAGGAGGCATAACAACATGAAACAAAGCTGAGTCCATCTTTAACAGTGGAGCTAAAGAGAGAGGGCTGAAGGGATTGCTACAGGATTTACAAAGGATAGATCATGTTAAAGTTGCCTTTTGAAGCATGAGTTAGGGACTTCCAGAGGCCTGGAGGTACTCCCCACTGTGTTCATACATTACTTCCCACGTGGCCTTCTCCTACTGGATTAAGCCTTCATGATTGTATTCCATTTTCATTTCCTGTTACTATGATGGCAGGGGCCATGCTTGGACTCAACTTTGGTTTCTTAATACCTGTTACACAGAATATGCTCACTGGAGAAAGTGTGGGTGAATTCCTCATCACAGGACTAAATTGAAGACATGTGGGAGGTGTTTTCGGAGATAGTTTGAAGGAAATTGTAGGCAGGTCAAAGAGCCTTTATTAAGAAGTACAAACATAGAAGACTATAGTAGGGTTGAAGAGGAAGGCCCACAGAGACAATGTCAGATGGTGGAGATGGTGTCTGGGGGCCCAGTGTCTTGTGTGGAGCAGCTCTCTGACTGGGTGACAGGGATGGATAAAAGTTTGATTGGTCAGTGAGTTGACCAATTGATTCTCAGTACAGGTATACGGACAATGAAGTGGGATAGGAGTTAAAATCATTGGTTCAATAGGGTTATTTGAGATGACCAGCTGGCTGCTTTCTAACTCTGAAGATTGGACTTGAATATGAACATTTCATGTTTGCTGTTGATTGTTCAGGTAATGAAGACCACATTATGGAAAAAGTAAATTTTATCGATTAGTTAGTACTCTCTGCTTTTTATTTGAAAGAAAGATACATCCTGAAAGAATTGTTTTGGATTCAGAATAGAAAGAACTACAGGAACACTGTCCTTTTCCAAACTTCGCTTCTAAATTCATGGAGCTTTAGAGAACCCACTGCTTTTCAGATGACTCATGCTCAACTAACAACACACAGTAATGCCTGTCACCAAAATAAGTGAGTGTATTCCAGAGAGCTACAAGAATTATCCCTCAAGAAATAATGAATTTTCTACAGTAAATTTAAGTTTTCACTTAAGAACCTTACTATAGTCTGAATCTCAGTGTGTGTGTGTATGTGTGTGTGTGTGTATGTGTGTGTGTGAGAGAGAGAGAGAGAGAGAGAGAGAGAGAGAGAGAGAGAGAGAGAGGGAAGAAGGGAGAGGGAGAGGGAGAGGGAGAAGCTAAGGTGGAAAGAGTAAGGAGAGGAAGAGGAGGAGAGGAAGAGGAGAAGAAAGAGGAGGAGCTAGGGAGGAGAGGAGCAGAGACAAGGGAACATGGAAGCAGACGTTCGCCTGTCTCTAGCAGTCAAAGGTAGTTGATATATCTAGGTTGGGTATTGGGTTACATCTCTGATTGTGTGGGCATCTTGTTATTGAGCATTACCAAACATACAAAGCCTTTGAATAATCTAAGCACTAGAGTCTCATTTTCTACCGGGCCCACATGAATAGTGGGGTGGTCTGGGCTCAGCCCAGCCTTGTGGAGACAGCGTGGAATATTGGCAGAGCCATCTCCCACGTTGGCATCTCATGGGTGGCAGGGCCGGTGTTTCTGGCTGGCTGTTTCTAGCTGCAATGTGTGCATGGCCTCTGGCTGCTTCCAGCTGCAGAGCACTTGGCTTCAGGCCGAGGCATATGGCGGCCTGAGCTAAGCAGACGCCTCCACAAAGATAGTCAGCCTGTCCAGCAGCCTTCATTTAAGTATCTAACTCAACAGAGGGAGAGGGAGGGGGAGAGGGAGAGGAAGGGGGGAAGGAGAAGGAGAGGGAATCTCTCTCTCTCATTGGGCTAGCTTGCCCATTAGACTAAGCTATCTAGAGGGAGGGGGAGAGGGAGCGGGAGAGGGAGAGGGAGAGGGGAGGGAGAGTCTCTCTCTCATTGGGCTAGTTTGCCCATTAGGCTAAGCTAGCTAGCAGGCCAGGAAGCCTCAGTGATCCACCTGTCTTTCCTTTAGTGCTACTGGGATTGCAAGTATATGCCACCATGCCTGGCTTTCAACAGTCCATGTTTTGAAGGCTTGACAGAATCTTTAGGCCCACAGCTCCTTGTGTCTCTCTATGCTGTCTAGTGCCATAAGATAGTAGTGTTCATCTGTCCTCTCCTCTTCTCCTCACAACCTCTCTCCTCTCACCCACTCAGGGTGGTATACTGGGTCATCATCAAAAGCAACAGACTCAAGCAAACATGGGCTGAAACCTTTGAAACTATAAGCCAAAGCAAAACTCCTCCTTTTAAAGTTGTTTTTCTTGGGCATTTTGCCACACTAATAGGAAGCTGACTAATGCAAACCTCTTATTTGAAAGATTCTTGTTAAAAGTTTGTTCTCAAAGGAAAACAAGAGAAAGAAGGTATTTCTAGTTAGCCTTCCCTTATATTTTAAATGTATACAGGGTAGGATCTGTACTGCTACAGGATTTGCTTGCCTCTTACAACACAGAACCCTGCCAATTAATTGTTTACCAGAAGTCTCTGATGACCTCTCTAATTGGAACATGAACTGTTCTGCTGTGTCACATCCTATGCCATTTATTCTTGTTGACGTTAGAAGTGCTGTGTATATATGCTGGAAACACCTAGCTGTAAGCAGAGGAGACTGTATGAAGATGAGTGAACCATCCAATGGCCTAGCTAGGGAAATCTGGGCTACGTAAAGCAGGGATGTGCTTACTTTAATTTAGAAGAAAAAAGTAAAGAGTTGACTTCACATGGTATGACTGTGCTGTCCATCCACACCCAGAATGTTTACATCTGACGGGCAAGAGAAACTAGAGAGTAAAAAGCCTGATGGCAACTCTTAGATTCCAAGTACCTGGCACACATAGGGCCACCATTTCAGATCCGCTGAAATGCATCTTCACTGTTCTGTACAACATGATTGTACAAACCATTGATTTATCACGGCTCTCCATTCTCAAGAAAAAGAGGCAGCATCTGTGGATGCTACATTATTTACACGACAGTCTGACTTCAAGTAAGCTAACATCTTAAAAGTATGCCTACACATGGATGGATGGAATCCTGCAATGTTCTCTGTTGAATAGTTCGTCTCAGAAGCAGAGTGGATGCCAATGGGCAAACATTATTCAGTGCTAGGAACACTAACTCAGATCATCCTGCTACTGTGCTACTTTTTCTGCGGTCACAGATAATCCAGATGTTTGTCTGTTGTTGTTTTCCTTGCTTCTGTTTACTGATGTTGCATGCTGAAGAATCCTCTTAGATTCTTCACTCCCTGCCATCACCCTGTCTTCTCAAGGGACCCAATGTAAGGCTTTCTTGCCTGCTTCACGTTTTTCATTGAATCTGGCCCCTTGTGTGAGAAACCCAGCTCGAAAGGCTTCATCCCTTCTCTCCCCATCTAGTCTTGTGGCTCTTAGTTCTGGCTGGTTATCATAGGCAGAGAGGGAGATCTATTTAAAACACCCAAATCCCAGTCTAGATCAATGGAAACCGTCAGCTTAGTCTGAAAGATTAGCTTGATGATTCAGTTTCTTCACTAGCATCCTTCTGGTAACATTAACATCACTCTATGAACTTACGGCATGTATGTACTTAGCAGTAATTTTGGAGACATTGTCTCCCCTCTTCATTTGTCTGTACAGTCTATTTTCTCTAAAAGCTCAACTGAGTCCCAGCTCTCTATATCTAGAAGCTCTCTAATTTAGAAGAAAAAGTAAAGCGCTAACTTCACACGGCATGACTGTGCTCACTGTCCATCCACGCCCAGAATGCTTACATCTGACTGGCAAGAGAAACTAGAGAGTAAAAAGGCTGTACATCAGGCTTAGCTTATTTCGGCTTATCTGAAGACCCATGATAGGTCTGTACAAATGAGATGTCTCCTAGCCGATCTTGTCACAACTCTTCCTGTCACCTACCATCCATTCTCCACACAGCATTCCAACTTTCTAAGACTGACCTTAGCAAAGGGACATGGATCGTGTTCCTTTGGACTTAAACCCTCCCAGTGAGCTCTCTTTGTTCCTAGATTAAAATCCATACTCTCCAAACAGGTTCACAAGTTTCCAGCAAGTCTAATCCCTTGTCTTCCCACTCTCCCAGGACTTTCTGTGACCCAGACATAGATCCTAGTTTGATGTGTTTTTTTCTGCCTGGCTCAAGTAGCTTCTGGTGCCAGGATGAACTCAGACTCACCTTTTCAATATCACCTCGATGACAAACTAAATTCACAATTGTCCATACACTTATGAATGAGAGGAGATAAGTAACGAGACAAGTGTATTGAAAAGTATACTTGAGCTGGGCAGTGGGGGTACACGCCTTTAATCCCAGCACTTGGGAGGCAGAGGCAGGTGGATTTCTGAGTTCAAGGCCAGCCTGGTCTATAGAGGGAGTTCCAGGACAGCCAGGGCTATACAGAGAAACCCTGTCTCGAAAAACTGAAGAAAAAACAAACATGCTTGGATTAACCAACATGAACTTTATCAAAAGGATTATCAGTTTGCTTCCTTCAAGCCTTAGCCAGGTTCACAAAACCAGAAGAAGCAGAATGAGATACAATGGTTTTTTAGAGAGCCTATCCTCTAGCCCAAACAGCCCTCAAACTATGTAGCCAAGAGTGAACTCGACCACCTGATCCTCCCTCTACTTCTTAGATGCTGATATTTCAGCATGCCTGACCCCGGGATGGTAACTTCCCCCCTTCCCTAACCTACTTGGCTTCTTTAAAAACAGTGTCTTGCTAGTCAGCCTTTGTTGACTTGGTACTTGATAGCCCAGGCTGATCTTAAACTAGTATGGCCTGGGATGGGGGAGATGGCTCAGTGGTTAAGAACACTGGCTTCTCTTCAAAATGACCCAGGTTCAATTCCCAGCACCTAGGTAACAGATCACAATTTTCAGTTACTCCTGTTCCATATCAGATGAAGGATTCTGGCCTCATCAGGTACCAGGCATGCACATGGTGTACAGATAAACATGCAAAAAAAACACACACACACACAAATATATATATATATATTAAAAAGTAGGGTTTAAAAATCATTTTAAGAAAACTAAAATGTACGTTAGTTTCCCAGTACTTCACATATACACATACACCAAAAAAGGCATGAATGTTGCATATTTTTTTTAAAAAAGCCATATAGTTGTATAGTTGTATATAGTTGTGTGCGTCAAGCCTGACTTGTTTGCTATTGTAAAGCAGCCAGACTTTCAACTGGAGAAGCACTGAATTTGAGTGCTGCTGCTGTCTGAGAAGAACAGAGCATGGAAACTGGTTGGGAGACTGAATACTACCTAGCCCAGAAAAGAGAGGTCCTCAATCAGTAAAAAACCACGGGAGTTGGACATCTCTGTACCACTGGAGTGTAGTACCCTAGCCATACTATTTTGACAACTCATGAATCAGGCAGAAAGATTTCTAAGCAGAACAAGTGTTTAGAATCACAAGACATAAACATCCTCCTAGGCGCCTGTGTCTGACTTGTTAGAATTAGGACATCTACTGGAGGCCATAGAAGAATCTAGAAACTACCAACACTTAATGAAATTTCACCTTCTCTAACTATAATTTTCTGGTTATGATCCTACTTATTTGCATTTGTTATGGTTTGAAATGAATGGGTCCCTAATACCCAAATGTTAAAGGTTTGGTCCCAGTCTGTGGGGTGGCAGAACTTCTAAGGGGTTGGGAGTATATATCGCTCAGTGATATAAAGTGTGGTCAAAGGTTAAGCTCCTGAACTTGGTCTCTAGGATTCCTAAAAGGGGGGAAAAGGAGGGAGGAGAAGAGAGGGAAGAGGAAGAAAGTGAAGAAGAGGTGGGGAGAAGAAGGAAGAGAAAATAAATAATACTTAGAATCTTGTGAGAAGTCTGGTCATTGAGGATATGCCCAACTGAACCTTGGGACCCTAGTTCTTTGTTGAATCTCTCATGGGGTAAATGGCTTTGCTCTAGTACGAGATTTTTACCATGATGTACAGCTTGGCCTAAAGGCAGCAAAGCTAACTGATCATGTACTAGAACCTTCAAAGCTTAGAGCCAGAATGAGTCTTTTCTCTCAGTAAGTTGATTATCTCTCAGGAGTTTGTCACAGAAAGAGAGAACTAAGTCAGTGTTCACATAGGCAAACTGATTTTGGTATTTTCCTTCTTAAATGTTTGCTCAGAGTCCAAACAATTCACAGTCCCCTAAGTACAAGGGTTTTTCATAGACATTTTGCATCCTTATGACTTTGTATAATGCATAGAATGGTCCCTAGAAATAAAGGTAACCTTTTCTCTCTAGGGAAAATGTTCACAGCTTCGGTGTTTCTCAGATACTTTCCAAGAAGGTATTTACATATAAAGAGTAGCACATTCATGCTTTTACCATCAACAGTTGTTAAAGGTGTCCTTAATTTCCAATAGCCTCTCTCTGGTGCTTTTCTTTGCTGAGAAAAAGCTGATAGAGTATTTACAGTCGATGTAAGAAATGCTCTTCAAACAAAAGGGATGGAATCTTTCAGGCAGAATGGATGCCTTTCATGCAATGCAGTGTAACTCTTTCTATGTGGCTGTTCATAGGAGCAGTGGCTGTCACTAACAAGTCACAGATGTTGTCCAGGGAGATCTTCTGGACAGTACCTGACAAGCTTTTAAAAATATTTGCTTGATTCTGTTTTATGCATGTGAGTGTTTTGCCTGCATGTATGTATGTGTGCCATGTGTGTACCCGGTGCCCATGGATTTCAGAAGAGTTCATCAAATCTTCTGGAACTGGAGTTATAGATGGTTATGAGTCACAATGCAGGTACTGGGGACCAAACCCAGGTCCTCTACAAGAGCAGGAGGTCTTTGTAACTACTGAGGCATCTTTTTAGCTCCCAAGTGGCTTGAGGTCTCTTCCTATGTCATTTATTTTACGTTAGGAGAAGAGACCAAATCCAATACTTTTGTACACACTAATAACTGTATCTTTCAGGAATGAAAACTGGAGAAAAGCAGCAGCCGCTGCCCCACCCCCATCTCCTACACTAATATGCCTTTAGTCTTGTCTGACCTTCTCCTCCAGGCATCTGGATTATGTTCCATCTACACAAGAGCCCAGTATTTTCTCTTCTTGGTAATTTAACACACCCAGAGCTACACATGTTTAATTTTTGTTAGCGGCTACCTTAAGACAACATGAATTCGAGCCATTATGTGACTTCAGTAAGATTATGTTTATTAACCAAGACTACCTATTATTGGGGTTTCTAGGCCAACAGCATGAAATGAAATGAGATCTTTTTTACTAATGTGTGTGTGTGTTAAAATACATCATACATATGTATATATAGTTTCTCCACAGAAAGCTTACTTACAAAGTTGAAACTAATCTGTTCATCAGTGTCCACCCTTCCCAGCTGCTGCTCCAGTCTCCCCCACTCCAGTCTAGCACTGTCTTTACCATGTTCTTTTGCTCTGTCTCTTTCCCTAATTAGACTGGCAGAATGTAAAATTTATTGTGATCCTTAGAAATGAAAATTTGTGATTTCTACCTCCCACACAAAGCTATATGAAGCAATAAAAATAAAATGATAGTGTGTTTTTCAAAACGAGAAAAGAAGCTATCCCTAACTTAGGAAGGAAACCCATTAACTAAGGTGAAATACCTTTACATGTACTTACCAAGGGTTTTGATAACGGTGGGTTATTTTTTCCATCGCTCGAAGACTTAGTTCGCCATGCTGAAAAAGGAGCAGAGCTAAAGGTCAGGCTCGTTCCTTAGTGAATAGGGATCCTCGGGTTTAAAGACTAAGCATCTATATTCCTCCTCAGAAAGAGAGTCAGGGTTGAAAATGAAGTAGGGATGCTAAATTCAGCTAAAAGAAAATCAGAGGAGATGGTTGCTTCCTAAACTGGTAGCTGCTGCTTTCTGAACTAAGAGGAAGGAGTCACCATGAACTCCACTCCCTCTGGGTGACTGGAGAGGGGCTACAGATAGGCTTCAGGGATTGTATGGTCTAGCCTGGAATCCCTGGGTGCCCCCACATCTTTCTGAGTCTGGAAGGAGGCAGCACTGTGGACTATCAGCCATCATTTAGGCAGGCAGTTGAGGGCTCTTCAGAGGCAACAAATGTGACCGCAAAGTAGAAAAGAGCTGGTGTTAGATGCCTGTATCAGATCTGAAAACTCTGATAGCTGAGAAACTATTTGGTAGCTAAATATCAGTTTCACATTTGAAAAAAAAAAACAGCACAGGATCCCTCACAGTGCTGTGTAATGATACATTACTCCTGAATGAACGATCCCGAAGTGTCACCTTCTTTCTCCTCATCTTTTTAAATAAGCCAGGAAACAAAGGTGTCACGTTCATATTCCAAAGGGATTGAGTTTACAATCATTTCTCAGTTTGCCGTACTACAATTGAAAAACTACAACATGAAATATCAAAAAGCATCCCACTTTTGCTTAGGAATGCATTTTAAACATTTATGTTGATACGAGGTACCAGATTCATAACAATTCAAAAACAGCAATATCGGTGAAAGTGCAGCAGCAACCAGCAACCCGGGATGCTCTCACCCTTTGCTCCTGCTCGTCCCCTAGCTTTGGCTTAGAATGACTTTGCAGGCTGCCTGCCTAATTGTTGTATGTGCTCTGTTTTCTTATGCTACCTGTCTGCTCAGGTGACCTAAAATGGCAGCCTTGACCCTCACACAGAAAACATGTGTACAAAGATAGGATCATGTAAGAGTTCACCCAGCAGTCAACAGAAAACATCTAAGTAGTAATCTACAAACCGTAGAAAAGGTCATGGCATCAGTTGATTCCTGGCATAAAATTAAGTCCCTGAAAACTGAATTTGCCTATTAATTCATAAATCATCTTATCCCCATCTTTGGGCAAATATACTCGGACTTGGATGATCTTCTTTGATCTCTTGCTACTCCATGCTTAACAACAAAAACATGATTATCCTTAGGAAAAACTAAAAATATCTTTTTTCCATGTCTCTTAGAGCTCCATGTGTTAATGTTAAAATGTTATCTGAAATAAGCTTGCCCTTTTGTATTTTAATTTATTAACAAAATATACCATGATTTATTTGAGCAGTGATACTCACTGAAGCATTAAACCTAATAAAGTCCGAGTCAAATAAACATTTATATTGGTACATTATTCATTATAAGGAAAATATTGATCAATAGATTAGTTCAGCTAGGGAAGTAGCTCAGGGGTAGAGTACCTGCCTAGTAAACACAAGGTCCTGTATTTCATCCCAGGACTACAAATAAATAAACAAGAATCTAAAATGTCTATACAGTCTACCAAGAAATAATATTTTAAAAAAATTAGTGAAATTTTTATATATCTTCTAACAGTTTCAATTACTAAATATAATTATAGGTTCAAATTAGACATTTACTATGAAGCCATGTTTAAATAAGTCTAGGTACTACCCAAAATGAAATGCCTGCTAATTATATCTAGCAACAGGGAGCTGGACACATTTTCTGAATGAATAAAATCTGCTAAAATTGGATTAAATTGATTGCATGCATCTGGGGCTAGCGCTATTGGCCAGCCATTGCTTACAGCTTCCTATTTTTCCTCAGCCTACCTCTAGAATAGCCCTGTCATACTCAGGTGATCTTTGGGATTGTTTAGAGGAATTCTTGCTTTATTATGATATTTCATAATGCTTTTGAGAAGGTATCTGATTTAGCTTTCCTTACTGGAAAGGACCATGTTATCCATTTCTGTAACTATGGGGTTTTTCATCAGTAAAACAGACACAATGCAATGTATTTCAAGAATGTGTACACACTAAGGTTTTCTTTTCCAGCCTCCTTCCTTGCTAACACTGGGCTCTCAGTACCAAACAGTGAAGTGGAAAGGGCCCCTCTGGCTACCCTTTGTTATGCTAATGGATTTGTTCTCTTCTTGCTTCAATTTGCAAAATATCATGGTTAACCTCTTAGGTGCCATTCTTCCCACAGCCAGTGATAAGCAACCGCATTGTTGTGACTGGGCCACTAAAATGCATAATGTTGCCTATTTTAGACTGGAATTATTGAATCAAGAAAGGCAGAAAGGTCTTTGCAAGACTGGGGCATCTGAAGTATTCATTTTATATTCAGAGCAAGGGTTGAAACAAAACAATTGTTTCTGAAAAATGCCAGTTTTTAAGGCTTGTAGTCTGTGATGCATTTTTACCATGAGAGAGAGAGAGAGAGAGAGAGAGAGAGAGAGAGAGAGAGAGAGAGAGAGATATTGACTCACATTTCATTTTATGCTGTTACAGATAAGCTTGCAGTCTGACATGAATGTTTTTGTCATTGTTGTTTGATTGCAATGTTTTAAATAATTTGAACTAATAAATCAACATTAAGTAAGCAGTAAATGCTGGATTTTTGTGAGTCTGTTAACTATGGAACCAGAATCACTGCTTTCTGTTGTGTATTCACAAGATACCAACTCTATTGTGGTTTTTACCGAGCTTATAACACTAGACAGTTTTAAAGTATAGGCAGAGAGAAACATTAATGCCACTAGATGCCATTTGTTAATTCCTGCTGCAAGAAATACTAGGCCAGCATGATGCACACCTACCTCTTAATCCAGAGAACAGTGCTCCGAGGGTTTGCTATTCAACTGTGGTAGGCAGAGTTTCAATAGTCCCCAGAATTCTCATTTTCTAGTAAACATATCTTTTTCCCAGATATTCTATCAAATACTGATCCAGGGCATCGCTGGTGAGGGATTTTTAAATATAATCAAGACTCTAAAAATCCATTGAATTTAAGAAAAGATTTGCCCAATGTGGTAGGCTTGTAATGCCAGTTACTTGGGAGGCTGAGGCAGGAGAATCATAATTTCTACTTCTGCCTAGGCTTGCAGAGTGTCTAGGCCAGTCTAAACAACTCAGTGAGACCCTGGCCCCAAACATAAAGTTGAAAACAGACTGGAATGGAGCTGTGTTAAGGAACACTTGCCGAACATCTATAGGTTTAATCTCTTTACTATACACACACATACACACACACACTACAGAGAGAGAGAGACAGAGACAGAGAGAGACAGAGAGAGAAGAGAGAGTGCCTCAGTTAGCCTAACCTAATCAGAGCTCATACAAGACCCTCAACTCCTTGACAAAGGGGCTGTAAAGTTGAGGGGCATGAGACCTGAGAAAGATTGTTTTAATAGCTTTGAAGGTTAAACGAGTCGTGTGGTTAGGAGTTTGGGCCTTCTCTAGCTGAGGATGGCTCCTGGCTAACACATACCCCTATAACCACAAGGAAGTAAGAGTTGGCCACAACCATATGAACTTGAAAGAGATACCAAAGATGATAGTGATACCAAAGTTCACTGTCAGCTCTGGGAGACCTGAGCAGCAAATCAGCCATGACATCCTCAGACTTCAGACCTATAGCTCTGTGAGCAGATACATAGTACTCCATTGCATTTCAGAATTTGTGATTATTTGCTAAGGAGCAGTAGAAAACCAATATAATCTCCATTTTAGAAGTGGTAAAAATCAAGGTGCTATAAAAATATTAGTGAACACAGATCCCAGAAAAGGGAGAAGATAAAAGTCCCCTAACTGTATCCATTTAGCAGAATAAAATAGTAGCCTATGACCTGTCTAGACACAGCATCTTGATCTCAGTAAGAGTACCACACACGAGTTTCATCTTACGTAGCAGGCCTTAAATCTAGTTTTAAACAGTGGTTGCTTACTCTCATAGTATTGCTGCCACTATTGCACCAGCAGTACATCTTGCCAGGTCGGTTGTCATTATAGCTCGCAGGGTTTACGTTGGATAAGACTGATGAGTACCTTATTCTTCCAGAAGCACCCATAGCATCTTCCAGCACTGAGAAAGCTAGCCAGTAGGGATGAACCTTCCAGGTTAGTACCAGCTTGTTTTCTTCATGTTCTATGACTCGACTATGTGTTCTTTTTAGTGATAGGATCTTATTGTTAAGTTCCAGAGGGTAACCAAAAACAGCAGTAGCCTATAATGTTTTGAGGTCGATGGGACCCCTCCTAATAAACAATCCCCAAAGAGGTAAACTATCCCTGGTATGGGCTTTATATTTAGCAGCCTTTGGTGTCTTGGTGGGGTACTGATCTCCTCCTCCTATTATGGAGTACCTCCGTTTAAACCCATATATACCCCAGCACTAGGGGGGCAGAGTCACGGGAATCTCTGAGTTTGAGGCCAGCCTGCATATTTTAGGAATCTTTTATACTATTAGACTTCCATATGACTTTTTCAAAGGTCTTTAATGTAAGTAATCATTCCCCATACTTCCTCTTCTACCTTGTGTTCCTAGTCATGACTCAACTTAATTCTTCTGCCTAATGACTCCCCATTCCCCTTTCATACCACCTGCATTCTTCCTTCTTCCTTCTTCCCTCCCTCCCTCCCTCCCTCCCTCCCTCCCTTCTTCCCTTCTTTCTTTCTTTCTTTCTTTCTTTTCTTCCCTCCTTTCTTTTTCAAGACAGGGTTTTGCTGTGAAGCCCTGGCTGTCCTGGAACTCATTTGTCTGTACACAAGGCTGGTCTCAAGCTCAGAGATCTGTCCGCCTCTGCTTCCTGAGTGCTGAGATTAAAGGCGTACTCCAACTCTGCCTGGCTCTTTTTTTTTTTAATTTAACATAACAGTTTCATTGATTCTCAGAGAGTTTCACAGTATGCATCCCAACCAGTCATACTAATTTCCCTGTTCTTGCCCACCTCACCCCCTTGTGTTCTCTTTCCCAAAAAAAGTAATAATACAAATAAGAACTTCAGCCGGGTGGTGGTGGCGCACGCCTTTAATCCCAGCACTTGGGAGGCAGAGGCAGGCAGATTTCTGAGTTTGAGGCCAGCCTGGTCTACAGAGTGAGTTCCAGGACAGCCAAGGCTACACAGAGAAACCCTGTCTCGAAAAACCAAAAAAAAAAAAAAAAAGAAAAAGAAAGATAAGAACTACAAAAAGGTCTAGTTTGTGTTATCCATATACTCACTGGAGCATGATCAGTGGTCTGCCCCTTAAACACATCTGAGTACTTTGCATCCCCAACCGGAGTCCATCCACTGTGGAGAGCCACACTTCAGCATCCCTATAACACTTAAGAGTACTGTTCAGTGGCTTCCTGTTTAGGCTGTTAGTTTTGGAGGAGGGAGTACTTGGGATAGGAGTAGAGCTGTCACAGAAGTTTTCCATGTCCCTCTCTGTCAACTGTGCATCTGTAGTCATCTATATCACAGCAAAATCAGCCTCCTTGCTCTTCACAGACAGCAGGAACATGGCATACAGGCCTCCAGATGGTTTCTGGTGACAGCTCAGACCTCTATCATGGCTCCCAGGTGCATTGGGACCAGAGTCCCAGACAAGCCCCTTGGTGGCAGCACAGGTCCAGACATTACCATCCAGTGGTAGTGCAGGCCACTTAGATCAGTATGGCCCTTAGCAGCAGCTTAGCCCAGGGACATCAACATGGCATCAGGCTGCAGTACAGACCACAGACATCCACATGGCCTTTAATGGTAACATGGGCCATGGACATTAACTGAGATCCCAGCTGTAGTAGGACCATAGACCTGGTCATGGCCTTTGGCAGCAGCAGGGGCCCATTACTATGGCCTCATATGACACCATTTGTATTCTTTGTAAGCCACATTCAGTTTTTTGTTGTTAGTTTGTTTTATTTTGTAAACAAAATCTTGTATAATCTATGCTTGCTTTGAACTTCTGAAACTCCCATCTCCATCTTCCAAATGATGTCATCTTAGGCATGTACTGACATGCTTAGTCATACGTCATACATTAAAGCCATAAACATAAGATTGATTCAAAAGTTGTATGTTTCTGTCATTTCTTCCTTGTGCTCTTCCAGGGAGACAAATGGCTTCCTAATACATTCTGTCCTTCAAAATACACTAAGACTTTCTTTCAGAGAAAGACCAGACCCATCTTTGCTGGAGTGGTTCTGAGTGGTTAAATGGGTAACTGGCCTTCTGACATCAACCCTATAGCCTAGCCCCCTTGGTGATTCCCATCAGAGCCTGAATCTAAGGAGATTTTACTCCTTAGATCTCCATGTGCAACCACTGCAATCTAACCAAGTGCCTTGTTTGCGATTGTATTCACTCTTGGATTTGTCTAATGCGTTTGCTCCTGCTGTGGATTCTGAAACTAAAAGGTGAGTTTCCTTATTTAATTGTCCAATTAGCTCTACTTCTATTGGTAAACTTTCCCTCATTGTGAAAAGTACTTTTCAAGTTAAGGTGTGTGTGTGTGGGGGGGGGGGTAACACAGTTTTCAAGCAGTTGTATTGAACTTGCTGGGAATAGAATGATTACTAATCTAATGCAACTTAATTTTTTTCTGCATGAATAACAAAGGCTGTGCAAGAGAACAAAAGCAATTTCAGCTTTTACGTCTCATCATTTCAGCATCTACCCCATGCTAAGCACCAGGATGGAGAACTGAGTGGTACTGATACTGTCAGTAGACAGTCAAAAAGTCAAAGCCAAATAAGCCACTGAAAGCCCTGCAGGGGCTCAGGACCACAGTGCCAGGCAAGAACCACTTTATAAACTGCCAACAACGGTTAAACCTAAGATCCACAAGAGAAAGATCCTTTCCACAATTTTTGAGCAAAATTTGAAGCAAGCTTAAATTAAATACTGGCCAAGATGATGGACTCTAGCCAAGACCATTTCAGGATTCCCAGGAAAAGGTGATGAGGTACATTTTGCAGAGACAGACAGGCACACCCATAAGGCCTCCATATTTCACATCAGGTCTAATCAGGGCAAGCATATATCCTGAAGTACTTCCTGCCAGGGTACCCTCTCACCTATATGTGATCAAGCACACCAGGTGCAATTTGGTCACAGAAACTTGTTTAGGGGCATGAAAACATGAAAAAAAAAAAGTCTCCAGCATTTCAGAAAGTATCTGTTCTTGCTCAAGTTACAGGTTAAAGTGTTTTTGTTTCATGGATCTCTTAGGGACAGTAACTAAAACTTAACTTTGGCTTAATAATACCACAAAGCAAAACTCCCCTCCGCCCACCTTGAATTCTTCTCTACTTGAGGGAGGTCCTGAAGCATTCATTTTGCAGTACTCTGTGTGTGTGTGTGTGTGTGTGTGTGTGTGTGTGTGTGTGTGTGTGT
>NW_021620852.1:2600217-2613287 GCF_004785775.1 Grammomys surdaster
TGTGTGTGTGTGTGTGTGTGTGTGTGTGTGTGTGTGTGTGTGTGTGTGTGTCCAAACAGAGAAACAGAGCTGGGACCACATGCATAAGGCTCTCTATACTTAATGAATTCTTGATTTTTTTCTTAGACGCTTGGCTAAGGTTCCTTGGCTTGCGAGCTTCACAGTGGGGAAGCAGAGAGAATGCCACATGTCTGGTGTCATCTGCTCCTCATTCTATGCATTTTTGTCAGCATAGCTGCGGTGCTCTGCAAGGATTGTGTGTGAGCAATAGAGGAAACGATCATTGCAAATTTATAATGCTTTAAGGATTTCCTCCAGTGACCTTAAGAAGAGAGCATCAAGGCCAGATTTAGAAAACAGATGTCCTGGTCTTTTATCCATCTGGGCTCATGGTATTAGATCATGTTCAAATTGCAGAATTCTTCAACAATAAACTTTTAAAACTTATCGGTGGAGTCAGACAAGTTTTACTGGACCATATTCTAAGTCCATCAATCCTTTCTGAACTTCTAGTCATTGTTCAATAATACGAGTCGAAAGTGTATGAGATGTGCTTCATTTCTGACTTAAATTTAATGATTAGTAGAAAAGCTGTTACTTATGTTAGAAATATACTCAAGATGTTACGTCAAGCACTGCGAGGTACTTTAAGAGAGAGAATTTCCTTACCAGCTTCATATAATACAGGGCTCTTTTCCTTTGCTTTTTTTTCCTGCCAATATATCCACATCATAATAAAAATGACAGATAAAAAGGATGTATTTATTTTCCAAGTCACCAACAACTGCCTGCAAAGTCAGGTTTATCTACGAGACAGGCCACGGGCTGCTATGATGCCTCATTTCCAAATGAACTGCATTTTAAACTATCAGTAATATTTTAAAATTTTGTTTTAGCTGATATTTGAAAATCGCCGTGATGCTTTAATATGTGCGAATACCGGGTAGAAGAGTTAAGCCATTTTAGACAGACCTAGCTCTTCAGAAGTTCCTCATCTCTGGGTGGTGAACTCCTTCAGAATCTCTCTCTGGGAGATTTGAAGTAGCCATTTACCTTACTGCTGTTTAACCCCAGCTCGGCACTCACTGATCAACCCACTCCAATCTGCTCTCCCTAGGCCTCTGGTAATTACACTTCATCATCTTCGATAAGATCAACACTTAGGGATTCTGGATGTGAGTGAGATCACTTGTCTCCCTGTGCCTGGCTGACACTGAGAGGTTTTCTACACAAACACAGGGATAGGACATGCATATCACCTACACAGGATCAACCATAAATATGTATTTTTTTCCGGAGGTTCGGATTCGCACAGCCTTTATATGAAAACTACTTTCTTCAATTTATTTGAGGAATCCCATACATGCAAACTTTGTAAAACACACAAATAAAGCATGAGGGCCAACAGAGCAAATGGTGTGACTATATTATTTTCAAGGAAGGAGGAGGGTTTCTCCTCTCTCACATGCAGTCAGCATGTGGCATGTTCACTAAGACTTCTTGGGATACCATAAAAGTATGTTACTGTAGCCGGCACTTAGGAGTGAAAGGTGTTAATGCAATTGTTTTTATGTTAAACCACAAATTATTAGATGGAAATAATTGGATGATTTTGTAAAGTTGAGAACTAAACACTAGACATATCCAGCTCAGAACAAAGTACTTCAAAGGCATAGCTGCTTTAAGATTTGTATTTTTTTTCTTGCTTAAAATTGTGTGTGTGAGAGATGCAGGTGTCCATGGAAACTGGGGGTCAGATGCCCTGGGGCTGGGTTACAGACAGTTGTTAGCTGTCTTTTGTGGGTGTTGGGAACGGCAGTATGTACTCAACTGCTTAGCCCCTGCAGAGCTGTCTTAGAGAAAACATTTTTTATTTGTCTTTTATAACTTGGTTGCAAGGAGGGAAGCTTTATTATGCTTTAAAAAAATCTCTGGCTGAGGCTGTGCACTTGCCTGGAATGCACGAAGCCCTAGTTTCAATTTCCAGTGCCACCAAATGTGACTCAAGACTGGTGGCTGCTTTCATGATCATTCTAAATAAACCCAAAGATAAATGAGAATTTTTGGAGTGAGAAGAATACCCCCTAGCCCCCTAGTTCTGAATTTTAATGTTCTACATATTTGATAGCTCCACACTGGCAATATTTATTATTATTATTACTATTATTATTATTATTATTATTATTATCATTATCATCATTTTGTAGTTGATTTGATAAAGGAGAGAGTGATGTCTTACTGCACAGGGATGATGAGAGATGAGGCCATCTGCTGAGAGGATCTTTCTAGCTTCTATAATACTACTGATAATATTTGATTTGTTTTGAGGAGCTATCAAATATTTCTTAGATTAAAATTTCAGAAGTAATCATGACCAAATTATTATTCCATCCACTATCTGGCTGGTACCTATGAGCAATTTACAGATGAGGTGTGCTGTGTGGAATGGTGCTGAGTGGAAAGTTGGGAGAACACTGGCAGAGTACGGAGAAAAAGATACAGGCTTTAGCCAAAGAAGCAACTAGACTCGACCCAGTGGGACACAGTGTGCACATGACAAATCAGCTGAAGCCCAGCCTTTCATTTTGGTCTGCATCTATTCTCTTACTGTGTGCTTCATTCACATGCCTCTGCTGAAGTCCTGGCTCTGTCAGTTACTAGCTGTGGCCTCACGTAAAGAGCTCACCTGTCCATACCACAGTCTGAGCTGTCATAGAGAGAATCACAGTGTGTCCTCGTTAACACATCAGTTGTAGGTATTTTCTTATTTATCTTTCCTAAATTAATCACTAGTGAGGAAAATGTTCAACAAACCAACCAATTGAGGATAAACTGAATCCATCAGCCATTTTATCAGAAATTCATTTGGATGCCATCAAACTGTCAAAAGAAGCCTATAGAAGATGCTGTAGAATTCATGGTGGTTAAAACTGTGGCAGAACTATGAAAGCTTGGAAAATTTTTATTAACCACATCGCATCTGAGTATACAGGTGGATTTCTGTGTTGTAAAACACAATGGCTATAATATGTATTGCAGTGAATTGATTTAATGTTGTCTTGGGAATCTTACCAGTGAAGAATGGCAGACCAAGCCCAATATGGCATCATTTCTGTGGGGAAAGCAACTGACTTAAATCAATTTGTCATGAGGTCAGAGTGCAGGAGCAGAAAACGGGCATCAGGAAGTGAGCTGACCTTACTGACGTTTGGGTTAAAGAAAGGCCGGTGTGGGGAGGCAGGCCACTGGAGAGGCAGTCAGAAGGCCACGGGCATTGTTTCAATTGGCTCCATTTTATTCGTATAGAAATGAAATATGTAGTTTGGCAGAGACCAAATCCATTTAAACAATAAGAATGTACTGCTCTTGAATCTGAGCGAACAGAACAAATAATGGGTTTTCCTGATTGATTGCATATATATATATATATATATATATATATATATATATATATATATATGTGTGTGTGTGTGTGTGTGTGTGTGTGTGTGTGTGTGTGTTCATTACTATGATACTATAACATACACAATGCTAAGTAGAAATAGCTATAGTACACAGAGAGAGAGAGAGAGAGACAGACAGACAGACAGACAGAGACACAGAGAGACAGACAGACAGACAGAGACACAGAGAGACAAACAGACAGACAGAGACAGACAGACAGACAGACACACTCACGCACACACACAGAGTCATTCTGATGAGTTTTCACTGACCTGTACAGTATGGTACGTGGCACTCAGCATGGAGGTTATTATCTCTCTGCTCAAGCTAGATAATTTATCACATGATCCGTGGAACCCTCCTTTTGCCTCCAATAAGAGAGTTGGTTCCAGGTAGGAGGTGGATGCCCCCAGGCACTGTTGTAGAAGTACCTTGGAAGTGCCTGAGCATCCTGGCTACAGGTCTCAGAGTGACCTGAGACTTAAATTAGGAAGCACAGCTGCTGGAGCTATACACATCCAGCAAAGGTCTGTGTTAAAACTACAGTTCTGAGCTATGGCATACAGTACGCTGAGGGCAGCCAGAATGAAAAGTAGTCATTTTGATGTGCAATAGGATGGACAAGAAATGGATACATATGTTCAAGAAATTGCAGGGAAACAAATGACATCCACTATCCTCTATAAGGTGACCTTAGTTGATGCTACCACTCTCCTCTTATTATTTCCTGTCCCTCCAATCTCTCCTACACACTTTCTTTCTCCTCTCTCTTTTCTCTGTTTCCCCTCCTTTGTTTCCTCCCCTCCCTTCTCTCTCTTCTCTGACCCTGCCTCTCTCTCTCTTTCTCTGCCCTCCCATTTTCTTTTGATGAGACAAGGTCTATCCATGTGGCTCAGGTTGGCCTTGAACTTGTGATTTCCCTGCCTCAATCTCCCAAACGATGGGATTACAGTTCTGCAACATTAGATCTGATTCCTTATACCTCATGTACTTTCAGCAGGTGTGTATACATGGAACTGGTATGTATATCTCCAAATGTAAATTCATGTGCTGGATATGAGTGGATGAAAGTAAATGGGTTAACAAGGAATTGAAATCTGAGTCTAGACTTAAATTTTCACGTTCCATGCACAGGAAATCAGGCCTGGGATTTGGAGGGGGAGGATTAGCAGCCCCAGTGACACACAGATCTTAACAGGTAGGTCAGTTGCGGGTGGTCCTTTGTTAATGGGTGCAATCTTTTTCAGTTAGCACATACCGTCATTCTCAGAGTCTTTCCTTACTCTAAAAATCTAAATCCAGTGGCTCCTTTAAGGAAGTGTCTAAGATTAAAGAAAAGGAGGCCAAGATTTTAAGATGAGTGGGGAGCATGGGGTGGGGGCCACATGGGAGGAGCTGTATGAGGGAAAAGGGAGGAACATGATATAATTCTATTTTAATTAAAAGAAAAGAAAAATGGACATTAACCATGCCAGAATAAATCATTCTAAAATTATTATTGGTGGATTGTAACTCCATAGGAAGAACAACAGTATCAACTAACCCAGGTCCCTTAGAGTTTCCAGAGACTAAGGCACCTACCGAAGAGCATGTACATGGGCTGGTCCGTAGCCCTGTGTACATTGTAGCAAAGGACTGCCTTGTCTGGCCTCAGTAGGAGAGGATGGACCTAATCCTGTAGAAACGTGATGCCCCAGGAAAGGGGGATGCTGGTGGGGGCGCATGAGGGAGGGGTGAGTAGGTGGGGGAGCACCCTCTCAGAAGCAAAGGGAGGAGAATGGGGTGAAGGACTGGGAGAGGGGGGTCCAGGAAGAGTGGGCAACATTTGGAATATAAATAAATAAAATAATTTAATAAAAAAGTAAAATTATTGTTGTTTTCTAGTTAGCAGTTCTAGAGAATGTACGGGGAGAAAGTTGTTGTTAAATGTTTATTATTATCATTTTTATCCATTTCTTATATAAAGCTGGCTGTTGAACTTTTACACTTAAGAGTTACTGTTAGATTTTGGAGCACAGGGTAAGAAGACAAAAGGCAAGAAAGAAGACGAAGTCTGACCTCAACACACCTTTGGGGTGGAAGTATATGAAGGGAGGGAGGAGCTAGTCAGGATGGTCCAGGAGTGGGCGGGGCCTTTGGTCTGGGACAGTTGATTCAGCTCTGGAGAGTACTCGCACAGCAAAACATTCTTCAGAAATTTACAGCCCCCTTATTCTGGAACCGCTTGACCAAGCAAAGTAGGCTAACTTGAGAAACTGCCTACCTCAGAAAACAGTCTCTTCTGAGATACTGGTGTGGCTGACGTATAACTGCTGAGCTGTAACAGCAAGACGGTCTCAGCTAGACTTGTGGTTTTCTGTGGCTGAGGCGTTCGATCAGCTACAACGTACTTTGTTAATGTCCACCGTGCTTCAAAGTGTGTTTGGTAATTATTCATATAATGTGTCATGATAAGAATGTTTTATTGTGTAGCTTGTACAGTGTTGGTATTGGTGGTGGTCTTTGTTGTTTTATAACTTTTCCCAAACCTTAGTAACAGCTCCTGAGGGTCCCATGCACATTCTGATTTTCCTGGTCTCCCACTGCATTGCTGGGTTGGTTGATTCCCTACATCGCTTGTTTCACTTGGTTGAGAATTGTACTAATTACGGCTTTCCTCACCCGTTTTTTTAAAGTGAAAAATAAAAACAAAATACAAAAATTCAAAAAAAAAAGTTAGCTATTTAACGTTGCTATAAGACAGGTAGGAATTGCTGTTAAGATGGCAGGACAGAAAGCTTCATGGCTTAAAGCTTCTGCTAAGCAAGATCAGTTTCTGTGCAACACACTTACACACACAGAACACACAGGCACACCACATACATACATACCATACATGCACATACACCACACATGCATACATGCACAGCACATACATACCACACATGCACACACACACACACAGAGCACACAGGCATACCACACACACAAATACAATACATGCACATACACCACACATGCATACACACACGACCTACATACAACATACAAATACCACAAATGCACACACCCACACCCCAAACAACATAAATATACCACAAATGCACACATACAGTCCCCCTACAACACACATATACCATACATGTACACATACCCCACCCCACTCCCACTATACCTCACAGGCACATGACACATGCACACGCAACCAATTTTAAAATAAGAAAACAAAAAACGATGCGGGTAAATCTGGAAATTCTGCCACTGCGTAATACATCATCAGTGTATAGAAGGTGCCCAAGCCTGTCTGTGTATACATTCAAATTCTCAGACACTGCTTCTAAAATCATTTATATTTCTTTCTGTTTTCGAGAGGAATGTGTGGGCACCCACCTTGGTCCACACCATCCAAGGTAACAAGACAAGGGTTCTAGACTGAAGAGCCCTGACCACCCACACAGCATGCTCAGCATGGTGACATTCAAGATCTGACACTGTTTATGAAATTCAGCACCACCTTCTTCCTCCAGCCCACTCACAGAGCAGTGCAAGTATGGGGACATGTGCAAATGTCCCCGCATTCACGTGGCACTGGTACAGTCCCTACCCCGGCACAGAGCTTCACTTTTTTTCTACCTTTCCTCTCCTCTAAAGGGCTAAAAGGGCAAGCTGCTAGTAAGTTTGTTAATCCCAGCACTTACCTTCCTGCAAACCTTAAATGTCACTTTTTCTCAGTGTGATTAAGAACCTGGCACTGTCTATGATGCAAACTCACAATGAATTCAAATCACAACACAAGGAGCCGACGGAAAGCACGAAGCTAAGAGCAGTACCTGGATATGAAAGCCACTTTCCAGTCTTGATCTGTTGAAGAAACTGTACTGTGGTATCCCCCAACCAATTCCACCAGTGTACTCGTGTTTGTATTTTGCCGGCAGGCTTCGGTTTGAAGCAGGCCTCCATAAATATTTGAGATCTCCAGTTTTCTCTAATGCTGGACGCTTTTCTCCTATATAGGCGGTATGCTGGTGAACTTTAGGCAAGTGATCTTTTATGTAGTCTGGACCTTAAGGAGACAGAAAGAAAAGCATGTTTAAACCTCCATGTATCTCTCTCTCCATTCCTTCCCTCCCTCTCTGGGTGTGTGCATGCGTAGACTCAGGTATCTCAGCCCAGGTTACAAGGTCCTGGGGATTGAACCCCCTTTACATTCTTTTCTAAAATGCCTGTATTTCAATTGTGGAATCAACAATATGGCACTTCTTCATGTTCCTAGGTGTGATTGATTATAAGCTCTTTACAGGTTAATTCAATGAATCCTATTTAACAGCTGTAGAAGGCAGATGCTAACGCCTCATCCTAGTTTAAGATTGAGGAAAGGGAGGAATATAAAGATTGGTTCTTTGTTCAGAGTCAAAGCAAAGAAGCTCTCCACACTGGTCAGGTCGCCTTCAAAGCTGGGCTCTTGATGGCCCCACTAAACTGCTTTGGTTGTAATTAGTTTTAGACACATTTCGATTCTAAAAATCCCTCATCCATGCCACTTTGGCAAGAGCTAGCCTTCAGACACTGGGGTGTTTGCTCTAGAATAGGACTCCTTAAATGAGAGTTCGAGCCCCCCAAATGTTTTAGAAACAATTGGATAGTTGAGAACATGACTTGATAGGACAGTTAGTTATACCAGACATTACAATTCTGGGGAGGGGCAGTTTACAGAAGCATTTTAAATGTGAAGCAATAAAACCAATCAGCGAAATGAGAAACACAAACAAAAATCCCAGGTTCGGGCAAAGACCACTCAGGTCTGCGCTAGGAAGCTGATGATGTGAAAGTCTCAAAGGAAAAGATGTCTTTGTGGAAGGATACAGGTTGCAGAAGAGCAAGGGACTGCAGTGCCTGGGGAGGAGCTTTAAAGTTCCAGAGCCATAATAGATATATGACTAGAGGTGTATTTGGAGACACAAAAACCTTTCATTTCTGTTAGCGCAACAACGCTTGACGGGAGACACTGCAGCCGAAGGCTGTGGCTCTGCTCATCCAGAGTTTGATATTTGCAGAGAATGAGGAAGCTAAGGCTTTAGGCCAGGTGCCCCTGTTACTATGGGTTGAGTGTGGAACACCCTCCCTCCCCCGCCCTCCCCTCCTGCCCTCCCACACAGAGGCTCCAGTATTTAAACACTTGGTCCTCAGGTAATGAGGCTATTTTGGAAGGCTCGCTGGAGGAAGCGGTTGAAGTTTTAGAGCCCTGCTCCACTTGCTGTCTGCTGCCTGGACTGCGGAGGACACACGTTAAACCAGCTTTGGCAGCCATGCTTTCCCTGCCAAGATGGGCGGTGCCCCTTCTTAAACTTAACTTAGAGAAATCCCTCCTCTCTTAAGTTGTTTTTAATCAAGGGCTTGGTCACAGCAACGTAAAACAATAACCAACGGAAGAACTTCAGGGGTTAGGCATCTCTGGAGGAATTCCCATGCCCTTTAAGGGCCGAAGAGAACTCTCCAGAATCAAGTTTGGTAGGTGTTTTTAGTTTCTTCATCGCCATAACTCCCCATGAGGCACGTATACTCACCTGGGGTGGAATTAATTTCCCCAGTGACCACGATGTAGCCTCAATCTTATCTGCTTTGAGATTTCACTGGTAAAATATAGACCCTCCATCTTCCATCTCACAGCTGCTGAGGTCTCCTCTCTGTAATTGTCACAGGAAGCATTTAGCCATCTCTGAAGAGGGTCAAATACTGAAGAACCGAGTTGCCTTGCTGGATTGGAGGCCAGTCTCTTCCAAATGTTTTATTAAATGCTGCTCCCAGGACTGGACTATGAAAGTGTGTTGGGCCAGGTCAAGGCCCAGGTCAAGTGAACGTGGGAACAGGGTCTGCAACATTTACCTTGCAGATAGTCAAGAAAAGCAGACTTGGTGCTCTGGATAGCTTATGACAAACAAACATGCTTCTAATTATAGAATCAGAGTTGAGTTTTTGTTTGTTTTTGTTGTCTGTTTGTCTGTTTTGTAGAGATCATGTTCATCCATCCCACAGCTGCTGAGAGGTTTAGGAAAATAATAAATAGCCATGAGTTTCAGTTATGGTTTTAAAAAAGTGGGGTTTCAGGTGTAGCTGAGTAGAAGAGCTCTTGCCTAGCATAGACAAGACCCAGGTTCATCCCCTGCACCGTAAGAAAAAGGACATGAGTTTGGTTTGGTTTGGATTCCAGTGCTTGGGATGGAACCCAGGACCACACACATTCTACCACAAAGCCACACCCATTGAGCCACACCCATTGAATACGCCATTGAGTTTAACTGCAGTAGGTAGAAATCCTAGCTTTGTCCAGAGCAGAGTGTGTAACACAGGGAAAGTTACCCTGTTTGTGCAATCTCAGGCTTCATCTCTGTAGTGTTGCCCCCTCCCAGAAGGAGAGGGAGAATGAATCTTATTAACACTGTGTAGCTGAGACTCTGGTATACATGCCCCTAATACTTATTCTGATTTGTGAGCCTTTTTAGCTTGAGGCTCTGTCTTACCTACTGCAGTTCTATATCTTGGGAACTGATAGAATTATTAATGAATGATTTTGCGTGTGTGTGTGTGTGTGTGTGTGTGTGTGTGATTTTCTTATCCTGAACAAATTTCAAATCCTTCCGAACTCTTTGAGATTAAAGGCTATCAAAGATTTTCTGTAAAGGCCTCAAAGGAAATTGTTTTGGTTTCTCTGCCCCATTAAAATCTGTTTCTTCAACTCAATTCTGCCCTTGTAGCTCAAAAGCAGCCATGAGGAAACAGGTACACAATAGCTATTCATATGTTCCAATAAAATATTATGAGAGGGGCTGGGAATGAGCCCAGTTGGTAGAGTGCTTGTCTATCATGCATGCAGTACTGGCTTCCACACTCAGCATTAGAAAACCTGGGTGTGATGGGATGGAAAATGAACATAAAATCCCAGGTACCAGAGGTGGAACCAGGAGGAACAGAAGTTGAAAGTCATCTTTGGCTACATAGGGAATTGGAGGTTAGCTTGGCTATATGAAAAAGACCTTGTAACAATACACACACAGTCACACATAAATCTTGCACTTGTGCACATACACACTTTATGGTGCTCCCAGCTTTCAAAGTAGAAGCATCTGGAGGTGAGCTAAGCTACATAATGCACAATTTGTTCATCCATCCATGCCGAATGAATGTTAGAGAAGTTGGTCAGGACAGCAATGCAAAAACAATTGCTACAGTAAAAGCAACCTGGCTGGCTCTGGATTCTCACAACGACAGTATTTTACTAAGAAAAGGAAAGGTTGGATGAGGAGTCAAAAGAAAATATTTTTATTTCCTTTTATTCCTTTTTTAACCTTCATGTCTTTAATACATTTGGCTCTATTCCGAATTACAAGGGTGGTGCTATATTATGTACTGCATTATTTGTTATTCTATTTTTATCTATGTGTATGCGCCAGTCATGTGCAGGTGTCATCCATGTTCAGGTTCTCATGGAGTCCAGAAGATGGTGTTGGGTCCCTGAGAGCTAAAGTTACAGGGGTAGGTGCTGAGAACCAAACTCAGGTCCTCTGGGAGAGCAGCACGCAGTCTTAACCACGGAGCCAGCCCTACTCTTGTTTCCATTAAAAAAAAGAAAGAAAGAAATATGTCTTCACAGGGTCTAATTTCTCTTGTGACATTTGTGAAATAGCCAAAGGTAAATTAAGAGGATTGTTTCAGCGTGTCATAGAGGTTATTATGTTTTTGATTTTTTTCTGATGAACATGCATTTATAGAACACCAACTCACCTTACACTCTTCTGTATTAGTTTGTGAACTCACTGTTTTAGATGGCATATTGCTTTTATTTTTATTTAAACTAATCTTAAAATTCATTTAGGACCTTTATTTTTGAAGATCACAGTTGTTTTTCTTTTTCTTCTCTAAGGTTTTATTTATTTTTATTTTATGTGTATGAGAGTCTTACCTGAATGTATGTGTGCACATGGCGTGCATGCCTGATGCTCTGAGAGGCCAGAAGAAGGATGCCCTGGAGCTGGAGTTACAGATGTGGCTGTGAATCATCACATGGGTTCCTGGCCCTGAACCCAGGTCTTCTGTAAGGGCAATAAGTGCTCTTAGGTGCTGAGCCATTTCTCCAGTAACCAGAAGAAACCTTGGATTTTTTTGTCTTTTGTTTTTGTTTGTTTTGTTTTTTGTTTTCTATAAAAAGCATACTCAGTCAGTGTTTTTGGTGAAACATTCATTTTTTCCTTCTGATTTCACCAACTTTCTAAGGAAAATCAACATGATTGTGGTTAAACTTGATCGGATTAAGCTGTTGTAAAAAGCATGTTGGCATGCAGAAATTTAAATCAATTAATTTGGTGTCATTTATACCCTAGGCTAGATTTAAAAGCCATGAGGTCTAAAATTTTGTAGAGTAACAAGATTATAATTGTATATAAATTTCATTTGCTATGACATAGTGTTTTTCATTTTCTCACAACCATTTAAGAGAAAGCAAAAACAATGACTTCCTGATTTCTTGGTAAGTTTTGGCTCTGTGAGTTGGTAAAGGAAGAATGTCAAGTTATAAAAAAAAAAAATAGGCACTGCTTCAGAGGAAGAGAAGAGCTTTGGAAATCCCTGAAAGGAGGTAACATGACAGTTGGAAATTGCAAAGAAACAGAAGGATGGTGTGCAGAAGAGAAGGCAGCTAGCCCTGGGGTGCCTGGCAGGGGAAGGGAGGCAGAAGCTTATGCAAAAGATAAGCTGCATAGCTCTAGTGAAGTCTCTCAGTCCTATGCATTGGACAAGCTCATAGCTTCCCCCAATTCCAGTTCGAAATTTGCAGAAACAGTGACTTCCCCTGTTGGATGGGTGACCACCAGAGATGTTCCAAGAGGCTCAGATGGCTGTGGCCAGTGACCATCTTTAGGAGGGACCTGGGCTACCATGAAGACCTGAGAGAGCAGGAACCAGTCAGAGAGGCAGGACAGAAGCAAGTCCTGAGGGAGCAGTTATGCCAGGTGAGGAAAACCCAAAGCTACCAAGCTCCTAAGTGCAGGCACCAGGAAGCTTGCATCAGACACTGAAATGAATAGGGATAGATAGCCCTTCCCTTGGTAGCCTGGGGTAGACATCATTAACTGAGAATCACTATTCTGTTTGCTAGCCCCTGATCCTGAGGTCAGCCAGTGGACAACCTCTACAGCCTCCTGTCTGCATCACTGTACTTCAGTCTGACAACTGCTGATCCACCAGTCATAACCTGTTATGGCTGTTGCTTCCTTCCCTTGAAACCCATTTAAGAGATGGCTTCTTGCTGGAACATTCACTACCCCTGAGGTTTCACCTGAAAGTCTCTGGAAGGTGGGAGAACCTGCTTAGCCCAAGACTATAGAAATAACTGGTCGCCAGGGCTCCTGATACACAAAGAAGGGGGACCATCAAGTGAAGACAGTTCTGACAGACAACAGACAATTGTCCCGTACATGCTAAGCATAAATCATAGGAAAGACAGATACTGTCAGTTCAAATGACTACCACCTACACACCTGCAAGTTTCCAATTTTTAAGGACACAGAAAGAAACCTTTTAAGCACTGCATCTATTTGCCTCTCTCTCTCTCTCTCTCTCTCTCTCTCTCTCTCTCTCTCTCTCTCTCTCTCTCT
>NW_021620852.1:2613297-2709764 GCF_004785775.1 Grammomys surdaster
TCTCTCTCTCTCTCTCTCTCTCTCTCTCTCTCTCTCTCTCTCTCTCTTTCTTTTTTCCCCCTTCTGATGTGATTTTTTTTGCTATATTTCAGAAGTTTCTTTTCTTTTTTCTTTTTCTTTTCTTTCTTTTTTTTTTCTTTCTGAAGACAGGGTTTCTTTGTGTAACAGAGCCCTGCTAGCCTCAAACTCACAGAGGCCTTTGCCTCCCGAGTGCTAGGATTAAAGGCGTGTGTCACCACAGTCAGATCAGAAGGTTTTTTACTTTTTTTTTTTTAAGTGATTTTAATCTCAGCACTCAGGAGGCAGAGGCAGGTGGATCTCTTGTGAGTTTGAGGCCAGCTTGGTCTACAAAGCAAGTTCCAGGACAGCCAGGGCTGTTATACAGAGAAACCCTGTCTTGAACCACCCTGGCCTTCTCCCCCAAAAAAGAAAGAAAAAGGCCTCTGGGGAATGTTGGCCCCTTGACTTTCTTTGGTTCTGAGCATCCCACTCTGGTACATATTCCTACCATGAATGCACTGCGCCACAGCAGGCTCAAAGCTGCTTGGACCAGGCCTCTCTGAGCCAAAATAATGTTTCTCTCAGTCTCTCTCCTCTCCACCTGCCCCACTCTCATCTCACTGTATGACCCCAGGCTGACTTTGAACTCACAACCCTCCTCTCTCAGCCTCTGAAGTACTATTTCCTTTCTTCTCTTTGAGTTCATTTGTCTCGAGTATTTGTTATAGTAACAGGAGCCTGCTACTTTCTGTTCTATAAAAAGTCTCCAGTCTTCCAAAGTCCAAGTTGGCTTCAGCAGACAGTCTTCCTCCGTAAGCTTCTGAATGTAACAGCTACGTCTTATTTATCTCTGTTAATTTCTTCCCCTTTAGGGCAGGCTCTCACTATGTATCCAGGCTTTGGATTTGGCTTTGGATTCTGGGGTTCATGTGATCTTGTAGCCTCAGCCTCTCAACTAACTGGGACCATAGGCAGGATACCACACCTAGCTGTGTCGCTGATCATTCTTAATGGTCACCACAGTGCTTTGCATTCCATTGAGACTGAAGACAAATGTCACAAGAAAAGTAAGTCCTTCTTTAAATGCATAGTGAATAATTTAACTTCAAGAACTGACTTAAACTTTCCTATTCTGATGAGGCATTGAAGGATAAAGTCAAAAGAATGTTTTTTAATTATATGCATTCATGTATTCTTATGTTTATAACCAGCTTTTGTTAGATATCATTAATACATTGCAATACTCACCCTTTAAAAATGCATAACTGTCTTTTTTCTCTCCTCCTTTCACTTGAGACAGAGTCTGATGTCCCGAGACTCCTATGTAAACCAGGCTGATCTGGAACTCACAGAGGTCTGCCTGCCTCTTCCTCCCAAGAGCTGAGTTTAAAGGCATGGACCACCACACCTGATTTACATAGATTTAGATAATGCAATTGTGCTCTGAAATGTGTGAAAGCAAATTAGATGCAATGAATCTCATTTAGTATGGTTGAATTAATAATACAAGCACTATCAGCTTATGTACACTCTTAAAATGCCACTTTGCCTAGAACGGCAGTGGTGGTGCATGCCTTACAGAGAGGATGCCCACGCCCATCTCAAACTCCGCTAAGTAACTGACAAATGGCTGGCTAGATGCCACAAGTGTATTTGGAAAGAATTACAGTCTTTAGATATTCTACAACTTTATATTTTAAAAATATGTAGCACAGGATTTCTGTGACTCTAGGTCTAGGGTTATTAAGTGGAGTGAATTGCTCCATCAAGAAGCTCCAGTAATATTTTGGAGCTGTTACAAGAGAGTCAAAGATGCTGTTGAGGTCCAGTGGGTAGATACCAAGAGCCGGAAAAATGTGCTATGGAAAGTTTTTCCCCAGCAGAATCAGCTGGCCCCAAGTGACAACAAGCATGGCTGAGAACCCCTACTTGAAACTAATGCATGAGGCCACACAAAGTGCTATTCAAGGAGGACATTGTTGATTAGAGATACTTCTATCACAACTGACTGTAAGTTGTAGTGCTCTTTCAAATCAAGAAGATAGGGTGGTGAAGTATTGCATAGGCATTCAGAGAGCTGGCTTTGGAATCAGAAAGACCTAGAATGCAGTCCAACCAGCTCTAACAAGTTGGAGCTTAGGCTGTTAACTGTAGAATCACCACCTGTAGAAATGTGAGATAAAGCCCTTATCTAGTCTGAATCAGGCTTTGGCTTCAAACCTCACCACTGGTGGGAAAAATATCACATCTATACACACACACACACACACACACACACACACACACACTGAACCATCAAGTCCTAGAAGTGCTTTGAGAAATATTAAATTCGGAGAGGTGGCTGGTATTCAGGGAAATCACAGTCAAAAATAAATATTAGAAATGATTACAAATTTCTTCTATATTTAGAAGCCAACATATAATAGAGTGTTATTTTGTTTATTTTTTTTGTTTTGCAAATAAACAATTTATCTACACACCTGGACTTCCCATCTGCTGAACATTGTGTATTCCTATTATGAAACTTCCCTGTCCTTGAGTCTCTCTCTCTCTCTCTCTCTCTCCCTCCCCCCTCCCTTCCTCCCTCCCTCCCTCCCTCCCTCCCTCCCTCCCTCCCTCTTAGAATTTGAGTGTCTTTGCTCCACCTCACAGACTCACACTGCAACTCCTTGTGAGATTTATGAGGAAAGGCTGTTCTCTCTTGCAGCTTTCTTATAGAACCCAGGACCATCAGGAACAGCACTACCCGCAATGGGCATATGCCCTCCCCTGTTGATCACCAATTAAGAAAATGCCCTCAGATGACCTTAGCTTGTGTCAAGCTGACATAAAACTATCCAGCACAATGATGTATAACTGATATATGCTAACAAGCATTTTAATATTAGTCTGAGGACCATGTACCCCCACCCTTAGCAACTACTACTGCTCAGGCAGACCACAGCTTTGGTCAGAGAAACAGTGGAAAATACTGAAAATAAGTGATGATTATGTGCTCGGTACTAAATGAGACGGGTACATCACCCTCCTCTCAGGCTCAGGGGAATACTGGGGATGAGGTGACAAAACTGTGAGAATGAGAGCTTTGGAATGACATCTTCCAGACATGACATTGACATTGCATGCACAACTCACAGAACCTGTGACTACCTCACAAGACCTGCAAGAGACTGGGCCCATTAGCATTCCATCATGGAGAGAAGAGTGCCTTGGGAGGCCCCGCCTCTCCTTGAGAAGCTACAGGCTGTTCATGTTGGAGGAGGAGGAACGTTTTTTTATTCTTAGAGGTATAGCTATGGGTAAGCTTTCCATGTTTCAGTAAGTAACCCCACACCTATGCTCATGTGAGCAGCCTGATTAAATCAGCGAGTCACACACGCACACATACTAGGAAAGGAGACAGGGACTGGTTGGGGGAAAGAAGGGGTTAAGTGAAAAGGGATTGGGAACAACAGAACTGTGATGAGGGGAAACACAATCAAATACTCTAAATCCATGGATGCAATTGCCAAAGAAGGCTCTCATTCTTTGTAAGTGACTTAAGAAACAAAAGAATATTTGGTGACACGTAAAAGATCTGTGATATAGATAGAAAATTCTGATTTCTAGGCCAGGGTGTGGCTCAATCAGAACCTGTGTCTGCCATGTATGAAGTCCTGGATTCCTCCTCCAATATTAGAGCAAATGTTGATTCCAGCACATGTAAGTTAGATTACACTGGAAGCCAGCCATTGTGCATGACTGTATTGAGACTGTAGCTGCATAGGAATGGTCTAGCCTGCAGACCTGAAATGGTTGCTATGTGTGCCTTACAGCAGAATGTGCATCTCTGCTTGAGACATACAATACACTGTACAACAATTGCTTTCTCCCTTGCATTTTATAAAGAGAGTTACTTCATATTTGTTCACTATAACCTAATGTCCTCAAATGTAACCATACAATCAGCAACATAATTACAACACACCGACAAAGAACCAAAGGGGAGAGGTACTGACGTCATCCAACTCTGTGCATTTGTAGAAGGTGATGGTAAGGGAGGTGGCAAAGTCTGCTTGTGTGTGTCAGTATTATTTCCCTCTAGGTCTTGTAGCTGACTACCTAGAGGCCAGTGCCCTCTTTTCAACTGTTAGATAACCTCATTGCAGTTGGGTGTTTGCCTTTACCTCACAGGCCTCAGGGTTAATCCTGATTCACACCAGGCCTGTCATCAAGATTCTTATGATCCTGTCTGTACTTGATTTTAGAAAGAGATGAATAACTCAACCATGGAGAAGACAATAGAGAGGAATTTACCTCGGATTGTTCTAGAAAGGATGTCCTTGCTGATTAAAAACAGACACACAAGATTAGGGTGTGGCTCAGGGATAGAGTACTTTAATAATGAAAAACCTGCTGGCCTCCATCTTAGGCTTGAAAGCTATCTTATAGTGAAGACAAACTAAGTTTACTCCTGTCTGTGGTCAAACCTCTGTTTCTCAAGGACTGGGCTATGCCCCACCTGTAACCTTAACTTCAAATGGTTCTGTACTGCCTGTTCCTGGAATGGCAGTCATGTCTTTGTTTCAAAAAGTTCTTTATAACCATCTTGCAACCCTCTTTGTTTCAAAAGGTTATATGACCACCCATGACTACCTTGTTATACCCACTGTGCAACTATGTCGTTGTTTCAAAGACTGTTAGGACTAACTTGTTTGTCTGCTCCTGTAACCCCACCTATTTTGCCAAACCCCCCATTTGAAACCTCCCTACCCTCAGCTATGAAAGCCTTGTCTTTCTCACATCCATTGCTGACCTCTCCAACCCCACCTTAGGGCGAGGCAGCCTGGGGACACAAATAAAAAAGCTTGCTTTAATAGATTGTTTGCTTTAATTAATTTGGCCATGATGTTTTGGGTCAGTGGTCTTTCTCCTCCCTTCTTTGGAATTAACAATAGTGTGTAAGTAATGCCTTTGTGATAGTGAGGGCCCTGCCCTGAATGTAGCCTGCTATCAAGGCCACTTCCGTCTGTTCTGAAGAGCAGTAAATATTTCCAGTAGGATGAAACATGATCTTTTTATGGAAACCCAGAAAAACAAAAGTCATGCCTCATCAAATTTTGCTCACATTGACTAGGACCAGGTACATAGCAATGTGTTCTCAACACTACTTGAAACAGGTAAAAGCATCACATGCTATCTCTGACATTTTGTACTCAGAGTTCCAACCTGTAATTCTGTGTATGCTTCTCACATCAGCTTTCCTACTGAAGTGCTTTGACCAGTAGTTGCTTAGCCTAAGGATCCTCAAGAAGGGTCATTGTTTGAGGGAACTTTAGTACACAGCAAAAGGTTTTTGCCTGACATTTGCTTGACTGGTTTGATTACTGGTCAGTGTTAGCATTCATCATTGTGTCCATTAGAATTCACTTCACATCCCACCTGATCCTTGCTTTCACTGAATATATCTCTGTAATTCCAAATTATGCCCATATTGTCATCTGATTATCATAAAACCTTATTAGAATCTTCATCTCCACATTCCTCTGGATTCCTTCTTATTTATTTCTGTAATTTGCTTCGTTTTGGTGTTTTGGTACTGAACTGAAGGACTGGCCTCCTGAGGCAGTATGATGCAATGATGGTGTTTCCCCATGATCTCCTGTACTTCTCTCTTCTTTTAAAACAAAAATGCCTTCTTTGTTGCCACAGATTTTCTTTGGAACATTTCCTTTCTGATTCAGGACTTCCAATAACCAGTCTTTAGAAAGGTGGCTGCTGGATAGAAAATGCTTTCATCTATGTTACTTTATCTGAAAATACCTTCCATTTTTCTTAATCTATCACAACGCAGTTTAGCTGGGTATAGAATTCTGGGTTGATAGTTCTTTTCTTAAGAGAATAAAAACAACAACAACAACAACAAATTGCTCCACTTTCTTCTGGCTGGTGGTTGCTGATGAAAATCTTCTCATTTGAATTGCAGTTCCCTACATACAGGATTAGAAAAAGCATGCCCATCCTCTGTAGGGAGGGCACCACAGGGAATGCTGTCTGCATTTCTAAGTGTAACGTAGGTGTGGAGAAGGGTTTCAAGACAAGTCTAGGACTCTCTTAACAATGAAAAAGGAGATGATTACAAAGAATTCTGAACAGTCTCTGTATCAGCTGTTATATCCAGGTTCCTGCCCTGTTTGAGAGAGTGCCCTGACTCCTTCAGTGATGAACAACGCTGTGGAAGTGTAAGCCAAACAAACCCTTTTCTCCACAAGTTGCTTTGGTCATGGTGTTTCATCATAGCCATAGTAACCCAAACTAAAACAAGCACAGTAGGCTTCATTATGTCATTTTGTATATATATAATGAATTTGCATCATAGCCGTTCTCCCTGCCCCTCATTTCCCTCCCACCCCTGCTAATCCCCTTCCTCTTTTGAGTTAGCCCCCTTCCACTTTCATGTCTTTTTCTTCTCTTTTTCCTTTTTGCTTTTCCTTTTTTGTTTTTTGGTGACCCAATGAGTTCTACTCGGATGCTTACCAGGAATATGTGGGAGGAGTTGTTTAAGGCAAGGCCACCTTATCAGCAGCTACACCATTGAAGAAAATGTTACATATAGATCTTCAGGGAGGAGGGGTAGGGGTTTGTGAGTTTCTTCATCTCCATGACTGAATGCTGATTGACCCAAACTTATTCAGGTCTTGTACAGCTAATCACAGCTGCTATGTGTTCAAGCCCACAGTGGTCATCTACTGCCTACTTGCCACATTTCCGTAACACTCTCCATCTTTCTCTGGCTCTTACATTCTTTCTGTTACATTATTACAATCTTCAAGCATACAAAAAATAGGTAGAAAACTAGATTTGTCCTGTTTACTAACCTCTGAGCTAAAGGACTCACCCTATTTACTTTTATTTCCTGCCTCTTCTATGCATATTTTAATTAGCAAAATTTTTAAATAAATCACATCTATCACTGCAAAAATAGGTATTTTACTTAAATGGAAAGTTTTGCTGTCTGACAAATGAGTACATTTTTACAAACCTGTATTTTTAGATCATTTTCGCTGTTTGTTGTTACAAAGATTAAACTTCAGATATATACTAAGAACTCATTCTACCATGGAGCTACATGTGTAGCTTAACCAACAATGAGAATAATGAATCCTATTTCAAGTTGAGATCTATCTCATTTGACTTTGATTTTTTTCTTTTTTAGATACATTATCTTTTTTATTTGTTTGATTGTATTTAGTTATTTTTGATACAGGATCTCTCTATATAGCTCTGATTGTCCTGAAACTCACTAGGTCAGGCGGGCCTTGAACTCACAGAGACCTGCCTCCCTCTGCCTTCTGAGTGCTGGGTTTAAAGACATGTACCACAGTGCCCAGCAGATTTACTTTATTTTTATTTATGTGTACGGCTATATACATGTGAGTGCTGGTGCCCTTGGAGGACAGAAGAGGGCATCCAATGTCCTGGAGCTGGAGTTCCAGGAGGTTATGTGCCAGCTGACTTGGGTGTTGGGAACTGAGCTAGGGTCCTCTGCAAAAGCACTTCATGCTCTTAGCTTCTGAACCATGTCTCCAACCTTCATTTGACTCTGTGACAACTGGTTTCAATTTTATTACAGTTGTGTATAAGACCAATGAGAACATACAAATTTAAAATTAAATTTTCAGTGGGAAACATGAAAAATAAAAGGGTGTGTGTCACAAATTGTCCATCGGAAATAATCCCATCAGGTAGAAACTGGAAACCATGGAGACAGTGGGGTGTGATGCTCTGTCACATTCTGAGTAAGAGCTGCAATTACCACCCAGTCAAAGGGAAGACAGCTCTGGCTGTGCGTGTGCACAAGGCCTTCCAGCTCTGTACTCTATGCGACTGAAGCATTGAGTGGACCTCTGACTTAATACAAGCTTGGCTTCAACAAGAAAAAAGAAATCTGCTGCTGTAAACACAGGCCTTCATCTAAAGAGGATCACAGTTAAAAGTATAATTTATTAAAATGGAATTAATTAGCCTGTAAAAAAATTACAGTGATTCTCTCTCTGAGTCCCAGGATAAACAAGGCCTGTAGAAAGCAAGGCTTGTCAGTTTCTAATGGCAGTGAGTGACTTAAGTCAGGGAGGGCAATTTAGACAGTAAGCGGCATTTCTCGGTCTTTTGAATTATGGAATAAACAAAATAAATGGCCAAAAGTATGCTATAAGAAAAACATGTGGAGCTGATGTTTGCATTACTGAGAAGCAGCTAATGGTAGAACACAAGTGAGCGGTGACTTCACAGAGCTGATCTTTCTCTGTCGCTTTGTAACACTTTCATCTGTGCACGCTACAGAGGAGCCTGGCTGAGCTTCCATGGCTGTACCTGGCTGGGCTTCCACGGCTGTACAGATGTCAACCAAGAGCTTTTTAATGCTCCTTTAAGACCCAGAATTCTAGCCTTTCATCAGGTACTCTAAAAGCAGTTTCTTCTAGTCTGTACTTCTATTTTCTCCCTAACATGCTCTTAGGGAGTAGAAAAGTTTTCCATTTTTTGAAGTTTGTTATATGAATAGTTGTTTAATGAATTACAGTAGATACTACATCTTATAAACCTTTGCCTAACCCAAGGTTACAAAGATTTCCTCCTAGAAATTTCATAATTTTAGAGTTTAATATTTTTTGTTGGTGGTGATTTTGATTCTTTTGAGACAACTATGTAGCCCAGGTGGCCTTCCACTGATGAGTCTCTTACCTCAGCTTTCATGAGTGCTGGGTTTGGAGGCATATGTCACCATACCTGGCCTTAGTTGTAGAGTTCATGTATTGGACATTTCAAGTCAAGTTATTTTTTTAACATATAGTGAAAGATACAGCTTTAAGATTTTTTTTTAACTTCTCTGTAAGTCTAGCATCATCTGCAAACTCTACTTTATCCACAGGACATTGCACATTTGCTTCAACTGTATGCATTAGTTCTCACACACGGTTTGCTGCCTGGATCCCTGCATAAAGTGTGTTTCTGACTGTGGACAGTCTCACTCCCCTAATGGGCACCTGCGTGTGTTACTGTAACTTCCTCTCCTCCGCTCCCTTAATCGTTCTCATCTGTCACATCTACTCATTTGCTCTTTCGCACTTTGTCAATTTCCACTCTTCTCTTAACATCTCATCTTCTGCAGCACATATTTATGGTCACTGCAGGGAACCATTGCTTTTGATGGTTCTTCAATTTTCCTCTCATCTCTACTCGAGAAGGAAATTGTGAGGCATTTTATTCCTGCTTGCATTCATATCACCCTCGATGTGTAATTCACACTCTGCCCTTTCGCCCAGGGGTTCCTCGTGGTTTGCAGCCAACCATTTCTCCTTTTCATTTGTTTTGGTTCATTGGTGGCATCATGATGTGGAGGAAAGCGAGCCACAGTCCATCTGAACTCTGCTTCCCTATAGTCTTACAAGCTGCTTCAAATGCAGTCCGGGGCATGTTCTCTTCATCCAAACAAAACAAAACAAAACAAAACAAAACAAAACAAACAACCCAAAACTATACTACCTACTCTCTTCATGTTGTCAGCACGAAGGAGGACATATCATTGTTAGTATATGTTCTTCATCTTCATGTCTGCTCCTATGCCTGGCATACAGTAAATGCCTAGTGCCACTGATGATTTTATTACATATCTAAATAGGATTACATCTTCCAAATAGACTGCAGTTATCAGAAATACTAACCACTCGGCCTAAGCAGCCAGAGCTGTAGTCTAATCTACCATTCCCCAGGACTTGCTGGCCAAAACCTAGCATTCTGAGACTGCTAATGATGCAAGATGTTGGATACCAAAATGGGATTCGGAGACTATCTTAATTTATTCTAGATTTGTCTAGCTTCTCATTCATTAAATAGTAAACTAACCAAGAGCTGCATTCTGAATTCCAAGATTCCTAGCCCAGCAGACGTTGCCAAAGCCTACATTGCTGAAATCCTAGCCTCTAACTAGATGTTGGTATTTTGTAGCTATATCACATTTTTCACCATTTGTTTTGTTTTGCTTTTGCAGTTCTGGGGATTGAACCCAGGGCTATGCACATGTTACACAAGCGCTCAACCAAAGAGATGGATATGTATATATCACAGCCCAAATTTATTTTTACGTGTGCAAAGCAAACTTCTAGGATGGGCTAGTAGGTCAGGCCAGTAATGCCAGATACTCAGGTAGAAGACCAAGATCTAAGTCTTACAGAGGTTCAGAGTGCATTTAGGACCAGCTTGGGAAATTAGTGAGACTGTCTCAAGATCAAATGGGAAGAGAGAGCTGGCAGAGTGCTTCAGTGGAAAAGGTCTTTACTAGCATGCACAAGGGCCTACATTTATATCCAGTACAGCAAAAAGAAGAAAAAACCCTTAAGCTTGTAGGCACTCCATCATAGCTAATTGAAGCTACTAGGTCAAGAATGTTTAATTAATGCTTCTAGAAACTTACTTAAAAACCCATCAACTGGGTTGTTTGGACCTTTGGATGCTCCAAGCTAACATTAACCCAAGCCTAATTGAACAAATGTTTAGCTACACTTGCCAATGAAGGAGCCACTAGCCACGTGTGACTTGCTATGTGTGACAGATAAGCAAAGGGTATCCTGTTTTAAAGAGTCCCAAAGAAAGATTATAAAGTGCTTGTTACTAGATTACCAATTAGACACATTATTATAGTTATTCTTAATTGCTTTTTTTCTTTTTGAAATGTAGGTCGTGGGCCTAGAGAGATACTTTGGAGGTTAAAAACACTGGCTGTTTGATTCCCAGAAGACTAAGGTTTGATTCCCAGCATCAACATGGTGGATCACAGCCATCCTTAGCTCCAACCCCAGGGGATCCCAGTGCTGCTTCTGGCCTCTTTGGACACCAGACATGCACACGGTACACAGACATACATGCAGGCACACATCCACACACATAAAAGTATGCAAAAAAAAACCTTTTTAAAAATGTGGTTTATTAATTCTTTTATTGTCTGTGTGTGATTCCCACTGCATTTCTATTGAATAGTGCTAGTCTACAGCTTAGAAATGTGTGAAATACTCTGATACATAAAGCTGGTGGATAAGAATCACTGTGGCTCATTAAGATTTAGCAAAGGTGTTGTAATGTCATTAGTGAGATGGAGGTGTTTAGTACATTCATGATTGCCTAAGCAACCTGAAGGGTGGTATAGAAGGTTCATTCACAAGACACAAAGAAAACAAATTTGAGTCCCCACATTTCTGCAGAGGAAAAGCTGTTGGCTTAAGCTGTGGACACATGTGCCACACCCTGCAAACATAACTTCACATTCAGCATCTTACTCTCCCCCCCCCAACCTGCCCCCCAGGGTTCTGCCACTAATGGCTCACAGTGGGATCCCTTTTAAAGTGAGATTACACTCCCTCTAGGATGTGTTGCACATGCTGACATCTTGAGAGTATCTAGTTTCTTATTCAACCTAATATTCATCTTTACTCTTGTCTTGGCTTTGAAGAAAACACTGACCAGGAATGGTGAGTTACAGACTTTGCTAGGAGATGACGGGTGAAACTGTCAGGGTTTGTTCTAGTTATGATGAAATGTTTATATTTCTTAAAAAAAAAAACCTCAGAGACAGAAACTTTTTCCATTATGAAAGCCAGTTTGATGGGCCTTCAAAAAATTAAGTAGAACTGCCATATAGAAAATAGAACATCTATTTTCCTAGGAATGAATAATACACCTGGAAGATTCTAGGACCGCACCTCAGGGATGTTTGCACATCAGTTTTTACTGCAGCTCCATCCACAAGAGCCAAGTTATAGAACCAGCTTAGGTGCACATCAACAAAAGTGGGCAAAGAAAATATGCAGCATATATACAATGGAGTTCCTTCAGCTGTGAATAAAAATAAAATCATGTCATCTGCAGGAAGATGAATAGAGGTCATCACACTAGTTAAAATATGCAAGACTCAGAAAGGTAAATGTCACATCTTCTCTCATCCACAGAATCCAGATTCAAATATACACATGATATGTATCAAATATATTACATTTCTATGTATATATCATATGTATATATACATATATGTATATATATCATATGTATGATATAAAAAGCAGAGAGATTTTAACTTGGGGGAGAGGAAGACAGCAGAGAGGGGAATGAGATAGAAATGGAGGGCAGCATAGAAATATGAGCAGCATACACAATGATGTGTGTGAAATACAGTAATGAAGTCTAGCGTTTTTATATGCTAATTAAGAAAAAAGGGAAGTTCAATGCCAGAGCTATCATATTGACAACATAATAACAGATAAGTGAAGAATATGACAAACATGGGGAGATAGACTGCAGGGAATTATAGAAGATGGAGGTCAGAGAGGCAAGCCTTGGAAGTGAAAGACAGCTGAAAGAAGGCTGAGTTTCACCTGGTGTATGTGTGTGTTTGGGGAGGAATGCAACTCAAAACCCAAATGTTAGCCCTGGCCAGCTCAGCATTGATTACTGCAGCTAACCCAGTGTATAACGTTTCCTCTAGTACCATCCCAGGAAGGTGTGATGGCAGCAGGGTTTTCCCCTAATATTTAATTAAAATACACTTAAGAATATAATGATTATATAATAATAATACAGGGGTTGTGAGTCTATTGAAGGTTCAGGATTTGTGTGAGGTCATCCAGCACATGACCACCTGATGTCCTATAGTCACAGTGATTCTCACGATCGGGTAACTGTTACTGTGACTTGGTATCTTTATCTATAAAATGGAGATAAAAATGTCTGTCTTGCAGAAATCTGAAAGGCTCTAAGTGAAGTAACTCATGGGAGAGTTAATAGTGCCGGTTATAAGCAGCCAGTGACGTTACACAGTGAGGAAGGTGATGGTGAGCTGCGCATCCATTGAGGACTTACTGGTCTACACTCATCTTCATGTATCATTTTAATGCCCATTTGTAAACTCTTGACTATTTCTTGGTCCAGACATTTAGTGTATGAACATAGTTCATTGTCTCCTTTAAGCCAAGAATATACTTTATTTCACAAATCCCACTCTTTTCAAGCCTTTTCAACACACTGTAATTGAAAAAATATTGCTATGTTGTGCAGCCAGGTCTCAAGACGTATCCTTTAAAACGCGAGTGAAATGCATTAGAGAGCCCCTTAGGTTAGACATCAGATAAATGTAAAATGTTTAAGAGCAGCCCTCAAGGGAAGAAGCTGTGGCTTTAATTCTTAACCCATAAGAGAAGTAAAGAAGCTCGTGAAAGTGGAGGGGAGACGAGAGGGTGGTGGGGGTGAATATGATCAAAGTACATTATATACAGCTACATCCCAATGAAACCTATTATTTTGCAACTAGTAAACATTGATAGAAACAGGAAACAAAGTATAGTATACAATACCTGAAAGAGCCTCTGCAGCAGTTTAAAAAAAAGACTCCATGGACCAGCTTAGGAAAGAGCCTGCAGCCATGTTATTAGGTGGAAAAACACACTATAGAGAAAGTTTTCCACGAGTATCTACCCTTTTTAAAGCAGAACTTCATTATAGAGTCCCAGCTGGCCTGGAACTCACTGTGTAGATCAGGTTTGCCTCAAACTCACAGGAATCCACCTTTGCCTCTTGAGTACTGACTGGGATTAAAGGAGTATGCCGTCTTTATACTCCTTTATATTCCTGGCTCAAGATGGCTCTTCTAGAGAAACAAAAAGTAAAGTAAAACAACTAGATTAAGCACCCTAAAATTAGATATTTGGGGGGAAACCCCTCTGACTCTATTCAATTTTAAACTATCAATGTGATGTCATTGAATATGAAGTCAGAAAGAGATATTGTTCATAATTGGCTTCCTAAAGCTGCCTCTCATGGCTCATGTCAATCCTCTGCAGTGTCCCGATTATAGCATGGTGTCTTCTGTGTCACTGTATTGACACCGTCACTTTACCAATGGGTCTCAAATTGTGCTCTCCCAACCAATAGCATAAGCATTGTCTAAGAACTTATGAAAAGGCCAAAATCTTAGGCTCGTGTTTCTAAGACAGTCTGAGACTCAATCCACAAAAGGATACTGATGTGTTTGAGAGTCACTGCTGACCACCATTACAGTTACTTCTGAAGGGACAGAAGCCCCAAGGAGCTTTTACCATGTTAATTAGCAATTGTGCTGCTTTCTGCTTCAGATTTCTAATTATAGATTCTAAAATTGTAGCTTGTACAATCTCAGAACCAAAGAGACGTCTGTGCTCCCAGCTTCCCTTTGGCACTAGGCACAATAGGCAAGTAATGAAGACAAAGTGAATGTCCACCATCTGATGAACAAGGGCAACGCAGTCCATTCATACCGTTCAGCCACAAAACGATGGGATCTTGTCACATGCAACATCATAAATGATACTACACAAGTTAATTGATTACACTACACAAAATAAGCCAGCCGGGCACAGGACAAGATAGCATGATGTTACTCATATGTAGAATCCAAAATATTTCATCTCGAGGAATCCCATGATTTCATGGTTACTGTAGGCTAGAGAGAATATCTGGGGCAGAGGGATGAGGAGAGGTTAATTCACTGGCCCAAGTGGCAGTTAGCAGCAGGAGGGTGACTGTATATATTAATGCACTGCACATTTCAAAAAGCATAAAGAAAGATTTCTTAATTATTCTTTACTACAAAGAAACAATGAATAGGTAAACAGGTGTGTTTCACCTCATCTAAACACTATACAATGTATACAAGCGTTGACAAGTCCTGCTTTTCACATAACTGGGTAGAGTTTTATGTTTCTATGTCTCTGTTAAAAATAAATTTAATTGACAGACGGGAGCTCCCAGGAAGGCAAGATGGCTGACCACCACTTCATGAGGTCCAAAAGAGGATCTTGCCATGGATAAGAACGGGAATGAGTTATCCACAAACTGAAAGAGTGAAGAAACTGAAGACATAGGCTTTGAGTCTTTAGAGGATACCAACAGGATTCAGGGAGATTCTGACAGTGCAGAATAGTAATGAACCTGGACCACAAAGCAGTGTAGAAGGCTGGATTCTCTTTGTCACTGGAGTCCACAAGGAAGCCATTAAAGACAACATTTATAAAAAAAATCAATTATTATGGGGAAATAAAATTCATCCACAGGCATACAGGATACGTAAAAGGGTATAGTCTATTTAAGGATAAAACACGAAGAGGCTTGGGCTGCCACGAAAGGACTCAATGGTCAAGATCTGATAAGACAGTCAATCAGTGTAGACAGTTAATTTGTTCAATGTCCACCCAGAGGCAAGAGGAGATGTGACTGAAGACTGAATAGGAGTCCAGACCTGAGATGCTGCTGGCAAGTTTTTGTCCAAGTGGTTTCTCCACAATTCCATTTGATCCTTCAAGCCTTGAAGAAACAAGGATTGGGTAAACTCCCACTTAATTAACCTCTTACCCCATCTGATTGCTAGGGTTGTTGCTGTTTTGTTTTCTGAGTTACAAACAAACATTCCATTTTTTTAGTTTCTCAATTTGAAGTTGACTTTCAGTTCTAAACATGCTAAAGAACTGATTACATTAAGGGATTATGGATTTCTGGAAAGACAGTCTACCAGGGATAGGATTCTGACTTTCAATCAGGGCTAGAGATGGGAAGACGAGAGAGCTGAGGTGACAGATTTTCTTACAGTTTTGCAGAGTAACTGTTGTGTTCCTACATTCTCTGTTGTGAACAAATGGATGTTATTAGTTAGTGTCAAAAACAAACTTAATTTAGAATAAAGGAAACAAAGGATGCCAAGCCACTGCTCTCAGGAGCAGAACAGCAAATATTCCTACCACTGTTCCCATGAGTTATTTGCTATGAGAAGCTTTGAGAAGGGGGAGTTGGGAGCTACTAATTACGATTTTTTTTTAACTTCTAGAGTAAAGATCATGGACAAAATTCCTGGGTGAAAACAGACAGATGCTTGCCGTTTTGATGGCCTTATGCATCTTCTTGGATTGTTGTTTATTTGTTTGTTTAGAAATTACGTCAATGCAGGCCTAACTTCAGTTATACCATAGAACTATTGGCAGAGGACTATATGTTTTGCAGCATGCTGAAATAGGTTGGTAAGAGCTATACAGCTCAGAAGGTACAACATTGTATCTTTGTAGGCACATACTCATCCAATTACAAAATAAATTTTCAATACCAGCAACATTTTCTGTTTGGGGAACATTCCATTTTTGTCAATGCAATGGGCTAAGTAAGATCTGCCTTCCTACACAGCCACAATCTGGCTTGAATTCTAGTGAGAACTCCTCCTCTTACCTGATCCTCCTGTCTCTTTTTCCTCCCACTCTCCACCTCCTCTCTGCTCCTGTCTCACTCTGTGTCTCTGTCTCTCTCATTCCTTTCTCTCTTCCCTCCCTCCTCCCACTCCCCACCCCCTGACTTTCATGTATTGGAAGGCTCACAGGATACATATAATGATTCTTAGGCTGGGGTACCATGTTGCCATTCCTTTGTTTATTTAATGACACAGGGTCAGCTATATAGTCCAGGCCACCTTTAAATCATTATTCTTCTGCCTCAGCAACCCAAGCACTAGGGCTACAGATGTTTCTGCCACCTAGTCCACCCTGTGGGTAGAAGTATAATTGCGCAGGGCCAGGGAGATAGCACAGGGTTCGACGTCTTCAGGCCCTAGAATCTGCATAGTAGGAGGGAAGAACTAACTCCAAGTTGTCCTCTGACACCTGCCACCACACACACCACATTAAATAAATTGGGTCCAATCGGGACAGTCTCTTGACAAGGCCAGACTGCCGTGATTTTCAGTTTTGTCACAAGCACGTCACTTTCTATGCACGTCTCAAGTTTATGGTCATCCACTGTCCCCAATTTCATCATCCTTACCTACCTACCTTTCCATTTGGATTGATAATTAGCTCTATGTGCAAAGTTCACTCTTATTCCTATTGCATCATAACCCTGTTTGTTTGGATCCCCAAAACAATCATCTTTTTTTTTTTTTTTTACAATTTGTCATCTTGCTTCCCACTTTCTCTTTTTCTTGGTTTGTGCTTTCTGTGGCCCTAACAACATTTCTTGTCTTTCTGCATAAAATCACTGAAAACACCACTGGACAAGACAAAGCTAACTCCTTCTCGTCTCCTCTAATCAATTATTGAAGATCTAAGCTTGAAAGCAGAGTGGAATGTCCAGGTGGAATAGCAGTTAAACATTGACTGCCGGTTGCCATTTCTCCAGTGTGGCTCTCTGATGGAAAACAGAGGATACCACAGTGACTGTAAATAATCCTAGGAATGCCTAAGAGGAACCAAGAATTTGAAGTATAGATTCCTATGCTTTGATGCATGTAGAAATGGGAATTTGAGAATAGTTCAATTTAGAGTTTTCAGTATGATTTTTAATTAATTGAATTTTGAGATTCATACTGTACCAAAAACCAGTGTTAGAAAATTTGTTTTGCAAGTTTTCCTGAGGTATTTTGTTTATCAAACATCTTTCCCACATGGTTTCTTAAGCATACAAAAATGTAAATGATAAAAAGAATGCTCTTGGAAGATGTCTTGCTTAGTGCAAAGCACCAGCTGAGTTTCACACTGTGAAGACACCTACTCGTGAGTCTGCCTGTGAACTGTGTGGTTGTGTGGCTGTGTCAGCTCGTGGGCTGAAGGAGATGCCACGTGCTCCCAAATCCCACAGTTCAGCTCAGGGAACACATCTGAGGTCATAGCTGAACCGAGTGAGAAGAGATTAGAAAGTGTGTTCGAGGACTGGGAGGATTGCTCAGTGAGTACACACTCATTGTGCAGATGCGAGAACATGAGTTCAGATCTCCTGGAGCCACTTAAAGCCAGACATAGTTCATGTGTTTGTAAGCACAGTACTCTAGTGTTGAGATGAGAGGAAGGGACAGGATAATCCCTGGATAATCTTGGGCCAGCTAGCCTGGATGCACAGTGTTAAACCAGAGGGCCTGTCTCCAACAAGGTGGACACCTGAAGTTCTCCTCTAACTTCTGTATGTGCACAGTGGCAACCATCACCAGCACTCCCCCCCACCCCACCCCCACACACAGAAAGAGACAGAGATTTTTAAAAAAAGTATACTCTCAGGTGCATCTACTTGCAGAATGAAATTGAGTTTGTGTCTCTCTCCCTGCACAAAAATCAATTCAAGGTAGATTAAAGACGTTAATGTAAACCTGAAAAAGATTTCAGTAGCACAAGAATTAACAAATAGCATTACATGAAATTAAGATGCTTCCACACAACAAAGGAAACAACAACAGCAAACGTCTTTGCTAACTACACCTTAGACACCTATGTGTATTACTTTCTGGAACTGCCAAAGCTAAATCCAATAGAAAGAAAGAAAATCCAATCAATAAATGGGCTAATAAACAGAATGAACAATCATCAAAAGAAAAAACACAAATGACCAGTAATACTTGAAAGGTGTTGAATGTCCTTAGCCTTCAGGGCAACACAGATGAAAACCGCCTCTAGATTCCATTTCATCCCAGTCAGAATGGCTGAGTCAGGAAATAAATGACCACAGATGCTGGAGAGGTTGCTGATGAGGATGTAAACTTGTGCGACCACTATAAAGCACTTCCCTGTACTCTTCAGTTACATCTCTTACATTCTCTCCCTTATTCTTAAAGCTCTGCTTCCTTCTCCCGTCATTCGCCCCTCTTCTTTTTAACTTAATCATAACCTTCTATAGATTTAGCAATCTCTAAAATCTGCATACCCTAACATCATCCTGACTTTCCCCTCCTAGATTCAGTGTTGATCTAATACTTAAATTTTTATCCTCATCCACCCTATTTCCCTCCCATCCTCAGTCATTAACTAAAATACTAAATTACCATCCTTGGCTGTTTATCCTCCAACAGTTATTGAAGTCAAAAGGGCCACTGTCATTCATGGGCTAGTCTGGCATTTGCATAGTGGTACTATCAAGCAGCTGTAGCCACTCTCTCAGCTAATATTCCACCCAGTGAATGTGTAGAGCTTATACCAAATGCCCTAAGCTCCCGAACTGTTTCAGAGCTAGAGGTGGAATCCCTGGTCTCATGTGTACTAGGTAAGGGCTCTGTCACTGAGGTGTGTCCCCAGAGCCTGAAATAATTTTTAACAAAGAAAGCATACTGAAAGCAGCAAGTTGGAAATACCAAATCACTTACAAATGTGGATCCATCAGAGTAACAGCAGATTTGTCGACTAAAACTTTAAAATCTAGGGGGGCTCTTGGGAAATAACTATAAGCCCAGAACTTCTCCACTCAGTAATTTGTCAAAATTGAAGGAAAAAATAAAGCTTTTTATGATAAAATAGATTAAAGGGTTTTATGACCACTAAACCAACTCTATAAAAAAATAATTGAAGAAATCTTTAGACTGAAGAGAAAAACAAATCCATTTATAAGGCCCCGGAAGAAATAAACTACACTAGATTAATAATTACATAAGAAAAAAAGGGAAAAAAACAATTACAGCAAAATTAACAGAAAGGCAGAAGTCAATATAGACTTTTCAATAATAACTCTTGACTACTAATGGTTCCAATTCTCCAATCAAAAGGCACAGACTAAGAGACTGTATTCAAAGGCAGGCCCTCTATATGCCATTCCTATATTCCTCTTAGCTCACCACAAAAGACTGATATTTGGGAAAATCAGTCTTAAGGGAAAAGAATGGAAAAGGGTGTTCCAAGCAAATGGATCTAGAAAATAAGCAGGTGTCACTGTTCTAATATCTAAAAAGATAGGTTTCAACCCAAAACTAATGAGAAAAGATAAGAAGGTCATTTCCTACTGATTTAGGGAACAACCCACAAAGAGGATGATAAAACATAGATCCCTTGAACACAAGAACATCTGATTTAATCAAACAAATTTAGATGTAAACTCACAGGTTAACCCTAGCACAATAGTAGTGGGCGATTTCAATACCTCACTACCCCTAATTGACAAACCACCCTAACAAAAAACAAAACAAACAAACAAACAAAAAGACACCCGAAACAACAACAACAAGCCCAACAACAACAAAACAAAAAACAAAGATCTGAATTCATTGACATCACAGATAAAATCAACCTAACAGAAAAATTCAGCTAAACACTGCACAATATTAAACATTCTCAGCAGCCCAAGGATCTCTCTCTTAAGTAGACTACATATTAGGACACAAAGGAAACTAATAACAATGAAATAAGACTAAAAGTTAACAAGAGAACCCCTAGAGCAGACATAAATGCCAGTGTTCTTATTTAATAATAAAACACTATTGAACAATGAATGGGTCTGTGGAGACATCAAGGAGGAAATAAATATATCCCTAGAATCAAATGAAAACGAAGACGCAAGATACTAACCCCTTGGGATGTGATGAAAGCCATCCTAGGAGGAAAGTTTATGCTCTAAGTGTCTGCTTAAACCAGAGAGATCCCAAATAAATAATGTAATGATACAGCTTATAGATCTGGAAAAGGAGCTGGCCAAGTCCCACATCAGAACAGGAAAGAAATCATGCAGATCAGGGAACAAAATCTATAACACACAAAAAATTAATAAAACAATGTTGGTTCTTTCCAAAGATAAACATGACAAAAAAAAAAAAAAACAACCCTTAACCAAGTTAACCAACAGAAGAGACAGAAGACCTAAATAATAAAATAACAGGCAGAAGACAAGCATTAGAATGTATACCAATGAAAATCAGAAAATTGGGGCTTACATAAAAAATGTATTTCACTATAGTAGAAAATCTAAAAGAAATTGATTTCTAGACACATATTTCTCATTAAAATAAAACCAACATGAGATAAACTATTGTCATTTTTCTAAGTGGGAATGATGTCAAATTGCTTTCTAAGAGGTTTTCTTTTTTTCTTTTTCTTTTTCTTTTTTTTTAATAGCCATAGATTCGCACTGCTTTCAACACTGAACAAGGAAGATTCTTTTTGCAGAAGACAGTGGTTAACGAAGCAACCCAATTGGTCTAAGTGCTTAGAATGAGTGACTGCAGCTGCTCAGCCCTAAATGGGACATTATCCTAGTTTCATTTATATTGTGATAAAATACCTTGACAAAAAGCACTTTAGGAAGGGAAAGGTGGTTTTAGTTCACAATTCTGGGTTATAAGTCAATCCTTAGAGGGAAATCATAAAGACAGGGACCTGAGACAGGTGGTCATGACGTATTCATAGTCTAGAGCAGAGAGACACAAATGAAAACATCCTTTCGGCTAGCTTTCTGCAGGGTCTAACTGATGAAACTGCACCACCCACAATGGACTGAGTCAGTATCAATTAACAATCGAGACAATTTCCCACACACATACACATAGGACAACCTAATCTAGATTATTCCTCAACTGAGCTTCTCTTTCCAGGTGATTCTGGGTTGTTTTAACAGTTTAAGCACATAATACACCCGGGAAAACTTGACACACAAACAGACACATCACTTTAAGCTCTAATTTTTCATCCCAAGGTCTCATGTTCATCCCCTAACACTTTAAAAAGTCTTTTAACTGTGAGCTCCTGCAAATAAGAAACAAGTTACATACTTATTCAAAAAGAGGGGGCAATGTGGGCATAGCACTTAAACTATCACACTTAGTCAAAACCCAGTGTCTAGTAGTGTAAATACCAACTCTGTGATTCAAAGTTCAACATCTAGTGCTCATCTTCTGAGTCGTAAATGGCTTGGGCAGCCTCACCTATCCAATTCTGTTATCCGTAGCATACAGTTTCCCTCTGCAGCCATGGTCTATTTCCTACCTGCAACTATTGTTGGTAGATGACCCACAGTCCTGGCATCTTCAATATCCTTCGATCTCCGATGTAAACAAGTGGCCTCTCAGGGCCTCTGCAGGGACTCCAACCATTCTACAAGGCAGCAAGCCTCAGTTACTCTCCATGACTCTCTTGGTCTCACAGTCTTTATGTCTTCAAAACAAGTACTGCTTAGATGAGTGTTATATTTTCAAGGTCTCCTGAGATGTAGCCTGGTCCCTTGGGCATGGATATATCAGCTTCTGTGTGCCTACACTCAGTAAAGTTCCTCTTGTCCAAATGAATCTTGGAAGGCCTCATTTCAATGATGTTGATCTCTTTGACAATCACGCCCCCCCCCCAGCATAATAAGCACATAACAGATCTCTAAGTCAAAATATGAATATTCCTACTCCAGTTGACAACAAAGCCCTTGTTCCCTTCTGGAGCATGATCTGGGCCTCCACTGTCAGCACTTCCCATCTTCCAAGCTTCTATAAGAACAGGTCATTAAGCTCTGCCCACAGCTCTCAATTGATTTTCCAGCCCAAAGTTCCAAAAAGTGTTGCTCACTCTTCTAGCAAATAACATGGTTAGATTCCTTACAGCGGCAACCCTGCTTCCCTGGTACCACACTCACTTCTGGTTTCATTCTGTTGCTGTGAGAAAATTCCCTGACAAAAGGCAAACTAGGGAAGAAAGGGTTACAAGTCCAGGTTACACATCCAGTACTTTAGGAAGTCAAGGCAGGAACTCAGGGAGCTACTCAGAGCGCATCCATAGTCAAGAACGAAGAGAGCAAATGCATCTTTTCTTGCTTGCTTGATGCTTAGCTTTCTTGAATTGTTTATAGTTTGGGGCCCAGTCTGTGAAATGGTGCCTCTCATTAAGCTCTGCCCACAAATACAGGGTGAGTCTTCCCTGCCTCAATTAACAATCAACACAAGCCCTCAGACATGCCAACAGGCTAACCTGATCTAGACAATCCAATCATTGAGACTTTCTTCTCAGGTGATTATAAATTTTGGCAAATTTGACATCCAAAACTAACCATGACAGATGTACCAGCTTTCCCTACCAAGGAAGATGAGAAGATGAGAATAGCATAAAAGCTAGAGGATGCTGTCTTCAGGTTTGACAAGGCTAATGTACTCAAGAACGTACAATAGCTGCGGTTACCCGAACAAAATCAAGCCAGTCAAAATCCCAGCATAGGAAGGGGAGGGGCTCCTGAGGCCACCCTAGCTGAGGAACAATAGGCAATTGATGTCTTCTGATGGAGGAAGAATCATTTTCTCTGGGGTGTGTGGCTGCTGAGAGGTTGCCTATGCTCCAGTGGATGGCCTCATACCCATGAGCATATGGGAAGTACTAACAGGACACAGTGGGTTATTAAAGAGGAGGGGGAGGAAGAGGAGGAGATGGAGTTATGAGAAGAATTGTGAAGGAGGGGTATTGTGGGAGATTAAATCTGCAGCCTAGGACATTGCTAAAGAGATATGAGAATGGAAAGTTGCTGTGGTAAATGGAATGTAATTCCTGAGAAAAATACTGTAAGATCCAGTAATTCCATTTATAGATAGACTCCCAGAGGAAGTAAAAGCAGAGGCATAAATACGCATTTGGGTGCCCAGGAACACAACAGCATTGTTGATAATGGCCAATGGGTGAACCATGAAGTGAATATGTACACGTTAGTCTGTGAGACATGCTATAACAAAACACCACAAACTGGGTAGCGTTACAAGACACTAAGTGTTTTTCACAAGCTGGAAAACAGAAATCTAAGACCAAGATGCTGTCAGGGTTGGTGTCTAGTAAGGCCTTTCTCCTGGTTTATAGATGCTACCTTCTTGCTATTTGTTTATGAGTCCTTTCCTCCATGCTTGTGTAGAGAGAGACAAAGCCGGGGCCCTTTCATCATCATCCAGACACCAGTTCTGTCAGAATAGGGCCCTATCTCTATGACCTCACTTAACATGAAATATCAGTTGGGGTATGGATATAGGAATTTTCTGGGGTTAAACAATTCAATTCATAATAATATACACTGGAGTACTATTCAGCCTTTAAAAAGTAGAAAATTTCTGTTCTGGTGAGAAGGCTCAGTTGGTAAAGTGCTTGCTGTTCAAGCATGAAGACCTGAGCTTTAATCTCCAGAAACCACGTAAAAAGCCAAAGATGGATATGTGTACCCCATTCCTGTATGTATCCCCTTCCTGGGGAAACAAAGACAGAAGGACCCCTGAGGCTTACTGGCCAGCCTAGCCGAATCAGTATACTCTATGCTCAGTGACAGATTTTTATGTCAGAAAACAAGGTGGACATAAAGGAAGACACTGATGACCTCTGACCTCCACACACAGGCCACACACTCACATATACAAGCACACAACATACACAAGTATGTGCACATACATGAATCACCACCACACACACACACACACAAGAAAATTCTGACACATGCTGTATAATACAGATGACCTTTGTGAATATACACTAAGTAAAATAACATGATCTTCCTGGTTTATAGATGCTACCTTCTTGCTGCTTGTTTATGAGTTTAAGGGCACTAATGCAGGATTCCAGTTACATGAAGTTCTTAGTGTAACCAAATTCATAGAGTCAGAAAATAGAGAGCTATTGCCAGCGTTGGTGGGGGAGGAAGGATGTGTTAGTGTTGAAGGGGACAGAGTTGCAGTTTTCCACAGTGAGAGTGTTCTGGAGATGGGATGTGATGACAGTTCCATGACAGTGTGAAATGTACTCACTGCTGCAAGCAGAAAACGGTGGGAATTATAAACTTTGTGCTGCTTACCACAATTCTGTGACAGATGCAACCTAGCAAAGCACTCTTAGATTACAGCATTCGAATTTCAGTCTGATATTTACAAAGGGAACTCACTTTGGCTAAATCTGCTGCTCCAAACAAATGTGAGCATGTCCACTTTCCCTGTCACTGTGATGTGCTTCTTCCCTGTCACCTACGCACCAATGATTTGTTTAATGTCTCTGTGTGTGCATATGTGAGAACTCATATTCACGTGAGTATTTTTTCCGCATGTTATCAGGGTACCCGTCATTTATCTTTCTATGAGATCTAAATTCTCAGTGTGGATTGTAACAATCATTCCCAAGTGTTATCATCACAATGATGATAATTTATATAGTTACTGGATTATGGGGAAAAATCAGTCTGGGGACTTCCAAATTTTGCAAGAATGTAAATAATTAAACAATATTTTCAAATGTGAATTGACACTAAAATAACAGAACAGGAAAGTCCCGGAGTAAGTGTGCCTTCTATTTCTTTGTCTTCCCTGGCTGATATCAAATGCAGCAAATGTCGTAGCCTAAAAGATATTTGTGAATAAATGAATCCATGTGTATATGTGCACATCACAGGAAGATTTGGCATAATGAAGACAGCAGGCAAACCAGAGTCCCAGGCAAACCACTGCAGGAAGACCTGTAGGCAACATATTTTTTGACATTATTGCAGGGATAACTCTCTTTTTAAATGAAGATTAATGCATTTTCACGTAGACAGCATTATTTTTCAAGTGTAGCAGAACATTTGGAAATGAAATTTAACTCAATGCCATTTATTCCCTTTGCAAAGCAGGGAAAAGAAACATGAGTGTGACTTCTGCACATCTGCCTGAATGCATTTGCAGGGACGAATGTCAGACCTGCTAGAAGGAAGTTGGTTCATGTGTCTAGAAGAAAGAGAACTGGAACAAAGAAATTGAGCTTTTTCAGTGCCTTGCACTGTAACTTATACATAAACAGGGGTAATGTATACTAAAAAGGCATGACAGAAGATTAAAAACTTAGAATTTGGAGCAGTTAATATATGAATTGAGCAGCTAATAAAAGCTATGTACAGCCTGCTGTACAGCCTACTGTGAGGTAGAGGGAGGATGATCAGAAGTTCAAATTCAGGGTGAGTTATATAGCAAGTTCAAAGCTAGCCTGGTGGGTGACCAGAAATGCCATCTCAAAAACAAACAAAAACCTTAGGATGTTTAAATTTTGAATTGTGTTTATTATATATACAATGTGATGTTGTATGATGGGAAGAAGAGAAGAGGGTCAGACATGGCCCATCTCCCAGGGAGCTGACAACAACCAGAAATGAAAGAGATAGAGGAAACCAAAGGCAGCCCACTTTAAGATACAGGCAGGCAAGGACTTTCTGAAAGGATTCTTACAGAGTGGATAATGCTCTTGGGGATTGAAAAATGGGATTACATGAAACTGTAAAATCTCTACACACCAGAGGAAATAATTATCAGAGTGAAGAAACAGAATGCAGACTGGGAGAGACTCTAACTGTACACCAGAGAATTAGTATCCAAAATTCATAGACAATTCAAAAACTTAATTCCCCTCCCCCAATCACCTAACCAAAAATAGGCAAAAGAACAAATAGATAGTTCTTAAGAAATACAAAGGGCTAATAAGTGTATGGCAGAACATCCTTGGCACTTAGTCAGAATGGCTTCCATTAAACGTTGGGGGCAAGTTCTGCGAGCATGGTGAAAGGCTAGGCCTCACTCGTGCTGGTGGAAATATAGCCTGGTGCATTTACTGTGGAAATAAATACAGAGGCTCTTCATAAACAAAAACTAGAACCACCATTTGACCTAACTACAAAAATCGAAGTTACCATCTGTAGACACACCGGCATGCCTGTGCTCATTGCTGCATTGAACACGGTAGTCAACATACGTCTCTGTTCATCAACACAGAGACAACTAAAGAAAACAAGGGAAACAAACACAATGGAATTGCATTGTCACTAGCATGAATTTCTGTCATTTGTAGGAGAATTAATGGAAGTGGAGATCACACTGTAAAGCAAAATAAGCCAGACTCAGAAACGTAAGTATGGAGTCTCTCATATTCAGAATCCAGGGATGTGTATGTGTGTGTTGTACCAGAAACTGAAACTCAGAGAGTAGCTGGTCTAACATAAATTTCTTACATGCCAAGCCTTCGGATTTGATGGCTTAAGAAGTCTGAGTGCTGAGTATCACCAGGCCTGGATATCCATGAAGGTGGGATAGCACAGGGGCAGAAGCAGAGCACATGGACAGCCTGGGCTAGCCAACACCAACCCTCTAAACATAGGATTAGTAAGTACATCACTCCATCCAGCCTTCAAATACCATGAAATGGCCCCTGTCTTTGACTTACCAACACTATTCAGAGAAGGAAACTCTGGCAAATGCAGTTCCAACCTCGTCCACCCCACAGGCCAAGCCTCCCAGATTTGGGTCACAGTGAAGAGCTCTCTCCTGTGACATGCTATATCCCTTAGCTAAACATTCAGAATCTGACATTTTTAGGTGTTATATTTATTAATTATAGAAACTGGACAAACCCATGACAGAAAAATTAAAGTACAATAAAAAAATTAAAATACAATTTGGGGGTTTTGTCTCAAAGATTAATAGTTCATGAGGCCCCCTTAAAAACATTGTAGCTATCCTAAAATTGATGGACATCATTTGTGTTAACTTCAATTCTTTCCTTGGGGTTACAGTGAAAAGAATAGATGGGCTGATATACGTTGTCTTCAGTCAAGAGGGCTAGCAGCTACAAAGGAGATGAGAAAAGTAAACCAAAGAATATAATCTGAATATTTATATATGAAAGGGATTTAGAAGAGTGACTTATACAAGCTCTAGTCCTGCTAATCCAACAATGACTGTCTGCCAACAGGAAGTCCAAGAATCCAGCAATGGTATAGTCCATGAGGCTGGATGTCTCAGCGTACATCAGAATCTGGAAGAGGTAGGCTCTGAGGCCAGTGACATAAGAACAAGGACAAACAAAGAACACATCTTCTTTCTTCCTTGTCCTTTATATATGCTGCCATGGGAAGGTATGGCCCAGATTTAGGAGGCATTTCTACCTTAAATAATTCAGATTTAAATCGAGTCTTCCTACCTCAGGTGATCTGGATTTGAGGTAGATATTTCTACCTCAAGTAATCCAGCTAATAAAACCTCTCACAAGTGTGCTCAGTGACTTGAGATTTTAGTTAATTCTAGATTGGTCAAGTTGATCACCAAGAAAGGTCGTCACAGCCCATCCTGCTTTGATTAATCTCAGTGGTTCCAGGGGAAGCCCTGGAGCTGGAGAGGCTGGCCACACCAGGGTAGCAGCAAAGGTCAGTGTTAAGCTGGCCAGCTTATTCTATTGTAACTCTTAAAATTCAGTGATCTAAAGTCACTTTGTCAGAAGCCAATTGGGAATGTTGGTCATCCTAGATCACAGCATGTGTATCTTTGGCAGCAATCTGGCCTGCACTGCTTGCAAGGCAAGTGTGTATGAGTGTGAGTGTGTGTGTGTGTGTGTATGTGTTCGTATTAATCAGCTCTGTTCTGATATTGAATTCAAAGCTATCTCTAAGATTCCCTAAATATCCTTGAGTAAGAGCAAAAATGTATCGGAGACTAACAAAGGGTTGAGACTCATTTGCAGGTTTACCCTTGTCCTCCCATCCTTTGGAACTGCAGGAGATAACGGAGGTGAAGAAGTGAGCACGGGCAGGGATAGACACAGGCTGAGAGAGCACCGGTCACCTGCCAAACGCAGGAAAGTCTATCTAGGTTGCTAGGATGAGCAGGATGCTGGACTCACTGCTCAGACAGAAGCCACTTTTAAAGAGGCCTTGCGTTGGAGTCACTTGTTCAAAATATTATCCACTCGCCTGGTATAGAGTTTAGATTCTGGAGAGTGGACCCATGCCTTGAGCCACTGTTGGGGTGACCAGTTTTTTTTCTTTAGTTCTTCTCTGGAACTGTTCTCTTAACTGTGAGATACAGTTTAATAGATAGCTCTTACTTTTCCCACAATACATAATTTTCCTGTGGGTACAATGACATCATCATGTCTGGTGATGCCAACCATCAGATGTCAGCTTCCCAATGTTCTCCATTAAGGCTCTCTGTGAAGGAAGGGGATGTACAGTGGTCATGTGGCTATTTGCATGTGTAGTTCTAATTTGTGTCATATCATTATAGGGAAATAATTGAACAAATTCCTATTCTAATTTGGAGGTAATGTTTTTAGTTGGTGGTGGGTTTTTGTTGTTGTTTTGTTTGTTTGCTTATTTATTTATTTATTTATTTATTTATTTATTTATTTGTGTCAGTTCTCACTATGTAGCCCTACTGACCTGAAACTTGGTATGTAGGCCAGGCTGGCTGGCCTCAAACTCACAAAAATTCACCTGCCTCTGCTTCTCCAGTGCAGGGATTAAAGGGTAGAGATTGTGTGTAAGCATCTTAGTCTTCTGGAGTTGTCCTCTGAGATCATTAGAAGAAGATGACAACAAGGAAGAAAAGAAGAAAGCCTTCTACATGAAGATACGTGGGCTCAGATATTGCAGCCCTGAGCTATAAACCATAAGAGCAGATCGACACTTGCACTGATTTGTGAACCACAGCTTCTCAAAGCCTGGGCTTAGGCCTCCCAGGGTTAGCAGATGTGTGTGGCAGACACTCATTCATTGAACAATGATAAATGGGGGCTTCTGAACAAGATATACATTGACAGCAACAGCTTCTCACATTTCTTCACACAAAGCAACACACACATATAGTCCATAATTCAGCAGGATCTCAACTCTATCAAAGAGGAAATGGAATTCACAAACCTTCTAGAAGTTTCCCACAAACTCATTCCAATCTTTATCTTAGAGTGCTTAAATGCAATGATAAGCTATGATTTATTTTGGGTCCACCCCAGGGAGTCTAGGATACTCCCTTTTTAGAGGAAAGGAGAAAAGGCAATCTCTGGATTTTGTGTGTCAGCTGTTTGTTTTGTATCCAGGCAAACAAGATATGGCAGCTATCCACTAGGCACATGGACCTCTCAAAGAGTACGTGCACACAGGGCCCACATGCTAGTGATGGAAGGGTGGGTGCAGCTCAGTGGTGGCACCTGAATTACACGTGGTCACCAAATCCTCAGAAAATGAAATGAATGCTGTGGACCACATCAGGTCCAAGTATCATGGGACCACATGTTTGGAGATTTCATTTTGTTTTTTGTTTTTTCTTTTCTTCATTTAGCCCACATGACAAGCATATCTACTTTGTTCTATTTCCCTTTTTCTTTTTTTTTCTGCCAAAGTGGCATTAATAGCTTCTTAGCTTATAAGTTGAACTCCTGAGAATCTAGAAATCTCAACAAAAAGAGATGTGGGCAGAATCATTTCCTTTCCAGGAACAGAGAATCTACCGTGCCAGAATGGGAATGCAGTCATTCACTAATCTCCTTTTCCTCACTTTGCTTTGTTTGCCTAAGTTTTGACAACTTAGATTCCTATTTATTCTGTCACACACCGCCATCATTGTTCCTTGGGCTGAGAAGTAGATTTCATTTTTATGTAACCACTTACAGAATAGTATAATGAATTAATTTGAATCATGCAAAATGCTCCCATTTCTTTATAAAAAGATTGTAGATCAGGCATGGCAGCCCATGTCTGTCTTTAAACCCAGCACCCAGGAGGCAGAGGGCAAAGGGCAGAGGGCAGAGGGCAGAGGGCAGAGGGCAAGGGCAGAGGGCAGATCTCTGAGTTTGAGTCCAGCCTGTTTTACAGCCAAAGCTACACAAATAAATCCCATCTCAAAAATCCAAAAATAGGAAAAATAAAAAGATCGTTGGGATTTTAAATTATTTTTGAAATTAACAGTTGAGGTACAGTGGAGCCTTGTATGTAGTTCCAACAGACAACAGCTAAGATGAGGGAATCACTTGTGTACAGGAGTTCAATACCAACTGTGACAATGTGGCAAAACCTTATCCCTCTACCCCATAAAGGATTGTGAATCAATCAAGCCTTCTAGTCTTCTGATTACAGACAAGTCAGACTTTAAGGAGCAATAGAGTTGGCATGTATGTACTCTTCACATAGCAGGGTGTGGAGAGCCCCTGCTGTTCTTGGGGCAACTATGTTTCTCACCATGTGCTCATATATGACAGTAGCACGCCTCTAATATCAGTTAGCTGAGTCCCCTTGTTATCTTGATTGGGGGAAAGGATGCTCCGATCACTCGTCGTCATTATTCCTTGGCATTGTCTGCAAAAAGGGACTAGCACTTGAATAGGTAGACTCAACAAAGAAGATACCCTCCAGTGTGCGTAGGCATCATGCAATCTGTTGAGGACCCTAAGAGAACCAAAGCTGTGCACAGGGTGCTTGCTCTCTGCTGAGGCCCTCCAGCAGCTGCATTTCCTAGTTTGGTCATGAACACTGGCTTTCTTGGTTCTTCTGCTCACAGATGGACCACAAGTCACAAGACTTCTCAGCATTTACCATCACATGAGCCAACCCCTCTCAATGAACTTCTTTATCTACACATATATCCTGTCACAGGAGCAGAAGCAGCTCTGCATTGAGCAGGCTGCCTGAGCAGTCCAAAGACCTGCACTCAGGAGACTTCTCTGCACCACAGAAAAGTATTTTGGGATGAGTCAGTGGAAAGAACAGTATAATTTAACAACAGGAATGGGGAGAAGGGCCCTTATGAACAGGATAGTCCAGGTGTAGGCATGGGTCTGAGCTTATTAAAGATAGTCATATTGAAGTGGCTTACAACAAACAATTCCAGTGTTCTTCTTAAATGGTTTATTTTTATTTTATGTGTGAGAGTTTCAGCTGCATATACCTATGTGTACTGTTTGTGTGTACCTAGTGCCCATGAAAGCCAGAAAAGGGTTCTTGATCCTCTGGAACTGGAGTTACAGATAGATATAGGCCTCCATGTGATGCCAGGAAACAAGTCCTGGTCCTCTGCATAGGCAGCCAGCACTCTTAACCTGCCTCTAATTTTGACAGTTCTTAAAAACACATCTGTGTTCGCTCTCTCTCCTCTCTCTCTCTTGCACACACACACACACACACACACACACACACACTTTTTAGTAAATGAGATGATTAACTGGTTTCTAGGGCAAGATGGACAGGATTATAAGCTAATAAGATAAAAACTATAGGCTGCAAGAGTCAAATGAATCCTTTCTATACCAACTCACAGGGCGTTAATACCTGATGTTCTTATTTTATTACATCTGTTCATTCATATGTGTGCATGCTTGTGCAAGGAGATCAGAGGACAGCTTGAGGAGGTAGATCCTCTCTTTCCATCCCCTGCATCCCTGGGATGGGATTCAAGTCCTCAAGCTTGATTACAAGTGCCTTTGTCCTCTGTGATGCTTCGCTAGGCCAACATCTGTATTCTGTGTTTTGACTTTCAATAAATTTTATAATTTTATTTAAGAGATTATACTGAGAAAACAATAAAGGTCATATTTCATTGGTCCTCAACCATGGTACATTTTGGAAAGTGTTACCCCAAATAAATGGTCTAACCACCTTGCCGATTTAACATCTCCTTCAGTGCCAGTATTCTTGAAAACGTTGGCAGTCTATCCCTGACAGATGATCCATGGGATAGTTTTTTTCTGAAAGGCAATAACTGTGGTCAATGAAGCCTTTTTGACACTTTTAATAGATGTTGGGAAAGGATCTACCTGTCTTGAGATAATTGCCAGAAACTGGGGCTAGCAAGACAAGGAGGCATTTTATTCCTTATCTCTCGCTGTGAATGAAAGTGACTGGGATTACAGGCAGCACGTTGGGTTCTGCGTGTGCTGGTTTTCCCCTTGGAAGAAAAGAAGGATAGGAAATGGATCCAGAGCGGCAGGCAAGAAGCTGCCTGTAGATGTCTCACCCTGAACACCCTAAAGAATCTCTACATTCTTCCTGATTAGAAGACGGTAGGATTTCCATCAACCAAGATTCTAAAACCTGCTTTTCTCTCCCAAGATATTTTAATGGAGCCTGTTTTCCTTTAGTCTTCTTGCAATCATATGGTAAGGAATGGGTTTGTGGAGTCCCTAACAGCACCACAAATCACTTATCCTCAGGCCTGATTATCAGGTGCTTACTTGAGTCACTAGTGATAGGTGTCAGATGGCAGACAAGCCAGCATGTATACAGAGCTCAGCAGGTGTTAGTGTGCTTAGCTCATACTCTTATTGCAGATAATAATGGGTGATTCGAGGCATGACATCCTGTCCACAGCCATACAGTGAGCTGGGATTGTCTGAGTCCCCAGTGCTCAAATTCTCTGTGGACCCTGAGAGGAGAACAGAGACACCACTGGAAGTCTGACAACAGCTGGGCTTGTAGACCCACAGGAAGTCACACGGAGGATGCCAAATCAGTTGCTTAGATGATCTTAGGGTTCCCCCCCCACTTTCCTTTGCCCTTTAAAAATACTTAGGAAGAAAAAAAATACTTAGGAAGGCCGTGCATGGAGGTGTATAGCTTTAATCCCAGCACTTGATAGGATCTCTACAAGTTCCAGGACAGCCAGATGACATAGCCAATTGTCTCAAAACAAACAAAAAAATGCTTGGGACCACAGATTTTAAAGAGAAAGTGTACTTGGTTAGCTCTTAAGAGAAAAGGAGGGGCTGGAATATCGGCTGTGTTGACAGAGTGCCTGCCCAGAGTGCACAACTCCACATACAGTTAAGGCATGGTAGAGCGTGCCTGTACCACAACCACTCAGAAGGCCCAACCAGGAGGACCAGAAGTTCAAGGGAACTCTCAGCTACATAGTGAGTTCAAAGCTATACACAAGACCTTGTCTCAAAAAAATAAAAGAAAGAGAGAAAAAAAAAACTGACTAGTTTTTTGCTTGTTTGTTTTTGTTTTTTGTTTTTTCCATATCTTTACCTTAGCATCGTCCTCTTCCAGACAATTATTTACTGACTGAGTTCATATTAAATAAGTATTACTGGGAATAGAGAGATGGCTCAGCAGTTAAGAGCACTGCCTGCCCTTCTAAAGGTCCTAAGTTCAATTCCCAGCAACCACATGGTGGCTCACAACCATCTGTAATGGTATCTGATGCCCTCTTCTGGTGTGTCTGAAGACAGCTACAGTGAACTCATATACATAAAATAAATTTTAAAATCTTTTTTAAAAAAAGTATTACTATTTCAAAACTGTACATTGATAAGAACATTGTGTTCAGGATGGTTAGGAGTAAAGGCTCAAATCAATATCTGATTTTTAGTTGCCACTTCTTCAGTAGAAATGCCATGCTTCTTCATATTTACTAACACACTTTCCAGCACATAATGTCAACCAGGAAATGCTTAATTCATTTGAACTAATCACACGACTAGTGTGTTTCTCCATGATTGGACAGTGTTCTTATAAAGCCTACAAGGCAAGGAGGAACAATGAGAAGGTTCAGTGGTTACGGGATGTGCTGTCCTTACAGAAGATCTAAGTTTGACACCAGGACCCACATGACATATGGAACAACATCTGTAACTCTGGTTCCAGGGACTCAAAAGGGCCCCTCTAGCCTCCATGAGTACCAAGCATGCACACAGTACACAGCTATACGTGCAAGCAAAACACTCACACCCATGAAATAAATACATCTTAAAAACAACAAACAAAACACCTACAAGGTATCCACTTGGGAAAATTAAGATAAGGGCTCAAAAAGGCAGAAGAATTCTCCTCCCTTCCTTTAACTTGTATAATAAAGGAGTTTATTTGTTCTTACAAAACAAAAGCAAACAAGCTTGTCCATAGACTTCCTCTCCCAAGGGTTGGGTCAATGCTTCTCAGCTCCATGGCAACAAATCACATCAGTGATGGTTAGGTCAACAATTTAAGGGGTAGTGATTGATTTAGAATTGCAGGCACCCCCAGGTAAGGTCTTTCAGTGTGGTACTTAGGTTTTCGTAAAACTAATAATGTGTCTTATAAAAAGAAAAATATTTGGAGAAAAATATTAAATATACAAGTTCACCGCTCCTGGTCTTACAGCACCGTGTACTCGAGAGCAAAAAAACTCAGCAGGTATCGTTAGAAAAGCCAGAAGCTTTCTTCAAACAAATGGCTTCTCATATCCTCTCAGAAAGTAATTTCCAACTAAGTTGTTGATTTTTTTATTTTATTTTTCCTCAGCCTCCTTCTCTTCCTCCTCCTTCCATTTCTGAGATGGATCTCAGATTATCGATCATGTTAGGCAAGTGTCCTACCATTGAGCTACAGCCCCCGCCTTGTAAGTGTCTATTTTTATTTTATTTAGTTGTCCCTGGTCAAAGATTTGTGGTAAGAAGTTGAACACTGTGCGCAGATTCCGGTGACAGCACAAATGACTCAAGGCAAATTACACACTATGCCAACAGGATGAGTACAGTATAAAATAAATTAAATATCAACAAATAGAATGCAGCTTCACCAATCTGGCGTCTCAGCTCATTATTGTGTATGAGCTTTCGCTATGAATCCCGTTTTGGAAATCTGAGCTCTTTCTTTCATGGACTGAAGTCGTGAGACTTAAGCCAAATGTGTGTGTAGCAGGAGAGCTGTCTCGTTCCTTCCTCAAACAGGAAACCACCGGCAATTCTGTGTGAAGTCATGTTCTATTTTTAAAATAATTGGATTTGAGACATAACTATTAGTGTGACAGTTTCACAGGGCAAAAGAGATGAATAAATAGGACTGAAACTCAGGCTAATGGAGCAATACTCTTGAAAATTACACATACACTTGGGGTTTCTTTCTACCCACTCTGCTTTCACCCATCACACTGGCTCCTGCCCTTTTCCTAGAGGCTTCCTGTGCTTATTTGCTTCTAACAAAAGTCATATGTAATGGCTACCCCTTCAGAAAGGGGGAGTGCTGCAGTAGTCCTGGATTCCATGCACTGGTTTTCTCCTACACAGACTATGGCTGACTAAATGTGTTAGCTTTTTTACTAAGCCTGCAATATGAGTACAATGGACACAAACAGCCCAGACACACAGAGGCTAGGCAGAGGCTTCCATTCTCTCTGAACTAGGCTGGGTAAACGATTCAGCAGTTCTGAACTCTGAATACTGGTGACTTCATGAAAAATGTCAGGTTAAGCTAGATGTCTGTTCTTGTGCTTCTGTATTTAATTAATTATTTTTAAATTTGTCCTGAACAGGCCTTTCTGTGTTGCTTAGGCTGTTTTTTTAAACCCTGGGCTAAAGCAATCTTCCTATCTCCATTTGTGCAGTCTCTGGTGTGATTGAGACTATGGTACACAACCACAGCATACACTTATGGGCTTTTTTAGTCTCTCATATTCACTGTTTAACACCTAGCTTTATTTTGGATCAAGTGGAAATTCATGAGAAAAAAAATCTTGTAAAGAATGTGTTTGTAAGCTAGGCATGATGGGACATGTTTTTGATCCTAGCATGGTAGGCTGAGGCAGAAAGTGTCAGTCCATGATGGAGCACAGAAAGTTTGTAAAGTCAGGCCAGCCCCTAGGCAACCCAAGGAGATCCTGTGTCAATAACCAAAAACTTGGTAAGCAAGATGGCTCAGTGGGCAAAGACACTTGCCACCAAGCTTAAAGACCTGGGTTCAATCCCTGGGACACACATGGTAGAAGTAGAAAACCAGTTTTTGCAAGTTTTCCTCTGAGCTCCATATTTATGCATTTATGTCGATGTATATTCCCCCACCCCGACAAAGAATATGATATTTTGCATATTCCTGATGACTAAGGACGTTGAATACTTCTCAAGTAATTATTAGACATTTGTAGTTCTTCTAAGAACTATCTATTCAGGTTCTTTAGGCTATTTATTGATTAAAGTTATTTGGGTTATATATATACATATATATGTATACACACACACACACACACACACACACACATATCCCTCCCTCTGATGAATGGTTGAGAGATGTCTCCCCACTCCATTCTATAGGCTATCTCTCTCTCTGGTGGTTATTTCTTTTACTGTGCAGAAGAAGCCTTTCAATTTCATGTGATTCCTATTTGTGAATTTATAAGATTACTTCCCTGTGCTATTAGAGTTCTTTCCAGAGACATCTTACCTATATCTTCAAGTATTTAACATATATTCTAGAACTTTCAAAATTTAGTTGAAGCCTTTGATCTCTTTTTGATTGACTTTACGTGTTATGAATCTGATTTTATTCTTCCATCTGTAAATATCCAGTTTCCCCCAGCATCACTGTTGAAAAAGCCATCTCTTCTCCAACGTTTTTTAACCAGTCTTTGCCAAAAGTTGCACGGCTGAAGCTATGTGAGCTTACCTCTAAGTTTTTTTATTCTGTTCCATTGATTTGATATTTGAAATAAAAGTTCCACTGCCTCCTAATGGTACCATCCTATAGACTGGGTCTTTCACCTGGACATTTGGAGGACCTTTATTAGATGACAGCATAACATTAATATTCTTCAAGAGCTGAAACTGGGTGTAATTGGAGCTCTAGAGGCAAACTCGGTTTACATAGGATAAAGTGCCAAGTTAAATGACATATCAAGGAAGTAAGTGACAAGCCTAGGATGTGAGATGGTTGTCATGGACACTCAAGCCAGCTTCTGTAGCAGTTAAGTAGCAGGGGGAAGGACAGACGACTGCAGGCCTTGAAAGGACGTAGAAGAATTGACAATGAGCTGTGCACCCCGCGCAGGCTTTCTTTAGATCCTCATTCTCACAGTCAATTGAGAAAATATATGTGTGTCATGTATTTGTGTTTGTGTATGTGAACAAGTGCGTAGCAGGCAAGTGGAGTTCAGAGATCCATGCTGGATACCTTTCTCTAGTAGGCTTGTGGTTATATAAGAATAGTTTGATAATTTTTAGAGAGGCAAAAATGATATATATGTATTTTGCTCTAAAATATTTTGGTAAAAGAAACCAATGCATTGGTTAAATGTGACAAAATTTTGGTAGCCATTGAATATGGGTGATAAGTAAGAGATCATTAGCATATGTTTTATTCATAATAAAAATTTCAAAAGCTAATGTAAAAAGATTTATGCACCTTTTCAAAATAACTAAAATTGATTTTTGGTATTAGTGAGCTTAATTACAGTATTCATTATGCTAGATATAAGTCCTTAAGGCAAATGTCATTAATAAGAATCATATGTCTTTTTGCATCTCAGCTGCTAACTCTGCTCTTCATAAATAAAAGAAAATATTAGGAGCTGGCTCTGTCAGTAAAGTGATTGCTTTACTATGTGTTTGCCAGGTGCATTCAAGTGTGTGAAAATAGGTGAGTGTATATAACACTAAGTATGAACTGATAAATTCGAAGAGATCTTAAGTGTCCAAGAAGATTCTTACATGGTTGGCAGTGAAAGTCACTAAAATCAGCTTAAAGTGAGGACCCAGGTTTGATCCCCCAGAGCTCAAGTGAAACAAGCCTGTGATCCTAGGGCTGAGGAGAGAAGGAAGAGATTAAAGGACCCGTGGAGCTCACTGGCCAGGCTGTCTAGCTGAACCAACAAGCCTCAGGTCAGTGAGAAACCCTGTCTTCAAAAGTAGTGTAGGGAAAATGGGAGGAAGACACTGTATGCCAACTTCTGGCCTCCAGACACATACATGCGCATGCATGTGTATATGTACCTATATATTTCATATGTACACACTTGTATATGTACATAAACACACAACCATTTACATACATGAAAGAAAACAGACAGAGGGAAAATAATGAAGTAAAGTATTCACAAGGCTGGGACTGTACAATGGTGTTAGAGCGCTTGCCTAGTCTGTAGGAAACCCTGGCTTCAGTCCCCAAAACCACCAAACTTGGAAACAGAAAAGTTCATGCATTTAAAAAAAAAGTAAACAATCCTAAATTAAATATAGGCAAAAATGAAGATGATAATGTTTCAACATTATGTGAAAACATGAAGCTTATCAAGGGTGATGAAAATGTGAAATACGTAAATATACATGAAACTAAGTATGGCTGACAAATCTGAAGAGATCTTAAGTGTCCAAGAAGAGTCTCACATGGCTGTCAGTGACAGCTGCTAACATTGACTTAAGGAAGGACTGGATTGGCTGCAGGAAATACAAAGTGTAATGAGTACAAAAATGGCTACAAAATCAGCCACAGACCTAAATGAAAACACAAATTGTAAATCTCCTAGGAAACACAATGATCTTTCTAAAAAATGTCTATTTGTAATTGTATGCTTATGTACATTTTAGCAGCATGTTTGTCTGTGTACTGTGCATATGTCTGGTGTCCCCAGAGACTAGAAGAGGATATCAAATCCCCTGGAATTGGAGTTACAGATACCTGCAAGCCTCCATGTGGGTTCTGAGAATTGAACTTGGGTCTTCTAGAAGAGCAGCCAGTGTTCCTAATCACAGAGCCATCTCTCTAGCCCCAATGATTACTTAATTATACTTTACACATGTTTGTTTGCATATATGCATGTTCACCAAGTGTGTGCAGTGTCTGCAGTAGTAGAGGAGGATGTCACAGCTGGAGCTATAGAAGCCTGTGGTCTGCCATGCGGACACTGGGAAATGAACCCAGGTATACTTCTAAGAACAGCAACTATTTTTTGATTGATTGTCTTTTGTTTGTTTACTTACGAGCTTAGTTTCTTTAACCTAAAAATGTTTATTTTACGATTTTAATGTTTTTTGATTATGATACAGCTTTTTACACTATACATTGCACTAACACACTAACAAAGAGAGCTAACATTTTGAGATTGAGAGATTTCAACAGAAAATCAAAGGATAATTATAGCTGCTACCATGGAAGAACTCCTGGATCAGCACTGCTAGGCCTTAATGAGTTGATTGCTTCTACTCGAGAATATGTATTTCCTCTTAGACAGTTGCCCTCCCTTTAGATAAGAATAACTCATGTTCGAGCCTTTAAATATTATATATCCTCTATGTTAAAACACAGTGACCTTCGTACTGTCTACTATGCTGGCCTAAACAATCACAAGTAGATTAATACTCTCTCACAAAAGAAGAGATGAACAGGCCATCCCAGTCAATGTTATATATACATATAAAAAAAGGAGATCTTTCTGTATGACTATAAAATCTCACAGTATTTTTTTAAAGTATCAAGGATAAAAGATAAAAATAATTTATATATATAATATAAATAAAAATAATATATATACTAACATGATATATGTTTACAAAATAAACTAGAAAGTGTTTACAAGTTATAAAGGTCTGAGTCAGTTATTTAAGGTGTATAGAGGATGAGACTTAAATGTATCATACATGATATTAAAGTTTCTAAGGTCCAGGATTAGCAATTACAAAAAAAAACCTGGCTAATGTATGTCAAAGTTCATTTTAAACTATCTGGTTATTAAATGTATTACATAAGTTTAAAGTATCAGTCTAGTGAAACTGGTCTTTTAGATATCCTATCTATCCTCTCTCTCCAGCTGGGACATCATCTGCCATTCCTCTTTGTTGCCATAGCAGGGTCAAAACAGATGTGTCCCTGTTATCTGAATGACCCATAAGACCTACAACTTTGGGGTCTGAGAGTGGTATGGTATACAGTTTTCTGGACATGAACAATTCATCATTACTTGAGTTTTCAAGTCTCTAATTACCCACAGATTACCCCGTTGGATGTACATTTCTCAGTATGTAGTAAAACTCCACCTCCCTGGTTTCAGGATGAAACTCCCCATTGATTGGTGAACTCGACTATTCTCAAGAATTCTGCGCTTCTGAAGGGGTGACATGAGGTGCCGGTCTACTTGCCCTGGAGGCATACATCTGGTTTGAAGGAAGATAACTTACAAGGACCCTCTCATTAGCTACATCCTGTGAGTCTGTCTACAAGATGAAAGGTTCAGTCAGACCTCTGGCTGTCATCCACAGCCCTCGGCAATTTGGTCATCTATGGGACTTTTGGAGAAGATGATTATGTTTGGACTACCTGTGTTGACCCTCAATATATGCTACTGACTAGAAGTCTCTCAACTCAAGAGAATGGGGTATATGTACTTGTAATTACCTGAGCCCATTTTATCCTCTGTGTACTTGGTGCCTCTGCTCCTAAGAGCCTTCTCTTGCTTCATCAGCCTTCCTTTCTTATGGTTCCTATGTACCTGTCTTCCCTCAGTGATGGACTATGACCTTGGATATGTAATCCAAATAAACTATTTCCCTTCCTCAAGGCACTTTTGGTCCTAGTGTTTATCACAGCAATACAAAGCTAATTAGAATAGAAGCTAAGTATTTGATACACAAACCACACAGCTAGAGATTTTTGAAATTGACTTGAAAATATCTCTAGCCAAAAGCATGAACACAAATGTTTATAGAGGTTCCATTCACAAGTACCCCAGTCTGGATGAGGGCCTTGAAAAGGTGAATGGGTAGGCAGAGGGAAGAGTTGCCACATGGAGTAATACTATTCAGCAATTTGAAAAAAAACAATCAGCCACTAAGCCATGAAAGCCCTTTTAGTTGTGTAATGAAAGAAAGGCAGCAGTCTAACAAGCACACATTGGGTGTGATTCCAGCTCTGGGACGTTATAGAATGGGAAAGTTTATAATACAGGCTCCTGGGTGTGGTGGTTTGTTTGTTTGCTTGCTTGCTTATTTTACATTTTGTTTAGTTTTCAGGCAAGGTCTCCTATTTTGTCCATTAACAATATAAATAGATAGGGTGGTCCCAAACCCACAGGATAGGGGATCTTCCTACCTAACGCTGGCTTGATGATAAGACTAAAGCTATCTATCAGTGGTTGCCAGGAATGTAAGAAGAGAAAGGAGAAAAAAATGAATGGGGCAGGGGGAATTCTTAGTTAAAACTGTTCAGTATGCTTCTATGCATACTGATATACCGGTATCCTTAAAAATTTGTCAAAAAAACCCTAACATTTATAAAGGGACAATTTAATATGTGATAATAAAAAAATAACTTGAGAAGTGTAAGAAGGAAGATCCTAGGTAGTATTCAGACTGTAAAACAAAAACTCTATACTACAAATACAGGAAACAGTTCAGCAAAGGGGCTGGAGAAGAAGAGCTGCTGACCTTAGTAACAGGAATGAGGAGAGTTTGTGAGAACAGAGGCAAAGGAGCTGTAAGGACAAGCTATCCTTGGTTGGTGAAGTTTTGCCCACAGGACCAGTTAATAACAGATCTGGAGCCTGGGCTTGAGTCAAATGGCAGTGGGAAGGGAAACACATTTCTCATACTGCAGTTGAGACTCAGAGATAAGCCAAAGGAAGTGGCCAGAATGAACCCAAGGGAAAGAATTACTGTTAGACACAAGATTAAAACTCATCTTGAGGGTTAGAAACAGCCCCTGCGTGACTCCGTAAAGGAGAGTCAGGAGAAGAAAATAGACTTACTTCAGGGCTGAGCTCTGCACAGTCTCTTATCTTCACATTGACCAGGTAAGGGTCTCTGTGTTAATCACCCAGCAGAGAGGAAGGCAGGCAGGCATATATGAAAAGAAACTCCTCCGATAGCTGAGGAGCTATTGACATTTAACAGCTGCTGGGAGAGGAAAGTCACCTTTTTTTTTTTAAAGATGATGTGACCCCTGGTAGGTCAACCACATGCCAGGATAGAAACTACTTCCAAAACTAGCTGGGTAACACAAACTAGACATGTTGGAGGAAAGGAAGCACAAAGGAAAAGTTGGGTGGAGAAAGGAATTGGGGGGGGGCAGTGAATATGTTCAAAAGGCATTGTATGAAATTCTCAAAGAATAAAAATAGTGTTAACAAAAGGAAATATAGGCTCTACTACAAAGAGAGAAAGAAAGGAAGAGCTTCGAAAATTCACAGGGTCACAGGACAGGAAGGGCCAGGAAAGAAGGGAGGTGCACCAGAAGTAACTTCAGTGCCTGCAAAGGAGGTAGGCAGAAGCCTTACGAAAAAGGTAAGCCTGGTGGCCCTGGTAGGAAGAGACTGGCTGTTCTTCCCACAAGCCCTCTCAGGCCTCAAATCCAACTGCAGGTTTTGCTAAGACAGTGACGCCTCTGGGCTGGGTCATCAGTTGGGAAGAGTTCCATTTTGTCCCTTTATAGAAAAAACAGAGGGCTCCCAACTTGAGACCCATCTTCTGCAAGAGAGCTAACCCCTGACACTATTAATAATGCTCTGCTATACTTGTAGACAGGAGCCTAGCATAACTGTCTCCTGAGAGGCTTCATCCAGCAGCAGATGGATCAGATGCAGAGACCTACAACCCAAACATCAGATGGCGCTCGGGGAGTCTTGTGGAAGAGTCGGGGATAGGATTGAGCAAGCAGGAGGAGACAAGGACACCACAAGACCTAGAGACAACTGACCTCGGATCACAAAGACTGAACCACCAACCAAAGAGTATTCAGGGGCTGACCCTAGGCCCACCACACACATATAACAGATGTGCAACTTGGTCTTCATCTGAGTCCCCTAACAATTGGAGCAGGGGTTGTATCTGACTCCCTTGCCTGCCATTGGATCTCCTTCTCCTGTCTGGACTCCCTGGTTGGGCCTTAGTTGGAGAGGCTGTGCTTAGTCCTGCTGGAACTAGATGTCCCAGGGTGGAGTGGTACCCAAGGTGGGGGCCTCCCCTTCCCCTGAGGAGAAGAGGAGGCAGTAATGGGGTATAAAGTGGTACTGAGAGTAAAGGAGGGAGGTGTCTTCAATCAGGATGTGAAGTAAATAAACATAAATAAATTATTGAATAAAAAGAAAGAAATTGGCCGGGTGGTGGTGGCGCACGCCTTTAATCCCAGCACTTGGGAGGCAGAGGCAGACAGATTTCTGAGTTTGAGAGTTCAAGGCTAGCCTGGTCTACAGAGTGAGTTCCAGGACAGCCAGGGCTACTCAGAGAAACCCTGTCTCGAAAAACAAAAACAAAAACAAAAACAAAAACAAAAACAAAAAACAAACAAACAAAAAAAAAACCAAAAAACAAAAAAAAAAAAGAAAGAAAGAAATCAGAGGGCATTGGATGTTAGAAAGGAACAGTGTTTAAAACTGAGCTGATACGGGGACCTGAGAACAAAGAACAGCCACAAGAGCCTGAGTTTAGCGAGCCATGAACCCAGGGAAAGAGACAGCCCCAGAAACAGTTATAGACTACAAGAAGGTTAAATGAGTCAGGATTGTGAGTTCAAGGCCAGCCTAGACTACCTAGTGAGAGCCTGTCCCCACACAGTCTATTTACTCATCCTGAGCTTAATATAGACACAGATGGTTGGTATGCACACACCATTATCTATAGATAGATGCTTATGCAAGTGAGCATATACAGACATATTTCCTTGTTCTGTCAGTCTAAATCGTCTGAAAGAAACGACCTTCCAGCAGCAATGATCACTCCTGGCACCTGATAAAAGAAACCAAGAGAACAGCCGGTTCTAGGACTAGAGCCAGAGGGAAAGAAGACAGAATACAAGTCAACAAACCCCATTTCTTATCATAGCATGCCAAGGTGGGCACAGCAGACACCAGGAAGAACACAGTGGCCAAAACTGGATGGACTTTGCAACACCAATTGATTAGCATCCGAACCTAGCCCAAAGTATTCATGAGTTCATATGAATATAAATGAGTGAATCAATGAAAAGATGGTGAGGAGATAACGCCCTGGTGCAGAGGTGTTTAGATAATGAATGCAGATGCTTCAGCCTCAAGGAAAAGTAGAGGTTACACAGCAGTGGGAAAGGAGAGGAAAATGACATCATCACCTACCAATTTCCACTTCAGCTGGGTACCTATGGTCAGGATCCACAGTATAAGTCAGGTTTCCATATTTGTACAACATGATGCAAATGTTACTTTTCCTTTGTGCTATCTCTCCTAAACACACGCACACACACACACACTGACTGTATGGACTCTAAAACTGACAAAGTCTAAGGAAGAAAGATACTCATAAATTGTCACAGCCCATTGACTCCTGGGAGGTGTGGCAGCGAAATGCCATTCGGTCGATTTGTGGAATAGAAAAGGACATTAGGGGCTGGAGAGATGGCTCAGAGGATAAGAACACTGAGTGCTCTTCTAGAGGCTCTGAGTTCAATTTCCAGCAACCACATGGTGGCTCACAACCATCTGTAATGGGATCTGATGCCCTCTTCTGGTGTGTCTGAAGACAGCTACAGTGTACTCATATACATAAAATAAATCTTTTTTTTTTTCAAAAACATTAGGTAATACTAAGGACATCTGAATAAAGTGTGCATTTTAACTAACATTTTTAGTTAAATGATGCATTGACTCATTTGTTAGCAGTTACCCTGCTAACAAAAAGTTCTCAACTGAAGAAAGCTGGGGTTAAATCATATGATTAGTGTTCACAAAGCCCTGGATTCAACCCTCAATACCAGATAAAATAATTGAGGAAGCTGTGGTGGGGTATGAAAATGTTCTGTTCTTCATAAATTTCCTGTAAAACACAGAGAACCATTACCCATCCTCCCTTTAAAAGACTCCACAGTAGGAAAGATTTCAGATGCAGGAGAGAGCATCCAGAACCACTCCTCAGGCCTCCATGGGTTCTGCCTGACCTACTGCAGACTCACACCCACCCAAGCCAGTCTGTTTATACAGGGCTTAGCTTTCATTTTGGTTTGTCACTTCTGAAATTACCTGGACAATATGTGGGTCTGCGCCCATCCTGAGCCAGCTATTCTGTGGAGGGAGGTGAAGGGCTACTGGCTTTCATATGGCTGCTATGCTCAACCTGTTGTGAATCAAGCCAGGAGCGAAGGAGACCTTCTTTTACACAAGCTCTAAGACTGGAAAAGTTGGTTCATCAGCTCCAAAAGATTTACAAGACAGAAGTGGGTGAGACCAATCATAGAAGACTCACAAATGCCCACAGTAAAAGAGAAGTGAGTTGTTTTCTGCAAGGTCGTCAGACATGCTCATAATTTGAAAAAAAGATAAAGGAGATACAATGGAAATTTGCATCATGTCCGCAGGACTTTTACATAATTCGTCATGTTTTATGGTTTTTTTAGATTTGATAATAAATCTACACACACAACCCAAATCATTGAAAGTATAAGTTAAAAGAATAAAATATAATCAACAATTTTATGAGGGTTAAAGCACAGCTTCTAAAACAATAAAATATAATAAAAACAACCTGGTTTTGCTTAGTGTAGTAGGCATGCTTTTAATCCTAGCACTCAAGAGGCAGACTCAGGTGGAGCTCTATGAATTTAAGGTCAACCTGGCCTGTATAAAGAGCTCCAGGCCAGCCAAAAAACAAAACAACAAAAACATAGAATAATGTTTAGGATTTTACATTCATCTTAGAAGTAATCTAATTTTGCTCAAATTCTTATCCATAAAATAGGTCTAGTTGTAAAAGATGCAAGAAATCTAAATTACTAATAGTGAAAAGTGTGACCAACATACTTTTTATTAACATCAAGCAGTGTCATTTGCACTAATCATGATTATGCTATAGAAAAACTTCATTTAGCCAAGTTAGCTTTGGTAGACTGACAGTGGCTATAATGACCTGTTCATAGCTACAATGTATCCATGATAGGCACCGTCCTGTGATTATTTCACTGTCCCACCCTTTATGTGAAGGTGACCACTTAGATCTCTGAGAAAATGAAGACATGCTCTGCTCACCTGTAACGACCATGCGCTTTCCCACCGTCTCAGAGAGTGGCTCCCGGTGTGACAAAGCCATGGCTGAAGTTTAAATTTTTTTGCTGCAGTTACTGCCTGAACGTCTTCAGAACAGTGAGTGCACCAGTAAATGGCAAGGACTGTGTCTCTGCTCTCCCTGTCTGTGAACTGGGCTGTGTGGTTGCCAAGGATGCTTTATGACACAGGGAGCAGATGTTCCAGAGCCAGAGCTCTAAATTCCAGTTTCCAAGAGCAGACAGAACTGGAGTATGCTCAAGAGCTGCATCCCACCACCACTGTCCCTTGTCTGCCCACAACCAAGCAGAAGAATCTTGTTCACAAAGTCCTACAGCAGCCTAACAGGCTCTATCACCGGAGTCTTTCAGCATTTGTAAAGAATGTCCTACAGGGACAAGTTGCAGGGTGAAAAAAAAAAAAAGAAAGAGAAAGGAAAGAAAAAAGAAAGAAAACTACAAAGCATAGTTACCCCTAAGATACAAGTGTGCTTGCCCTGAGACAACTAGACTACACAGACATCCATGTATCAGGATACTCACACAGGGTTCCTTCCCATTTTTTACCACTCCATGCTTCCAAACAGAACTGACTGTTTCCCAGTGTAGACAACTGCAATCAAATCTTTTTTGTATTCCTGGCTTTCTTTGTTGTTTCCTTTGACTCAGGCCTGTATCATATTCTTCTGTTGCAGAATCTTTCCTTCTCTTAGAGGCTACTCAATCCTGATTACCATATTTAAAGGTGTTGGATCATTACAAAGCATCTCTCGGTGAAAATACTCTGTCGTCAAAAGAACCATTGTCTGGTTATAATTTTGGAGTATATATATTGGATTATATTTTCTACACACATAGTGCTATAAAGTAAAATTTCTGCATACATCTGCAGCTCTTTGCTAACATCTTTGTACTAGACTTCTGGAAGCGATATTGTTGGTTTAAGGAGAAAGACATGTAGACCTTTATTCTCCCACCCCATAACGGTTGTGTCATTTTGAATTCCTACTCACAGCTTCTGAGAAGGCCTGTTTGGCTGTTCATATCACCTGCTCAGCTTTGGCTTTTCCCCAGATGACAGATGAGACATAGTGACAGTAATTTGTGTTTCTCTTGTTGTTGGCGTGATTGGACATCCTTTCAAATGCAGGCTGGAAGTTGAATAAGGGACTAGTACAGGGTAGTTAGGAGCTCTCCTATTGACATACACTTCCACCCTGTTATCGTCAAACCTCTTGATCTATTGTGTTTTCTTCATCCAAGTCATCTTTTTTTAGATCCTACATTTAAAAATAATGAGCTAATGTTCTGAAGAGACATTCAAATTTGGAGGGACTGTGGGAAGGGAAACAAGAGCAAAATAAAAGGATACATGGCATGACAAAACCCGGTGCCTTGAAAGATAACCTTAAATTTTAATTAAGACTAAATCACTTACAAAACATTAATAATAAGATATTAATAATGAGATGTTCATGCAAGGATGACTCCAAAATGTAATGAGGGCAATGATGGTTACATTAATACACATAGTAAAGACCTAATTTTGCTCCTTGAGTCATGGGAACATGGGTATAGCCCTTGCCCAGGGTAGGATAGTGCATAAGGATTACATGTAGAGAAACGGGTTTTCTTTGAAGAGGTAATATCTGAACTGCTTTGAAGGATGACCAAAAACCAGGGTGTGGCTGGGAGATCATTTAGGGACAATGAGAACCAAAGGCTAGAGAAGAGAAATGGTCAACAGTACAGTGCACAGCCAAAATTCAAGTTCCTGTTAGTCCTCTTTCTGTTTAAATCCTAAGGGATTAACTTATAAGGAATGTGTGTTTCAGAAGCTTGGTCCACTGTCTGTTAGTTCTGTGGCTTTGGGGCTTGTGGGGAGGCAGCAGCTCATCATCACAGGGAGCATGTATAGGATGCACAAAGCTGCTTATCTCATGGCAGCCAGGAAGCAAATCAAGAGAAGGGGCTGGGGCCCAGTGTTCTTTCCAAGGGTGTGGCCACGATGACCTCTCTCACAATAGGCTCCACTTACTTAAGATTCCAGGACTTAAGCTCACAGTCCTGTCAACCAAGACTTCAGCCCATAGGAAAACGTCTGGACGATAGCAGAGAGTGAGCTGGGTAGTGTGAGGCAGGAGAGACTCCGTAAATCCCACAAGCAGCAGTGAGGATCACCTGTGGAAGGCACCTGCATAAGATCAGGGACCAGGTCTGTCTTGGGTTGAAATTAGAATCACTTGACTGGAGAATCGGCTTGATGAAAAAGGCCTGTCGTCCCAGCACCCACAGGCAGCTGTTGACATTGATGAGCACAGGCGATAGAAAGGTCCAGGCAGAGCCCCCGAACTCAAACAGTTTTGATTCATCCTTGGATAGAAGCTGGAAATGTTTAGTCCTGTCCACAGGTCTGTTCTTAGCAGAAGCTAGGAATACCTGCAGGGTGTTTATTACCTCGTTTTCTCTAAAGCTCACTGGTTTATTATCTCTCTTCCCTTAAATGATCATCCCTGCCTGGAAACTGTATGTGAGGAAGTGATCAAAACAGAGAGGCACCTGGACAAACCAGTGCATTTCCTCACCCCATGCTGCACCTCAGTTTCTGTCGTAAAGGCTATAAACACCTCAGTGGCACCCTACTTCCGGTCCGAGGCCCACGATACAGGAACTCTGCCTTCTTTCGTTTAGGCTCCCACCTATAATCTTATAAACTCCTTTCTAAGCTCTTTCTTCCTGTTCATTAAATTTATTCTTAAAATTCATGCGGCAAGAGACCCGGAAGCCACTGGCCTAGAACTGCTTTGGTGGTTGTCTGGGACCCCAGCACCGCAAGTTATGCTCACCTGAGCTGAGAGGGAAACCTCCATTGTACTCAAGGACCTGAATCAATATGGCCCAGGAAAGGGAAGTGCTTGATCCAAGTGTGGAGTGACAGGAAGGGGAGGAGTGTGTGGGAACCACATACTGAGGGGTGGTGGTGAACGTGATTGACCTCAGCTTTCTAGCTTGGTTGAATAAGATCGAGAAAACAAAGACAAGAAATGAAAGCCAACTAACAACATAACAGTACTAGCGATAAGATGATAATATCAGTTAGATATGGATTTGTATATGCTGCACAGCAGGTTGATAGAGTTGTTAAAAATTAAGCCCCATAAAATATTATGACAGCTACTGAATTCATTGTAGGGAACTAAAGATGATCTCTATCAGCTTCCAGGATCATTTCTATTAAAGAAATCACTGTTATCAATGAATCAATACCAACTCAAGCTTTGCTGCCCAGCCGGAATGAAATCTTTTTATTCTCTTGCTTTGATAATTTAATAGTTACTTCAGAGCTCATAATCACTTCAACAGATAGAACTGTAGAGGCCAACATAGGGTCCCTGTAAAGACATCTTGTTTTAATGTTTAGGAAAGAATGAAATTATACATTTTTATAATCAGAAAATTTAGAAATGCAGCAACACAATAAGAAATATCTATATAGGTGAATTTAGGTCAAATTTGCAGTAATTATGTAACAATAATGTCTTAATGGGGGGATTGTGATGATCAATGTTAATTGTCAACTTGACACAATCTAGAATTACAGGAGAAGACAGTTTCAATGATGGGTTGTCTATATTAGATTGGCCTGTGGATACATCTGTGAGGGATTATTTTTTATACAATAATTGAGCTAAGAAGAACCTATCCACTGTGGGTGGCACTATCCTCTAGGTAGGGGATTCTGAACTGCATAAGAGTGGAGAAAACAAGCTAAATACTAGCATACATGAACTCATAGCTCTCTACTGACTGAGTGATTAATGTGACTGCCACTTCAAGTTCCTACTGTCTTATCTTCCCCTCAGTGATGGACAATAGCCCAAAATGTGAGCAAAATAAATCATTCCTGAAGTAGCTTTTGTCAGAGTATTTTGTTACAGCAACAAGGAAAGAAACTAAGACAAGATCTTAGCATAAGGGTCTCAGAATTTGATCTCCAGCATTAACAGGAAAAGTCCAGAGAGGGAAAAGGGAAGAGGAAAGGAAGGGAAGAGCAAGGATCAAAGAGAAAATAGAAAAGAAGAAGAAGAAAAGGAAAGGAGAAAGAAAGGGAAGGAGAAAGGAAAATGGAAAGGAGGAGGGGTGGAGGAGAGGGGCAAGAGTGGCTCAGTACAGTTTGCAAGCTGGGGAGCTTTGTGACTCATGTGTCAAAGGTTCTTTAGTTATTACTTTTCTGGGTAGTGTTAGATCACAGACACACCCCCTGCTAAAAATCAGGTCATCTGAGCCTGCATGCAGTCTGTCCCTTAGGACAAAGATCTGACAGGTGCCTGATGTGGCCTGACTCGGACAGTGGGAAAAGCAGCTCAGTCTTCCCCCCAACCCCATTTTCTGATCAGGTAACAAGGCAACTTTGAACTATAGTTCTACCTACTGCCTGCCTCCTGGCACAAACTGCAATGGAGTCTGCCACCTCAGAAACCTCTAAGAGTAGAAACTCCCTTCACTCAGGGATTTGAAGGATCTTTCTAACGTTGTTTCCTAACGGTGCTGTTCTTTGGGATCTGAAGGGAAGGCTCCTTCTCCCTTTGTGGCCCCATTGAACTGCCTATGGTCTGGTGTTGTTTTTTCTAATGCTGTCTCACTTCAAGATCTAATCATGCTAGCCCCCCGTGGTCATGAAACACACCCTCTTAGTAAATATTATTCTAAAGGGCAATCATGTCAGCCACTTTTTACCCTCACATAATTTCTAATACATAGTAGAAAGGGGACCCTGGGCCTAGAACATACTCTGTAAGTGCTCTAGCACTTAGCCACACATCTACTGCTTTCTGTATACTCTGGGTATGTTGAGACAATGTCTCCTTGTACCCAGTTTATCCTCAGACTCCCTGTGTATACAGAGACTGGCCTTGAAGTCACAAGTTTCCTACTTCTACTTCCCAAGTGCTGGCAGTACAGTCCTATGCCACCATGCCACGAATTTCCTTACACTTCTTATTATCAAACATTGATACGCCTCACAAGCAAATCAAATACTTACAGGCTTGGCTTCAAGTTGCAAGTCTTTTGTATAATATTGGCAAGGTGCTTTTTTTTTTTTGGTATGGCAATTTGTAGGATAAATGAGATCTGTGTAAAATGGTTATCTAGATTTTGGACACAGTATATACTCAACAAGTTTTAACCCTGTTACTGCCTCTTGCTGTCACCAACTGTGCTTTCCTGAAAAAATACACATGACAAATGCAAATGTAAACTGTGATCATTCCTTGCATTTCTTCATCTTTAAGACTGCAAGACTCAGTCAGGAGAGGGTCTGTAGCTTTCTCCCTCCTCCTCATTTGGCTCAAATTTGGGTAAAATAGTACCATGATATAGGATTGTTATTTCCTCTTCGTCTATATAACTCAACTTCCACATTAAAACACATATAAATTAAAATCAGAAAGCATTTTCACTGTTAATCTCCAATTGCTACACTACATGTTAAAAAACAAGTATTATGAAATAAGTGAGTCACATGCCACATATCTTACAATGGTGTGTTTCCATTGTTAAGTATGATATAGCTGTCTTAGGGTTTTAATGCTATGAACAGACACCATGATCAATGCAAGTCTTATAAAGGATAAAGGACAACATTTAATTGGAGATGGCTTACAGGTTCAGAGGTTCAGTCTATCATCATCAAGGCAGGAGTTTGGCAACATCCAGGCAGGCATGGTGCAGGCAGAGCTGAGAGTTCTACATCTTCATCTGAAGGCTGCTAGCAGAATTACTGACTTCCAGGCAGCCTGGGTAAGGGTCTTAAGCCCACACTCACAGTGACACACCTATTTCAGCAAGGCCACAGTTCCAAATAGTGCCACTCCTTGGGCCAGGCATATTCAAACCATGATGGAGATAGGGTGCTCCTTTTTCCCACGAGCCACTGGGACCCAGGAGGCTAGATCTGGGACCAAGCTCAGCGCTGCTTGTTTTCAGGCCAGGGTGCTTTCCTCTGTTTTCTCTTACAAAGCAACCTAGCAGATCATTCATTCTGGTGCTGTGATATCTGTCTATCAAGGGTTTGCTCTTCTGCTTGATGTGCCTTTCTATAATCCCTGTTATAATTTCTGGTGAGTCCTTTGTCACTGATTCATAAAGAAATATGACTGCCACTGCTATGTGCCAGACATGGTAGCATGTTGCTTTCCTAGAAGTCTCGGGGTTTCTGTACATAATGGTGTGAGGTGGCCTTACTACCCTGATTTACTAATGAGGTGAGTCCCAAGGTTTAGTGTGGACACTTTGTCTTATTATATACTAATAATGGAGACGATCAATCCCCAAACCTGGCTGTTTCTGGCTTTGGCTGATTGAGATATAATTTTAATCTTCAACAAACATGTTTTTTCAAAGTGCTGCTTTTCATGACGGAAATTGTCCCTTAGGGAATTTCTTCTCCAAAGAGATATAGTTAGCCACTGTTTCCTCTTGGAGCTATTACAACTTCTCAGTTTGATATGGATACTGTTAGCATTCCATCTTAACGCCTCCTGGGTTAGCATCCCTCCCACAACTGGACGATCAACTCCCTTCCAAGCTGTTACCTGTCTTTATCAACTTGAATCTCTGAGGGTCTCAAATGTCCGACTTCCTTCTCAGCATCACTATCAGCCCTTGCCTTCTACATTCTTTTGTTTTGCAGTGTAAATCCAAGGACTTGCACAGGGTAGGCATATACACTGCCACTGAGATAACACCCCAACTTCTATGCTTCAACTTTTAACTTGGCTGCTGCTTAAACATATCTCACTTCTGCTGGTGGGAGTGCCTCTGTACACTGATCACTAGGTAGGATAAAATTCTGCTAATCCCTAGACCCACCTCTCTCAGCTGCTGGTGGGACCCTGGCTACTTTATGCCACTGCAGACTACCATTTCGACTCAGACTCTGTCACAGGAAGAAGGAAAACATGTCCCTTTTTAAATGGATATTTTCTCTTTTTTTTTTTTTTGGAGATGCACACTGCTTTCATTTATTAATGAACAAATTAATGCCTTGTTGATTAAATCTTTGTCATCTCTCAGATCTCAGTTTGATGCGTGGCTTCTATGGGGGAATCCCTCCTTGACCCCTGGCCAGGTAGGTACATTTTATATCTTTCCTTCAGGCCCCTTGGTACTGTTGTGTGATTCTTTAGTTGAGGTCCATCTTGTCTACAAGCTCCATTTATCCAGAGTCTCTGGCCACTTTCTTCAACAAAGCATGACCCAGTGCCTGCCACTTCCTGGATGCCCATTCTGAGTAACCGAGTCTTTGAGCTCAGGATTCTTGTTTATAAAAAGGACAATGACTCCTTTATTTGTGTTTTTAAAATTGAAAAAGTGTGTGTGCATATGTGTATGTGTGTGTATGTATGTGCATATGTGCAGGTGTATGTATGTATGTATGTATGTGCAGGTGTGTATGTATGTGCATATGCGCAGGTGTGTGTGTATGTATGTGCAGGTGTGTATGTATATGCATATGTGCAGGTGTGTGTGTGCAGGTGTGTGTATGTATGTATGTGCAGGTGTGTATGTATGTGCATATGTGCAGGTGTGTGTGTATGTATGTGCAGGTGTGTGTGTATGTATGTGCATATGTGCAGGTGTGTGTTTATGTATGTGCAGGTGTGTGTGTATTATGTGCATATGTGCAGGTGTGTGTATGTATGTATGTGCAGGTGTGTGTATGTGTGTGTGTGTATGTGCAGGTGTACATGCCTATGGAAGCCAGCAGTCAATCTTGGCTCTGACCTCTCAGGAACTGTCTACCTTGTATTGTGAGACAGGACCTCTCACTGGAGCTCACTAAGTGAGGCTGCCAGGCCAGTGAGTCCCAAGGATCTGCCTGTCTCTGCTTCCCCAAAGCTGCTATTAAGCTTGATGTTTTATTTCCTCTTCTTCTTCTTCTTCTTCTTCTTCTTCTTCTTCTTCTTCTTCTTCTTCTTCTTCTTCTTCTTCTTCTCCTTCTATTGTTATAATTGGTGCAGAGTCTCACTAATTAGCCATGGCTGGCCTGGAACTCACTATGTAGATCAGATTGGTCTTGAACTCACAGAGATCCACTTGTCTCTGTCTCTCTAAGGGCTTCCAGAAGTTCTGTATTTCAGGCCAAAATTGTAATAACAGCCCTAGTTCAGAGAGAAGATATTCTAGAAAGAGACCTGTGACTTTACCAGTCAGCTATCAGACAACTGAAATAAAGCACTGCAAAGAACTAATGCACCCCCCTCCTCCACCCTCCAGAATCTTATGCTGGAGAAAATAATTAAATCCTGGTGCCAGGCAGAGGAGGAACTCCATCCCTGGAAGAGGCCGTTCAGTTCTAAGAGCTTATCGCACGCTTAACACATGCGTATTTCTTGGCTTTTGTCTCATTTTTTTTTCTGTAATATTATCACACTAAGGTATTAAAAGGATGGAGAGAAACAAGGAGGCTTATTCTCCATAGTTTGGGTAAAATTTCTATGAGTCCATTTTTTCTTGATCAATTTTTGTTGCATAGGTGCTGTTAGAAAGTGAGGCTAACTAACGGGGGCCCACAGGTGACAGCTCCTGAGACATGCTCCCTGCTGACTGGGCAGGGCAGGGAGAGGAAGTGGGTTTGGAAACTCCTTCTGTTCACCATTTTCTACTGAATCCTGTGAGTGCCACACTTCTGCTGCTCCTGAGTCACCGTGACCTTTCCATCCATGAAGATATTCCAAAGAGATACTGTGCCTCTACCTTTTCTATCAGTCCATTCAAACAATGGTTCCCAAGGAACCGGAACTTCCCAGAAATCTTATGCTGGAAGGGGGAGGAAAAGGCTGGAGCCTGGTGCCAGTCAGAGGAGTAACTTGTCTCCTGGAAAGAGATTTCACATAGTTTTGCCAGAGCGATTGGCACCAAGGCAACCAGGGGACAGATGAAGGGACCTCATCTTGACCACAACTGCTTAGTTAAGCATACAAAACCTAAATGTCATTAACATGAGATCCTGGGAAATATGGATTTGGGGGAGAGTCCCTGAACCTCTTTATCCCTCTTCTCAGAGTGAATAAGTCATTTTACTGCTTTGTATCCTTACTTACTTCATTAATTAGTCTGTTGAGGATTAGTTACCTAGCCTAACTTGCTAGAGCAGCTGCCAGGGCCCAGGCACTGATCTTAATTCCAGTAACAATTTTGGCAAGTCAGTCAAGGGGGAAAAAAGACTTTTTGAGTGTCAGAAACTCACAGTGACTTAGTCCTAGATAGAGAGCAAAGACTGAACAGTCTCACACAGCTGGTGGAATTCCCGGAATAAAAGGCACAGCCTCCCCTTCAACCTCTGTCAGTTGGTGAAGCAGAGAAATGAGTGACTGGATTTGGTTTTAACTTGAAGAAAGTCTGACTCTTATAAAATTCCCACAATCCTATGATTGGGCTTTTTTGTCATGCTAGTCTAGAGGCTCCTTTGAACTGTTGGAACTATTTGGGGGCCTTTTAGTGATTGGCTTTGTCTTTCAGAGTTTTTCCTCAACAGTTTTGGTTTGTTGAACTGTTTGGGCTGTTGCAGCATTTGTTTGACAAGCCTTATCCATTTGGAAGCCCTTGTGAACAAATTGAGTGTGCTGTTGGAATATTTGGGCATCTGTTGGGTGACAAGGAAGGTTGAGATGTGTTGCTCTTTGGGGCTCTGTTGAACTGATTGAGACAGAGTAACAATACTATTGAGACCTGTGTGGTCACTTATGTGACCATGCAATATGTTAAGTGTGTACTATCTTGGTTTCCCCTAGGGAGAATTCTATCTGGCTAGTCTTCTGTAACCTTTGATGCTCTCTAAGATAGCATGGGAGTGACTCATCTTCCTCTAGAGTTCCCGAAAATGATGCATGGCCAATCTCTGGATGCTTCAGTTTTGAATTTGCATGTGTTGAACTTATTGCAAACTAAAATTACTCTTTTTGACATGCTGATTTAGGGTGTATGTGTATCCATATATGAATGAATATAAATATTTAGGCATGATTTCTGTACTATATTAGTATGCATTGCTTATTCTCTCTCTCTCTCTCTCTCTCTCTCTCTCTTACTTTGAAAATATAAATAAAATAGAACAACTTACTTTCGTACTATAGATTTTGAGACTGAAAGAAAAAAGCCTACCTCATCCAGTTAAAATGTTAACTATATAGTTGAAAGGTTATTTTTGAACTCTCTTCCTGATGGAATGATTTAGATCTGGGACAAGACAAGTTTTTAATAGACCAAATAGACTAGGCAGGCCTTGAGTTCACAAACTTTCCTCTGCTTCCGTCAAGATTTTATATGTTAGTAACACAATTACTTGGATTTTTTTTCTGAGATTTTGACTAGTTAGAAAACTATCTTGCCAAAGTCTAGGGAGACTTAAATTCATGTTTAAGTCTTTAAAATGACCATTTTATAAGCAACTATTTAAAAAGATTTTATTCCTTGTACATCTGTGACTAGAAATACTTGAAGCTGTGTGTCCAAAATCTGTATATTATGCACAAGATCACAGAGTTAAGTATGTGTAAGTGCAATACGTTCAAAGTGGCCAATAAGTGCTGATTCATGCAATACACACAATATAGAGACTGTCAACATGCAATACATACTATATATAGACTGTCAACATATAAAATGGACACTGAAGTTCTTTTGACATTTCTGCTATTTTGAGTCAATACTATTGAGGTTTAACACCTGCCCTTTGGAGCCAAATGTCTATTTGCCTGACTAGATCATTATATATAAGGGGTGTATTTCTATATCAGAAAATGAGTCTGCTTCTGGTGGTCACTAGTCCAAAATTTATAAGAGGTTAAACATTTTTAATTTTTGTTACTGCTGTAGATATATTATCCTACTAAGCCATTAACTGTAAACTTTGTCTCAAATTAGAAGCTGAGTTGACAAAAGATCTCTGTGTGGCTGTTTTGTGTAATGATGCTAACGGTTGCTGGCTCCTTTATATGTGAATGTAAGCTTATCCCTGCTGCAGCTTAGTGAATCTCTCAGCCGCTGTCAGAGGAGCTTCTGTTTGTAATGGACAGTAATTAACAAGACACCCACAACTGGTCAAGGAGCAGAGATGCTCAGCCTCAAGTGGGGCTCCAGTCTCACACTCCCTTCTCCTAAAGCTCAGGTATCATTGTGGGATTGGGGCTGTAAAGGATGTAAGAGCCAGAGGTTGTGGATTACTAGACTATAGGAAAACACTGTTTTCCAGACAGAGGAGGGAAGTTGCACATATGAACTTACAGTGGTTGTGGCAGCATCCGTAACACCTGTGCAAGCTCTAGCCAGACCAAATCCCAGCATTGAGAAGTGAGCTCAAAAGTCTCACTGCCGGTTGAAGAGTTTTTGGCAATCAATAACTACTGGAAGAAGAAAAGTCAGTTTTCTTTAAGTGTTTGGCCCCTGGTAGGTTGACCATACTTCAGTGAATGGCGTATACCCACGAGCACTTGGACAGGACAAATTGGACACAGTGGGATTCCATGGGGGAAAAAGTGGTGGGAACCACAAGGTTGGGTAGGTAAAGAGTGACGGACCTGGGAAGAGTTGGGGGAGGGGATGTGATCCAAATACCTTCTATGAAATTTGCAAAGAATTGGTAAAATTTATTCTTTAGAGAAGAAAGAGAAAAGTTACTTGACTTTAATAAGAAAGAAATAAAAAAACCCATTTGTACACACACAGATTTGCACATGTCTACCATTTCAAAAATCAGTTTTTTTAAAACAGTACTAGAGATGGAACACAGGACCCCACATGGCTAGGCACATGCTCTGCCACTAAGCTACATCTTTTCCTCAGACTCTTCACGTTCTCTCTGGTTTTCTTAGGGACCTAGTTTACACCGGTTCCTGCTGGGTCCCGATTGGTCACATTTTTGTCTACTATTGTTTATCGTCCGTATCAGGAAACAGTCTACAGAAGCAATCTGTCTTGATCTCCTTACCCACTAAGTCCCTGTCTCATTACAATAGATTCTTGGTAATCTGAAAAATGCCAAGATGAAAAACTTAGATAAATGAAACCCTAAGCAACGAGGATGAATTTGCAGCATGCTTTTGAGAAGGCTCTGAAGAACAAGCAGGCCACAGTGGGTTCTCAACTAGGCTGCCACTCTTTGCTGAGCACTGTCCCAGGGGCTGCATAGCACAGTGGGTAGAGACTTGATGTTCCAAAGCCCACGATGTGATACATATCATAGTACAAGCATGTACCTAGAGAAAAAGCACAAAGAAAAAGTGACACAGCTCAAACCACTGGCATTAAGAAAAGGAAAAGCTGGCTGTGAGAGGGTGTCCACCTTCTTTAAGGGATGTTGGCTCATTCAGGTGATTCCTACAGTCTACAGAGATGTTGCTTTGCCTTTCTCTGTGTAGTCATAGGCAATAGAAGATCTTCTTATGCCTCCTCTCAAACTCTTCATCTGAGACCAGCCAAAAGAAAGTGCTATTTTATCTGTATAGAGAGGACTTGGGAACATGTTCCTGAGTGGGTTTCTTCTGTCACTGTCCTGCACTGGTACTGAAAAACTGGAACCTTACAGTGAAAACTTGTCATCATGGCCTGGCTCCCACTAAACTATTCAAAATGCTCAGTTACCTGGGAAGCAATCTCAAGAAGTGTCTCTGTCTTCAGCTTTGTCTTCTCATCTTGCGGAAAGCAGCCAGCCTCTTCGCCAAGGTTTTCCTTCCTTTAGGAATCTCTGTTGGTCCCGAGCCATGTGGATGTGAGCCCAGGGTGATAGTAAACCCAGGCAACTGATGCTGGTTGGCTTACAAAGATGTTGTCAACAAAACATGTTTGCAATAATAACTAACAAGATTTTTTAAATTGAGATAATTTCCCAAATAATAGTCTTAAAAGTTATTTTAAATTGGAATAGGAGGTGTATCTCAGTGGTAGTTTTTGCCTAGCTTGCCCCAGATTGAAAAAAATTAATAGGAGCTAGAGATATAGTTCAGTGGTTAGGAGCACTGGCTGCTCTTCCAGAGGACTGGGGTTCAATTCCCAGCAACCACATGGCAGTTCACAGCTGTCTGTAAGTCCAGTTCCAGGGGATCTGGCACTTTCACACAGACACACATATAGGCAAAACATCAATGCACACTAACTAACTAACTAACTAACTAACTAACTCTTTAAAAAATACATCAATGCATACAAAGCACATAAGCTTTTAGTTGGCAGAATGTGGTTTAACTGACTTAATTACAGATGTTGGGCTGGAGAGAGGGGCCAATGGCTCAGTCTTTGTCCAGAATACACTGGGTAAGATGAATAGCATGGATGAATAAAATGAAAGAATGCATGTTAAATGTTACCCTGGGTTAAAAAAGAAATTAAATCATCTTTATTGATACAACAGTGAAGAGGGAAATCCACTGTTATAGCAAAGGAGCTGAAAGCTAGGTGTGCAGGAGTAGCTGCAGCTCATACAATGGTTTGGAAGAACCCAGAGGCTGGGCTTGACAGATGACTCAGCAGTTAAGAGCACTGACTGCTCTTCCAGAGGTCCTGAGTTCAATTCCCAGCAACCACATGGTGGCTCACAACTATTTGTAATGGAATTCGATGCTATCTGGAATCCAAACCTCTTCTGGTGTGTCTGAAGACAGCAATAGTGCACTCATATATATAAAATAAATAAAAGAGAGATGACAGAGGTTTGCACGTAAACAATCTAGTGACTGCATGAGGATGCAAACAGAGTCTCTTCCCTGAAGTCACATGCAACTGGGTACCACTTCAGGTTCAAGCTCTTTCCTCAGGAGCCATCAGAGTAGTGGCGACGGAAGTGGCTTTCAACCATCTGCCCACTCTTGCGGCTGCCTTCCCATAACTTCTGCAACACAGCCACTTAAGTTCACTTTGTGTGCCAGTGACTAGATGATTGTCATCCTACTCCACATCCTCCAAGCTCCTCTGGGGCTGCTTGTGTAGCTGTGTGGTTGATTTCAATCTCTGGTTCAGGTATGTTTTCTTGATTAATACTGAAAAAAAATTACTAGACACTGATTGTCACCAAAATAATTTTTGATTGTAACTTTATTATAAACTAGGGTTTAAAGAAGATGAGGCACTGTCATGTTTCAGTGGTCTATAGACATTCAATACATGAGGCACCGTCATGTTTCAATGGTCTATAGACATTCAACACACATTCGTCCCCCCCAAACCCTGCCTTTAAAAAACAAAAGTAGTCTAAAAAAGCCAGTTGGGTCAATTAAGCTCTTTTGATTTTTTTTTTATTCTTTCAAGACTCTAAGACATTTTTATTGACTACCTAATATTACTACAATTGCTTTAAGTTATATTGGTTTTACTATTATTTATATGCACATATGCCGCTTGTAAAAGTCGGGTCTCTCCTTCCACCATGAAAGTCCCAGGAATGTAACTCAAGTTGTCAGGTTTGGTGGCAAATGCCTTGACCTGCTGGGCAGTCTCGCCCACATCACTAGGCTTATAAATGACTGGGAAGAGCATATGGATAAAAGTTTAAAACATAGATGTTAAAATGCTCTCTGTCCCTGAGCTCCAGGCCTGTCTTTACCCACATAATTTTAAGCACAGCTTGAGATTTTCAGTTAACTTTCCCTGAAGGTATTTCTTCTTTAAAATGCCCTGAATTTTTATCATTCTTTGGGAAACATTGGTCACCTGTTCTCAATTTTGTATACTGGGTCAGGAACTACTTAAAAATGTATTAAAAACCACATGAATTTTATATCCGTCTGGAAAACAGGATTCAACTTCCATAGATGTCACAGGGTCCACGTGCACACGGCTCTACAGCACTGAGGATGTCGCTGCACAGAAAACCCAGGGGGTGGGTCACTGTGCCGATTCTCATAAGAAAAGAGCACATCAGGATTTAAGTCGATCTTTTTGTATAACAGTCCCCGTGACTCAACTAAAATCCAGTTCATTGTTAGCTGATGTCCTCAGAGTCTACACCGGTCTCTGGTCCTGAATGGTTTCTCTTGACCCTGCTAGAGAAGCCTCAAAATAAAATGAAGGATGACATTAGTCAAACCTGTTTTATTTTGGCAGCGTCTGGAATTCATTCTCCTCACTGGGTGGCAGAACCACCTGATTGCTTATTTATTTTATTTTATTTTATTTTATTTTATTTATTGTCTTCGTGTGTTTACTGATAATTTGTATCAGCCTTGAGAATAGAAAGATTCATGTGACTCCCCAGCATTAGTACTAGGTATGGAGAAAGTGGGGAAATCTATGATAGCATTTTCCACAAGTATACGTGAGATTCTCTAAAGAGAATACTCAATATGGAGGTCAGAAAAGGAGGGAGCACTGAGACAAAATTACTGTATATAGTAACTGAAACCTCCAACTTGACTCAAGGTTGGCTCAAGATTAAATATTAGCACCACTTACTGTTTAAAATTTTAAAGGCGCTCCCCCGAAAGTGCAATTTTGCACTTTTCTTTGGAGAAAAAAAAAAGTGTCTACAGTGGAGTAAATGTGTTTCAGATTATGTTCACGTGGATGTGAAGTGATGTTTCTGGGCCCGGTGTCTGGTGCAGAGTTTTTTCGTTGTTCGGAACTGTTTAAGATTTGACACGGCTTTACAGGGAGCTTCGTACCCCTTGAAAATCTATCACTGTGAACTGCTTCAGAAGAGATTCTAGCCGATGTTTGCCGTTCCTCTCCCCCACAGTGCCTGGCACCTTGTGCACAGCAGGAACTAATCAGTGGCGCGTCTGGGGTCAGTGGGGTGGCTCAGTGGGTAAAGGCACCTGCCGCCAAGCCTGAGGGCCCTCAGTTCTTTCCTGGGAATCCATGCTGTGGAAGGAGCAAACCAAGTCCTCCGAGTTGCCCTCTGCCCACCGTGAGTGCATCCCTTACACAGATAAATAGATATTTCTCTTTTTTTTTTCAATTTAAAAAATAGTGTGTGTTACTAAAACATCACATATGAAGCAGTTTCATCACCAAATGTCAAGAAGAGACCGTTTTTACTAAGCACATTTTCAAAATTACTGTCAATAAACAAAATCATTCATTACAGACAGTTATGACATCTATTTTTTTAAAGATTTATTTATTCATTTTATGTGAGTCCACTGTCTCTCTCTTCAGGCATATTAGAAGAGGGCATCAGGTACCATTACAGATGGTTGTGAGCCACCATGCAGGTGCTGGGAATTGAACTCGGAACCTCTGGAAGAGCAGTCAGTGCTCTTAACCGCTGAGCCATCCCTCCAGCCCACAACATCTATTTAGAACAATAAAAGTAAAGTTTCTTTCTTTTCTGTGTCATCTTACTCCCTGTTTTTTTAAGAGCAAACATAGTTGTCTTTTATGTTACACTCCCCCTACCCACCCACCCCCACACACACATACAGGAAAGCTGTCTGCAGTGTCAGAGGAACCCATTAAGTTCCAAGCCTGTCTGGGGACTGAATGCAGCCAAGGCTTGGCATGCTCATGGTATTTTCTTGGTAGATTAGTACTCTCTGTTTCACCACTGTGGACCGTCCTTTTGCTCCCTTCTCTTCCTATCCAGTTCCTGGGTGTGATAGTAGCCCTCCCTATTGGCTCCTTACCCTGTTCCCACTCCCGTCAGTGGAGAATATAGCTCATATACAGACAAACCATATGCAAAAAAGTTTCCCTGCCACAACTTCATTTCCATCCCCCCTCAAAGAAGTAAAACCGAGTCAATAAAGAGAAACTGACAAAAGAGCTAAGGAGATGGACAGCTGCACTTGAGAGCTGGTGGGAGTCTGGTGCAGAGGAAATGCAGAGGAGGCCCGGAGTGCAGACAGCAGGGATGCAGCCCTGTGCTCCTTATGGAAACAGCCCCAGAGGGAGCCAGGTACACGGGGGTGGGGGTAGGGTTGGCTGTGGGGGTGGGGGTGGTGAGCAAGCAGAATTCTCCCCCTCAATGCTAGGCATGCGTGCTCAGATCACATGAGGCTTGGGTTTATTTTCACTTTCAGCATTAAAATATTAGACTTTCACTACGAATGTCCAGCTTCTCTTGATAAGTCAGAAGATCTGGGCCCGCATTTGCATATGAATAGCCATCAACAAGGCTGACCAGAGGGGTTCTCATAGTGTGTAACCTGAGAGGCCCTGGCACTCGTAGTGATGTGCGGGACTCGTTCAACCTGTGCGCCACAGACTGAGACTAGCTTTTTGTATAGGGTAAAGCCGTCTAGTCTGAAGACGGTGGACGGTTGAGATTGGAAACTTTCCTCTTCCTTTCTTAAACACATTTTCCCATCTAAGTGTGAGCCAGTACCTTCCCTTCTCTAAATAGTTTACTGACTGCTGCTGTCTTCATGGGGGGGATCATGAGGATGCAAATATCTTTTAACGGTGGGAGTAAAAGTGCCAAATGCACACTAACGGCACAGCTGCTAGCGTTCCTAGACATTCTTTTAGGGCTAAGTATTTTCTACTGGATGTGCCTTCTTTTAAAAATACAACCAGGTATAGCTAGTTAACATATTGAGCAATATACAGTGTGGAATGCTGTCCTCTGGAACTGATTATTAAATTTTTGAAGGCATAGCACCTGTGATTATCTGCATGGGGCCCTCATGATACCAGGCATTATTAACCTCCCCTTCTAGAACAAGGGAGCAAGGGCAGTCATTAGACCCACACTCGAGATTCCAGTCCCTCCTCCTCCCTCTGTGCTGCTTTTAAGAACTTGTCACTTTGCTGACGTTAGACTTTACCCCAAGGAACTGTTATGGGATCACCCGAACTCTCTTTGTATCCCTTTACCCACGCTCTTCTAAGTAAGCTCAATAAACTCATGGGTTCACCAGGTTATTCTTGGGAGGAATGCTTAGTTTGCCCTGACACTGGTGTCCTATCTATCCACATCTCCCAGGGAAAGTTACATCAAAGTCAATATTTTGGGCTGGAGAGATGGCTTGGCAGTTAAGAGCACTGGCTGTTCTCCCAGCACCCACAGGGCAGCTCACAATTGTCTGTAACTCTAGTTCCAGACGATCTGGCACCCTCACAAAGACATACATTCAGGCAAAAACATCAATTCACATAAAAATAAATAAGTCCTTTAAAAAAAAAGTAATATTGAGAATCCAGTGATGGTTGCTGACCAATCACGAACACCCTAGCCATGGAACTCAGCATGTTGCAGTGTGATCCCCCTTAGTCACACTTCATGTTCTCCTCACTCGAAATGTGCTCGATTCCTGACTTCTCCTTACCCACCCCATCATCTAATGCCACTTCTGGTATATATGGACTCTCTGCTCCCTGCCCAGGACCTGTTCTGAGCAGATGGAACCCAGGGGTAGCACTGCAATCGGTCCTCTGGGGTTTCTTTTCTTCCCCAACTCCCTTTATCTGCTTCCTTACCTTTTTTCTCTTTCTGCCAACCAGAAATCCACTCATACTTGCGTGGTTCTTGTTCCAGGTGTCAGAGAAGCGGTACCCCTTAAGCAAAATGGTCATGAGACTAGAATCTGGGTGGAGACCAGACATTCCAGTTGGGCAAGTTCCCCTGGCCTAAGGACCACCCTAGGAAGGTGGGCTTGCCTCCTGACATGCTAAAGAGATAGGTAGGAAAACTATTCTCTTAATGAGACTCTACAGTTTTCCTTTCCAGAATTCCCACCTCCCCCACTCTCCATCGAAACTCCTATAAGCTGAGCAGCCTTGAGAGGTTTGGCTGGGTCGGACCACCATTCTGAAAGAGGTAACTCTTTTTTTTTTCCAGTGCATTGCTTTCAGACGCTGACCAGAGCCTAAGCAGATTTTTATTTTTCCTTGAGCTTCCTTACTCTTCCTTTAAAACTTCTCTCCCACCACGTGGCTATGTATTTGCCACATGTCTGGCCTCCATGCTGGATCAAAAAAACCATGTCTCCCCCTCTCTCCTCTTTTTCCAGGCAGCTGCTGGAATTCACTTTGCCTGCCATGAGGTGCTTTTCTTCTAAACTCTAATGACTGGTCCTCAAGCTTCTGTTTGAATCTGTTCTTAACATCTTTTATTAACAAGACTAAGAACCCCAAGAAAGGGCTCCAGTTTCCTCAGTGTCATCTGGGAACTATGAAGGGACTCTCCCAGATTCCAGTAACACGACAGCCCATCATTTTAACTCCACTTTTTCTTTAAAACTCATACCTTTGTCACCTCCCCTCCATTCCTAATTTGCTCTGTTTTATTTGTGTGCAGCAAACACAGCCTAAATCTTGGTGCTTTTTCTTCAAGTACAAGCAAGGTTCACATGCTCTGCAAGCCCACTGTGGCTGCAACTATTAAACACACACACACACACACACACACACACACACTGCTCCAGGCCTTTCCTCAGTCATCTTTGTCCTAACCTTTGCCTCCACCCCTTCCCCTCCACCTTCCAGCACAGGCTCATGCTTCTGCTGGCTCATTTTCCGGCACCACTAAGAGACATGCCTGTACCTAACATTCTTTTTGATGTTCTTTACCTACTTATTTACAGACAAGGTCTCCTTGTGTAATCCAGGCTGACTTGGAATCTGTGGATTTCCTGTATCAGCCCACTGAGCAGCTGGGATGACAGGCCTGACCCACCCATCTGGCGTTCAACACTCTTTATTGAAGGGTATGTAATTACAGATGGACATTACAGACACAATGGAAAGCCACCAGTCATGGGGCAATTCAGCTTTTAAATTACTATTCCTGAGCCACGTCATCACACCTGTAATCCCTGTACTTGGGAGGCTGAGGCAATAGGGTGACAACATACCTGAGGCCATTCTGGACAACAGAGTAAGATCTGGTCTAAACAAAAGAGAAGCATACAAGCAAACAAAGGCTATGAAGGATGGTGGTCATCCTGAGGCTAGCAGCTGAACCCTCTGGCTTCATCACAGAAGCTGACCTCTTTCTTGGTCTTCTTCCCACCCCCCATCCCCCCTACCCCCCTTTGCTCCTAAAGAAAATGCTTCTAAACATTATAATCTCAGCAGTGTGGACTCTGCTCCACTGGAGTCAGCCTTTTTAAATCATTGAAGACAATATTGAACCCTGCAGGCTCAAGCAACTACATTTAATGTATTCATTGATACAAGACTTCTGCAAAGGAATTTCTGTGACTTTTTGTGGCTTATGGAAGTCCCTGCCTACCAAACTAAAGAAATGCTTACTCAAGGATCACCTGGTGTCAAAGCAGTGGTATGGGTTTTGTATTTTCAGAGGGCTCCTGAGACTTCTGGGGTGCCCTTAAGGAGGGAGTGTTTCCACTGGAACTGTGTGAAGAATTGTCTGCAAAAAAGCATGTATTGAGCCCCTACTGCACACACCGATGCAAGGGGTGCTCCAGAAGCCTTCTGATGTCATCATCTGATTTCCTTTTCCTTCCCCCTTCTGAAACTTTCCAAATGTTATCCATATGAACAAACTTAGATTCCAGAAATTTCAATACTTGCTCTCTCTGTACCACAGGAACCAAAGCTAAATGAAACCACACATACAACCCCTAAAACTTGAAGGGTGAGGATATATGACGAGTTTTGGTATCCTCCATATTACAAACAGGTTTTGAATTTCAGGGTGGATACAAAAGACCTACAGACCCATTTCTCCCTTCCCCCATTGTCAGAGACAGTGAGAACTTTGATTAGAGGAGAAAAGCTTTGCCTACAAAGCTTGGCTTCCAGCTTACAATGTTTCTGCTGCTGATACTGAACAATGCATTATTCACACCTGTGTCAGACAGGGGAGGTGCCTCCTGGCTCAGCCAAGACTCCAGCATCTCACATGATAACCAATGCCACAGCACCTCCCCCGCTTCCCCATTCCTCATTTCCTTCTTTGCTCCCAAAGGTATGATGTATTTCACTGGAAGGCGCTCTGTGACTACAGCAATAAGCACTATATAAATAATAAATGGAATGCAATAGAATCGGAATCGTCTTGGACCCTTGACTTTGGCTCACTTCCCAAAACAGGCAGATTTAGACATGCAAAAGCTGCTCCTTTGACAAGCTAGTTTCCCCTCCTCCTTTCTCTAAAACTCACTTGCTTACTGGAACTCTTGTGCCTGTTTGGAAGTGAAGGGATATTGACAGGCTTCCCTCTCCAGGGTTCACAGTGAAATGCCTCTGTGTATGGAGAATGAAGAATAAAAGCAGAGAATGGAGAATAAGAGAAGTCGTGAAGCGTGCCAACAAAGAACTAAACAAAAACAATAACCAACCGCTTTCTTTGAACCATGTATCATGCTAGGGTGACTCAGGCATACAAAGACTCTTGTGACACAGGCTCCACATCCAAATGAATGGATGTTGCATACTGTAAACTGTGATCCTTCTGAGAAAGTGTGGGGCCAAGACATGAAGTCTGTTGCTATTGGAGAGTACATACCAGACAAGCTACTCCCTCCCTCTTAGATGGACTTTGGGAGCTATGAAGGAAAGGAATTTGATGGAGAAAACAGAGTCAGAGAGATGCAGAACAGAAAAACATCAAATAGGCAAGGGGATCCATTGCTGACAGAGAGCAAGTGTTGAGTCCAGATTAAAGAGGCAAGAATTCACACCAAGGCTGCTTCTCACTGTGTGCTGGTACCTTACAAATGAATCTTCCACCAATTACACTGCCCCGTAAATCTCATGACATGGAGAAGTGAGTCAGAAGATAAGATTTTTTTTTTAATCAGTCAGATTTATATTAGTAAGTCCTCAACCCACAAAACACTCACACAAAGAACTAAAAACTCAATTGATATAAACACAAACAATATGGGGCAAATTTGCCCTACCATTATGTAATCATCTAAGAAATCCCCAATCCTTATGGCTCCCAGGACTGTGTGGTTCCAGCTCCTCTTCCTCTCCTACAGCTTCCATCTTCTCTCTTCCTTTCCGTCCCTTCTTTTCTTCTCTCTGTCACTCTCCTCATCTCTAAAATTCTCAGCCCTTGGAAGTTAAGATTTTACTACTGGGAAAGACTTGAATCCAGGTCTTCTACATAATGCGGCAGGCTCCCTTCTGGGGTCCAGATGCTCTGTTAATGCTCTATATCACCTCTGAACCAGGACTTAGGATTTGCAAATGGATGGACTATAGTAAACATGGAACCTTTTTTTTTTTTTCAACAAGGGAAAAATATAAACAAATGAGAAGAGACGACTCCTTAAAATGTGTAGCTTTTACAACAATCAAATTGCCTCTTACAGCTGGGCGGTGGTGGCGCAAGCCTTTAATCTCAGCACTTGGGAGGCAGAGGCAGGTGAATTTCTGAGTTTGAGGCTAGCCTGGTCTACAGAGTGAGTTCCAGGACAGCCAGGGCTACACAGAGAAACCCTGTCTTGAAAAACCAAAAAAACAAACAAACAAACAAACAAAACCAAAAAAACAAAAAAAACAAACAAAACAAATTGCCTCTTACAAAGAGTTAGGTGGGGCTCAGTTAGGACAGAAACAATCATTTGCATTTCCTATCTGCCCTTTAATATATCCGTTAAGTATGATCTGATATGGGAATCTTAGAGCATTCTCTCATAATTTGAAAGTGAGCTGAGGTTTTTGTAATGTAATGTAAATAACAGATAAAGAGAATGTTTCTTTTATTTGCTTCCTAAACAATTAGTTCTATCAAAGACAACTCTTCTTTAATGAGTACAAATTAAAGTCACTGAGGGTAGGGGTGTAGCTCAGTGGCAGAATGCATGCTTAGCATATGGGAGGCCCTAGGTTCAATACTCAGTGCACACAGTGACAGATCTGTACAGAGTTGAAGTCCTGTGTCTGGTGCTGATGGAAAATGAACAGAACTGGAAGAATAATTTGGCTTGTAATTTCAACCTTAACTTTTGCAAAATTAGCTTAAGACCCTGTCTTAAAAAGCCACAACAGGGGCTGGAAAGATGGTTCAATGGTTAAGAGCACTTGCTACTCTTGCAGAGGACCTGGTTTGTTTTGTGGCATCCACATGTAGGCTCATGATCACCTGTAACTCCAGTTTGAGGGAATCTTCTTGCCTCCACTGGCTCCTGAATATGTGGTGCACATAAACTCACTCAAGCTCATACATGCACACATAATTTTCTCCCTTAAGGAGAGACATTATTTCAGTTGGGGAAAATTGGTTCCCAAGATGTATATTGTCTCATTACAGAATGATAAAAACAAATCACAGTAGTATATTCACCTGATAAAAGACTGTTAATTTATTAAAATAATCATTAACACCATGCCAGAATATAGAAATATTTATTATAGAATCATGTATTACAAAGCTGAGAATGTAATTTTTAAAAGTCAGCATATGTATTAATAACTACAGGAACTTGAAGTAGAAAAATAATAATTGTGTTGGCATAGGTCTACTTGTGTTTTCATTAAATTTTTTTAACTGATGCATTAAAACAAAAGTTGTACATAGTGGTCTGCTCACATCACTCAGTAGTAGAACACTTAGCGAGGTTATAAGTTCAATCCCCAGGACTGCAAAAACAAAAGAAAGAAAATAAAAGTCTTGCATTGAGATGGGCTAATTGTATGATGTTTAGACCCAGTTAAGAATCTGTGCCCTCCATAGGTGGGAGAGGAGATCCTTGGTCCCATGAAGGCTGGACACCAAGTATGAGGGAACTCAAGGGTGGGGAGGTGGAAGTGGGGTGGTAGGGGCACATCCTCATAGAAGCAGGAGGAGGAGGGATGGGATAGGGGATTCCTGGGTAAGGGTAAGTGGGGTAAGTGACTGAAATGTAAATAAAATATCCAATAAAAAAAATAAAGCATCATATATGATTTAAAAAAAAGAATCTATGTCCTCCCTCTTGTTTCTTTATGATGGTAACAGTTAGAATCCTTTATCCCCACTTTTCAAAATACACAGTGCCTTACTGTCACGTGCAGTCACATGCTCCATAGTGGCACTCTGGAACTCCCCACTCTTAACTGCTACATGTGCTTTTATTTAGAAGAAATTCTTATTAATGAGTTTGAATATTTCTTGTGTGCACATATTTAAAGTTACAGTTATGTGATCGAGTATAGAGGCCAGAGGAAAACCCAAAGCTACTCCCCAGAGTTGTCTGTTTCTTTAGACAGGACCTCTCCTGGGCCAAAGACTGGTTTGAGTGGGCGAGTCTGGCTGGCTGGTGAGTCCCAGGGCTCCTCCAGCTTCCCCTTCCCTCATGCACTGGCTTTTTAAGTAGCAAGCCACCACACCTAGCTTTTCTCGCAGGGTTCAGGAGGTAGAAGTCAGGTTCTCATGCTTATAAGGCAAACACTTTACTGGTTGGACCTACCTCCTCAGCCCAGGTTTTGAACATTTCTAATGCTGTTATTTTAAATGTAATTGTTAGGCAGAAGCAACTAGGATATGGGGTGTGTGTGTGTGTGTGTGTGTGTGTGTGTGTCCCAAAAGCTCAATGTGAGAACAGTGCTGTCTACTCACAATTGGTGATTTTTACATTAAGCACTAGCAAAACTGCAGCCTTTGTTTGGCACTGCCTCGTTTTGCCCTCAATCACCGAGCATTATACTGTCAAACCAGCTGAGAGAAGCAAAGTCTTATTTATAATCAGGACGTGTTTGCTTTGTGTTTTTCAATTATGTATGGCTATCTATTTGAAAATGTTTAAGGGCTGTTCCGTGTAAAAGCAAAGAAACTGATCAGAGCTAAGCCTTTTTCTTTCTTTTTCTTTCTTCCCTTCTTTCTTTCTTTCTTTCTTTCTTTCTTTCTTTCTCTTGTATGTGTATATATGGTTCTATGACTATCATTTTAAAAATGTGTAGCTATTCCAGGACAAAGAAAATAAATAGCTACAGAGGGAATAATGGAAGCGTGGCTAAGAGCTTATTTCCAGTTAAAGCATAATTATAGTATTGAGAACAATGTGCCTTCCTTATTTCCACTGGTGCACTTATAAAAATGCAGTAACACATGAATGACTAAAATAATAACGAATAATATTTTACAAAGCCCTTTCTTACCCATTATCTCTACAGTCTTACCCAAAGTAAAATACTGATCTACAAATGGCTAATAACACCTTTAACTTTCATTTCCACTTTTATTTTAAGGTAATCATTACTACAAAGACATTGAGTTTAAAAAAAAAAACATGTAAGTACAAATGTCAGCAGGGGAACTACTTTACAGAATAACATACCTTGTAGGAGGACCAGTGCGTGAGTGTTTTTTCCGCTAAGATCTGTAGTACTCAGGGTTGAACTCAAGTTCTTTGTCACAGATGTCAGGCCAGTTTCCTGAGGGCTTATAGCCTGGAGTATCAGTGGGGGTCTAGGTCTAATAAAACATCGGACGAATTTTCCATATACGGCAGCCACCATTGGGAGTTTGTTTTAAAATGGAGATGGGTTTTGTGGCACCATCCAAGTGGCACTGGCAGGGATGAGATGACTTCTGGGCAGGGCAGGGAGATCGTCAGGATGAGACTCGGTGGGCTGGTTCCTGGTAGGATGAGAGCTAGGTTGGCATGGTCTCTTTATGGTTGGTCATACTTGTTCAAGGGATGGTTTTGGCTCCAGAGACTGACTTCAGAGGCTCTCTGAGATCAGAGAAGGTACAGTGAAGATGCTTGACAGTGGCTTCAGTCACAGAGAGGCCTGTGGAGAGGCCTAAGGTAGGGCAGCTGCCTTAAGGTACTCCATCCATGTGCTCAGGGTATATCATTGCCATTTTGCCTGAGGTGATGCTGAGGTGATGTCCAGATTCCTGCAGGCCAGGCGTCCAGGACGAAAGCAGGCTAATTTTTTTTTTTAAAATCTAGTAACATTTGCACTTCCAGAGGAAGACCAAGACAGATTTCTAGTCTTTTTCAGATAGGTCAGATAGGAGAATGAACTTTGGGGAGCACAATGATATGTATCTCTCAGCCCCTCAGGAGGCCTGTGAGGACCAAAGGCAGCCTGAGATATACAGCATATCCATACCCACCCCACCCCCAAAACAGTAAAAAAAAAGTATCAGGTAGTGGTGGCACACACCTTTAATCACTCTGGAGGCAGAAGCTGATTGATCTCTGTGAATTCAAGATCAGTTTGGTCTAAGCCGGGCGGTGGTGGCGCACGCCTTTAATCCCAGCACTTGGGAGGCAGAGGCAGGCGGATTTCTGAGTTCGAGGCCAGCCTGGTCTACAGAGTGAGTTCCAGGACAGCCAGGACTACACAGAGAAACCCTGTCTTGAAAAACAAAAACAAAAACAAAAAAAAAACAAAAAACAAAAAACAAAAAAAAAGATCAGTTTGGTCTAGAGTGAATTTCAAGTCAGCCCAGAGCTACTGGGCTACTCAAAGAAAACTGTTCTCAAAAAATCAAAACCAAAACCAAAACAAAAACAAAAACAAACAACAACAACAAAGAGGCAAAGAAAGAAAAGGTATTTGAAAATTGGAACTTTTCGTGAGGGCTTCAACTGACAAGATGCGACAAAGCAGAATGTAGATTCGGAGGCCCTAGTACACCGTAGGGGGACACTGCTCCTCAGTCTGTCTAATGAGTACAGTTAACATTGAAGCCTAGTAGAAATCTTTGTCCTTGTTGCTAAACTGCACTAAAGTACAGCTGAGCTCAGAGTGCTTCTGTAGACTCAACTGTTCTGGCGGCATAATCTACTCTCAATCGAACATGAACCAGAAGTTGGAGAGTTAGAACTGGGAAGCAAAGGGTAAGCATAGATCTCAGTAGTGAAGCACTTGTGGAGCCTATGCTGGGCTGTGGGTTCTGTCTTCAGTACTGGGTAGGGGGAGAAGTATTGTGGAACAAATAGGACCAGGTGGCCTTTGAGGTTACAAAGTATAGACATTCCCAGTTAGCCTTCTGTCTTGTGCTTGTGGATCAAGATGCAAGCTCTTGGCTACTGCACCAGCACCATACCTGCGTGTCTGCTGCCATGCTCCCTGCTGTGATATGATGGTCATGGACTCACTCTCTGAAACTGTAAGCCCCAATAAACTTTCTTCTATAAGTTTCCTTGGTCATGGTGTCTTCACAGTAATAAAAAGCAACTAAGACAGGGGCAATGAGAACTTCCAGAGGGGACTTAGCAGGAGGTACTACCTCCTTCAGGATTCTAGGACTCTATTTCTCTCACTTCCTGTCTACCATGATGCTCCCACCATGACGAGCTGCTTTGGCACAGACTTAACTGATCATGGACCAAAGTTCCATAACTAAGAGCTAAAGCAAACCTTTCCTTCTTGTAAGTTGTATCAGGTACAGTATTTAAAATACATAAACCAGGGACATAGCGCTTGCGTAGTATCATTACCAAACATTCTATGCTATACATCGCTGTCCATGCTCTACCTCCTGAGCAGTAAGCAGTGTAGATTTGTTTACATCTGCATCATCATAAGCATGTAATACTTCATGATAAGACAACATTATGACACAACTATGATGTCATGGGTGATAGAAAATTTTCAACTCCCTACAGCCTTAGGGGACCACCACAGGCTATCACTGACAGAGAAGGGATATGCAAGTTACTCGTTACCCTTCCCTTGGTGCCGGGGATAGCACCTAGGACCATGTGCGTGCAAAGTTTCCAGTCTTCTACTGACCAATCCTGCCCCACAGTTACTGCTGCTTTGTCCTCTGCCAGAATCCTATGGCCTAGAAAGCAATACTGACATAGATTTCAGACTAAGATAATTGGCTCCAGTTTCCATATCAATTGTTCCAGTGTTTTTCCTTTCTTAGTACTTGGAGCCACTATTTTTAGACTTCCATCATATGGATGGCATTATGATGGGACAGAGGCTTGACTTACAGGGTCTAGATAGCCACCTCCCTTATTCAGTTAATGAATTTGACCATCAGAGTTTCCAAGAGGCTAACCCATGTTTGGTTCCTAATTTCAAAGTCCAGACTTTGCCCACATTTCATATGTTTCTGCTTCCCAAGTCAAGTGTAGCATCTGAACCCTTAGCCATCCAATCCTGACTAGTAACACAGACTACTCCTGAGTCCATTTGCTTTTTAGTTCATTCAGGAGAATTTCTAAGTGGTCCATACTCTTAAAAAAGTTGGTAAAAATTTATCAAGACATTGCCATTTGGTTTAAGTTTAGCTCTCTCTGTGACTCAGTCCCACAAAGATAATTACAGAATTAGATGTTAGGGTGTCTTTGTAATGCAAGTTCCAAATGCTCTCATTTGAGAGACCAACAAAAGGATGATACAGAGCAAAAATAGGAAGCTTACAAGATGTAATGAAAACTCTCCTGACTCAAGAGATTATTGAGCCTCATTGTGATCTAAAAATAAACAAACTGTCTTTAAGAGTGCTATTCTCCTTGTGTCTTTCCGTTGAGGCTTATTCCTTAAGCCTCAGTTTTCATCTGTGTATTCAAGTATAGGCATAAGAGTGTTAACGTTGATATCTGCAATTCATCACAATGTGTTATTAATGAGTTGATAAATAAGAAATGAATAGCAAGATGAAGGTTGAATAGTTTTGAATCAGCAATTATTTTGAGCAGTGAGTTAAAACAGTGGCTGAAGTGCAGAGCAGCAATGGTTTGTACCTTTGTGTAATACTAGGGCAGAGGGACCATACAGAACCAGAAAACTCTATCAGGAAGCTTTAACACATGTCAGATAAAATATTCACAACATGTATTTCTAAGAAAGGAACTTGTAAGCCAGGCGTTGGTGGCGCATGCCTTTAATCCCAGCACTTGGGAGGCAGAGGCAGGCAGATTTCTGAGTTCGAGGCCAGCCTGGTCTACAGAGTGAGTTCCAGGACAGCCAGGGCTACACAGAGAAACCCTGTCTCGAAAAACCAAAAAAAAAAAAAAAGAAAGGAACTTGTAGGAGGTCTGGCGTGGTGAAACATGGCTGTAACCCCAGCATGTAAGAGGCTGAGGCAAGAGCGTGATGAGTTCTAGGTCAGCCCAGGCTACAAAGCTAGACCTTATCTGAAGAAACAAAAACAAAATCTTGCCACCACCAGCACACAAAGTGTAAGGAAATGATGCTATGTATGAGGAGCCTCACTGTGGTTCTGTCTCTATCCCATTACAGTACTTTAAAGAAGTGTGTCAGTTTCTTCCAGGCTTTCTAGTTTCATTAGAAAAATAGCAGGAAATAGCAAGCCAAGTAGGATAGACAAGAATTACTTGGGAAAAAAGACGCATTTTTCACGTTAGTGATATTCTTGGAATTGTTTATCGTGCCCTGTTTGAAACACTGAAATATAATAGTTTTCTTATTTTCTTAAAATATGAGGCAATCTGTTTGTTTTTTAAAACATTATTTGCTTTTGTGCTAATGTCTCCCTAACATCAACATAATATGGAATGTTTTCCCTCTAAATTCTGATGTTTTAGTATTATAAAAATATTGAATAACCCCAAATTTATAAACATATTTATATATTGTATACTCACAATTATACATATTAAGAGTATCCATATACATACCTTGCATATTTTCATAAAATTGTCTTAATCTAATTGACTTTCACTTGTGAAGATGTACAGATTTATTTTTTAAAAAGTTCCTGGAGAAGATACATATGTGCATTGAAATGATAAAGGGAGGTATCGATTATCTCTGTAGTCACATTGAGGTAACACAACCTTGAGACTCTACTTGCTTCTGTATCTTTGCATTAATAATGGATTCACATATTTACAAATGGAATCTTGTATATCTGGGCAGAAGGCTTCTGGGGAGAGGCATTTTGATCGGGGACCTTTCACAGTGTTTCACATGATGCCAAGTTATGTAATTGTACATAAATTTGGACTTTGATTTTGGAAGGCCCTGATCAAAGGTGCCTTGCCAAGTCCTTTCTAAATAGAATTTGTTGTAGAAGTCATAGCTGGTGTGTGTGTGTGTGTGTGTGTGTGTGTGTGTGTGTGTACATACATGTGTGTGTACACAGCATGTGCACACAGAGGCTGGAGTTCGTCTGCTGCCCTCCTCTATCACTTGCTATTATTTTGTTTTATTTCATGTATAGGTGGAGATGCCTTTTTGGTGGTGTGTGAGGTCACAAGAAAGCTTTATTTTACGTAGGCTCACAAATCCTCTTGCTTGTACAATGGCTTTACTGACTAGACCATCCCCCAAGTCTTTTTATAACTGATTCGAGCTGGTTTGGTAATGACAACATCTCTTTTGGAAACAAGTATCCTGAATATCTCTAGGAAACTTTTTTCATGACTCGTGCCAGGAGGAAAAGTGTCTTTCTTTTCATAAGTCTTTTTACTAAGTAAAATTGAGATGTTGCAATATTTCTCTTAAAAGAAAAAAAAAGTATTTTTTAAAAAGACCTTTTTTTCTTCTTTACAGAATGGGAGCTTTTACTATGTTTGGTGATTCATGAAGATGCAAGCAGCCTAGCACCCATTTCCAGCCGTCTTCCTTCTCTATCATGACTGGCCACACCTTCAAATCATGAACTGAAACAGATCTTTCTTCCCCTAAAAGAAAAGCTTTATAATGAGAGTTTAACCTAAGAGTATTTGCCCTTTGAAAGCAAAAAGTATTCAAGCACTATGCTTGTTTGCCCTTTGCTTTTGAACTGCTTGAAGTTAATTACATTGGTGTATGTTTAGAAATATGTGAATTCTTAGCCAAAGAGGGCTTATATTTGTAAATTCATTGTAATTCAATGTTTCAATTGAAAAAAAGGTCCAGAAATCTACAGCATTTAAAAAAAAAAAAGAACTGTTAAGTGTTTAAAACACTATGAAACACACTAGAACTTGCTGGAGATTTGTGTCTGTCTTTCATGTCAGATGATAAAAATTCTTCCAGAAAGATCATTGCATCCAGCCCCGGGTGGCATTGGCGTTTAATCCCAGTGCTCAGGAGGCAGAAGCATATAGAGCTCTGTGAGTTCAAACCCAGCCTGGTCCACATAGTGAATTCGTTCCAGGACAGCTAGAGCTACTTATTGACACCCTATTTTAAAAGGAAAAAAAATTGCTTGAAAATACTGGTTTTAGAGAGTTACAAAATCAAAGGACCACTGTTCGGCATATGCAAAGCCCTATGTGCTTAGGGGGAGGGGAGCATGCATATGCTATGTATGTGTCAGAGGACAACATCATGAAGCGGCTTCTCTCCTTCTACCATGTAGGTTCTGGGGTTCAAATTCAGGTTGTCCAGTTTGGTAGTAAGTGCCTTTACTAGCTGGTCCAAGAGATCCTGTTCTTCAGTGTGGAGAAAATGTTCCTTCTGAGTAGAAAAGATGTCAATGACCTCTGACAGTTGTGTGAACTGAACACCATTGACTGGCATCGTTCACACGACCAGCATGTTGCATCCCAAGGGTGTTCCAAATCTCACAGAGCCCAAACAGAACCAACAACAGGTTTTTTGTCTGCTTGTTTTGTTTGTAATATCTCCCTAATGAGCATCCTCAGATCAACTCCTTACAGCAGTCTGATAGGCTATGAAGGATAATTGTGCTTAAAAACGAGGTCAGATTGTTAACCGATTAAAAACTGCACTCCCAAATAATATGGTGCATAAAGAGTTCGTGGTTTTTCTCCCCTCATTTTGGAGCTAACTCCTTTCCGCATAACCCTGAGAGTTACCCATGCTGTCTCAAACAAGTGACCAGAAATCTCATTTCTCAGAGCAAGGTGTTGCCATAGAAACGATGACTGGCTAAATTTGGCTAGAAATATTTGCTGTTACATGTGCCTCGTGTTAAACACAATGCTTTCCTTCCTTCAGAGTAAGAGAGATGAGCTGAAGAGCAATATACTTGGGCATATACTTACTGTTTGTTTCTTCTCCCTTCCTCTCTTCCTCCAACTCTGTTTCTCTCTCTCTCTCTCTCTCCATTCCTTCCTTATGTTTTTTATAGCCCTATCTGGGCTCTAACTCATGGTCTTCCTGTCTCAATCTCTGAAGTGCTGGAATTACATTGTGCTATCACTCCCAATCCATTCATAAAACATTATTTTGTATTTACAGTAATTAATTTAAAAATAATTTCATAAACTTTATTAATGTTAAAACTGCTTGCAGGGGTTGGGGATTTAGCTCAGTGGTAGAGCGCTTGCCTAGCAAACACAGGGTCCTGGGCTTGGACCTCAGCTCTGGAAAAAAAAATACTTACAAATAAACAAAAGTACCACTTAGCAAAAATAACCAGACCCAGAGTCCATACAATGCAATGAACTTCTATATAGTTAAAAATAGGTATTTGGAACAAGAGCTGTGGAGGTTTCACACTAAATTTTACACTTTCATTATCAGATATATCTTATGCACTATTCACCAGCTAAAACAAAACCAAAAAAATGACAGAATTAGAACTAGGGGAAAAAAACTTTATATTCCTTATTGTAACCTGTATCCATTACTTGCATTTCTCTATAGCAATGACAAGAGTTACTGACAGAGATTTCACTCTGTATGCCAGATGTTCTCCCATCTTGCAGATAAATAAGACATCGAGTGATGTTTCAAAGCTCAATGATGCAGTTTTGACATTTCTTCAACATATCCCCCACAGTGTATGTGTGGACATTTTGATTTTTTTTTCCTTTTTTCAAGATGGGACATTACTACCAGAGGCACCGAAACTCTTCTACTCAAGACATCTTCCCAGTAAGTTTTCCAAGTGGCTGGGACAGCTGATCTATGCACTGAAATTTAATTCTCATTGAGAGATGTTAAGAAAGCAAAATTCTGCCTGTGGTGGTTGGAGGTGGCTTTTAGGGGCAGTTAGGATGGGAGGCAGCCATCATTCCTTGACTGAGTATAAGAGACACTGACTCATACAAAGACCTCTGTCTCTTGCCTTGGGATCCATCAGACTAACCCAGGACCCTGCCAGCAGGAAGGCTCCCACCAAATGCAAGCCTCTTGCCCTTCATCCTGCCAGACTGTGAGCTAAAAGAGACAAGACTCTTTTCTTTAACACTTGCCTGGCCTCGGGAAGCTATTACCAAGAGAAACAAACACAATTACTTAAGAAGGATTCAGATATAGGAAAGACTGACCCAGAATATTCTGCATTCTGTGGCAACAATGTGCACACATGTCTTTACTAGCTTCATGGTGCACTTTCATCTCCGTTTTCCTAGACAGATTTTGTCGCTATAGTTCTACAGAAGTTAACTTCTTCAAAAATTCTAAGATTGTTTTTTGCAAAATTAAAAACTCTTCAGTCTTCTAAAACCATGGTTATATTTTACATAACATTCAATTACCAAAAATATGACTGGCATATTACATAACTTGAAAAATATTTTTGCTAGACAATAACTATAAATGCAGGGGTGAAAACTGATGCATAGTTGATTTTATAAGTGTCATCTGCAGAGGACTGGAATGCAGGGTCATGCTTATTGGGGTTGTAGGGATAGAGTCCTGTGCAGAAAGGGCTGGTGGGGCAGGAAATGTGCTTTCTAGGGAGTAGGAGTACAAATTTAACTGTCTCCAGGATGAGAAACTTTGGGCTCTAGTTTTGTACAAGACAATGGGTTCAGATCAATCCCTGGGCATAAATTCAGCATTTTCAAAAGGCAATGGGTATGCTGGACATAGTAGCATATGCCAGGCGTGGGAAGGTGGAGGCAGAATGAACAGAAGTATAGCTACATTGAGTTCCAGGCCATCCTGAGTTAGTAAGACCTTATCTCAGCCAAACTAAAACATAAGAATGCAAAGCAATGGCCTTAGTGAAATTGTAGACTAGTAAATGCAAACACTCTATCACAAGCTACAGCCCCAGCCTCAGGAGCAAGCTCTACGGTCTTTTGTGCCTAGCCCAGACTGGCCTGGAACCTGCTATGTGGCTTTGTCTAGCCTCAAGCTCAAGCTCATAATCCTGCCTGAGTTTCTCATGTGCTGGAATTACAGTGTGAGTCACGACTCCCAGCCATACCAGGCTTCCTAGGAAGGCTTCAGAGCTCTGACAATTTCTTATTGGCTTACTCCTTTTACAGTAATTCCAGACCTGGTCCATCTCTGCAGTGTCAGCTGGGGAGAAGGTGTGCTTGTGGTTTGTCAGGTCCAAAGTTCTCAGGCACTCCCTTTGTCTCTTCTCCATTTTCTTTTTCTTTTTCTTTTTTTTCCGAAACAGGGCCCTGGCTGTCCTGAAACTCACTCTGTAGACTAGGCTGGCCTCAAACTCAGAAATCCGCCTGCCTCTGCCTCTCAAGTGCTGGTATTAAAGGTGTATGCCATCACTGCCCGGCTCTTCTCCATTTTCATTTCATGTCTTCTCTCTTATTAACACAAACCCTTATTTTACATCACAGTAAGCCAAGGTATAACATTTTATCATTGTATATTTTATCATGGGTCTTATTAAATATTAAGAACTTCATTAGAACTGGGTGTGTGACACACACACACACACACACACACACACACACACACACGCTGCACTTTTATATAAACATAAAATCTGACCTTAATGAATGGATTCACCAAGAAAGATAAAGGTAAACTTGGTAGACCAAGGCAAGGAAACAAGAAATGGTGTCAAGTCACAACACTTAAGCCTATCTTTATTTATTCACTTATTGTCCTGGGTTTTGTATTTTACTTTCCTAACAAGGTTAAATGTCCTTGGTGATAAACAAACAAACAAAAAACAAAAAAACTATGAACCTTCTATATTAGTAATACCTTTTTCTCTGAGTATATACAAGGTAAATATCTCCAGAAATTTTCCACTGAGCTAAAATGATCATTTGGGGAACTGTCTCTTTAGATAATGGTTCATCTCTAAGACTTTATATTTCAATCTCCTATGGATTCCCCCATATCAGTTCCTCGTGAATCTTTTATCATGTCTTGCCCCTTTCACTTTCTCTTGAAATGCTTTTGAGTTTAGTATTATATTGCTGAAATGCTCACTGACATGCCTTTGAAGTTATGTGATGGCAGAAGTCTTTAAGGGAATGTGAATTATGCTTTTAACTTATTTCCCATCAGACTAAAAGTAATATACCTGGTTGAAGTATCAGCATTTCCTCCACCTGTTAGAAAGTCATAATCATAAGTTTTTTCATAATTCATCATTTTTCTTATTCCTTTAGATGCAGACAGCTGAGATTAACGCAAAGTGGAACATTCTTGACTGACCACTTAAATGATGCATCTACTCTGTTGGACTCAGACATGAGTAAGAATGGCTGCCAATGGTTGCAAGACTGTAAAGCCCAAGGAGCAGAGAATGTGTGCTTAGTGTTACAGAGAACTCAGCATATAACATTCTAAGTATGTTAGTTCTTCATAATACTCATAGAGGAGCAGGAAGAAAGTGGTAGACTCTGTGTGTGTGTTTGTGTGTCTGTGTGTGTGTATGTAAAAACAATTAATCACAGCAGAAGGACTCAGATGGAGAATAGGACAGATGGCTCTTGTTACATTCTACCCCTAACTAGAATTACCATTCCCTACTGGAAATAGAATACGATACCAAACATGAGGGAGACAAAAAGACATAAGATAAAAACACATAGTTTTATGCCATCGAATTGTTTGAGATCACACTGTAATGGTGAGTACAGTGAGAATACAGTGAACTAGAAGCAGAAAGGAACATAATAAACTCAGCCTCGGCCACGACACTGTACAGAGAGTTCTCAGAAGACATACAGATGGCCAAGAAAGGTTTTTAAAAGGCGTTCACCATCCTTAGGCATCAGGGAAGTGCAAATTGAAATCACTTTGAGATTTCCTCTTACTCCAATTAGAATGGGTATGACTGAGACAACAAAAGATAAGACATGCTGGTGAGGACGGAGGGAACTGAGGGCCATTGAGCGCTGTTGGTCGGAACATGAACTCCAGGAATCATTATTGTGGTTCCTCTGAAAACTAGAAATACATCTACTGTATAAACCATATGTTCTCAAAGGACTCTGTTTCCTTCCATAGAGACACATGCTCATCCAGGTTCATGGATGCTCTCTCTCTATTCACAGCTAGGACAGGGAAGCAGCCTAGACGTCCATCAACTCATTAGTGGATAATGAAAAGGATGCAGGTACATAGTGGGATTTTATTCAGCTATAAAGAAAAATAAACTGTGCCTATCAATGGATGGAGCTTGTGGTGGTTTGCATGTGCTCAGCCCAGAGAGTGGCACTATTAGAAGGTGTGGCCCTGTTGGAGTAGGTGTGTCACTGTGGGTGTGGGCTTTAAAACCCTCACCCTAGCTTCCTGGAAGTCAGTATTCTGCTAGCATTCTTCAGATGAAGATGTAGAACTCTCAGCTCCTTCTGCACCCTGCCTGCCTGGATGCTGCCATGTTTCTGGCTTTGTTGATAATGGACTGAACCTCTGAACTTGTAAGCCAGCCCCAATTAAATGTTGTCCTTATAAGAGTTGCCTTGGTTATGGTGTTTGTTCATAGCAGTAAAACCCTAACTAAGACAGAGCTAGAAAACATACTGAACATGAATGTGATGGAGCCCAAACCCAGAAAGACATCACATGTTCTTACTCCTATGGGGACCTTAGCCTCCAATCTCTAGCTCTGTGTATTTAACTTGAAGTACCTGCAGAACATAGGGAACAAGAAAGGCAAGGAGAGGCAAGAAAGATCTTAACAGAGGAAGGATAAAATACAGAAGAAAGTGGGAATGATCCGGAGGAAGGACTAAGTGGGGAGACAGAAGGAAGGGAGGGCAGAAAGGGGACAAGAAAAGGGATAAATGATGCTAATGATGTTTGGGAAAGCCATATATGGAAACACATTATTTTGTAAGTACACACACACAAGGGGAGGGAGACTTAGTTTAAGAGTGAGACCAGTGGTAAGTCAACCACACTCCTGTGAATGGCCCCACACCTAGCACGAATTGGACTGCATGGGATCTCAAAAAAAAAAAGGCTATAAATGAGATAGTAAGTTGGAATGAGTAGGGGGCTGGGGGTGGAGCTAGGAGAAGCTAAGGGGAGGGATGGGTGTGTGTGAAAATGTTCAAAATAAATTGCATAATATTCTCAAAGAATTAATTAATTAATTACTTTTGTGTTTTGTCTTGGGGACATGGTTTCTCTATGTAGCCCTGGCTTTCTTGGATCTCACTCTCTAGACCAAGCTGTCCTTGAACTCACAGAGATCTGTCTGCCTCTGCCTCTCGAGTACCGGAGTTAAAGGTGTGAGCCACTACCACCCGGCTAGGCAAACTTTTCTTAATGATTAAACTTTAATGTCAGGTGTCCCTTCTCCCAGAGACTTCCAAATGTAAAGGCAATTGTGTGGTTTGGAAAAACTTAAATCATTAATATCAACCAGGCAGTAGATACAGTGAAGAATTTGGTATTTTGCTGATATTTCTCAGCTTCTTTATGTGTAAATCCTCTAAATTTGAATGGTACATAAAAACATATGAAGATTCTTTTCCTCTCCAGCACCATCATTTCTCTATGGTGAAGATGAAAACCTTTCCTGTAGCTTTCTCGAATGTATAATGAATTATTGCTATTTATAGCCATTTCTTGTTCTTATCTAACTGTTAATACACAGATTGCACTAGATAATGTTTAGGCATTATATAAACCATTTGGCGTATAGGGAACGGTGCTGTAAAATCTAAATGGCGGGTGGAGAGATGGCTCAACTGGAAAAGTCACATGTCACCGACACTGTCAGTGTGAGTTCGATCCCCAGGCCTAACTTCTGAAAACTGTCCTCTGACCCCCACACATGCACTGAGAAATGTGCATGCCCCCAATAAATAAGACATAATAGAAATAAAATAATTTAAAAAAACCCTAAACAAGATGTTTACCATTTAAATGTGTGTGTGCCTGTACACTCAGAATTTCCAGAACACTGAAAGATAAGGATGATAACTGTGTCAGAGAACATACATCTAGGAGGCAACTATTGATTTTTATAAATGTTTTAGATGAGAAAGATTGGTAAGAAAAGTCCCATCTTCTGAAACGTCTCGGTGGCATGCTGCACTCCTTCCAGATCCACGCCAGGCTCCCTTGCCAGCAATGACGCTGACTTCTACCAGTGCTGTGGTCTTAAGGAAGAACAATCTAAAACAGACTGCATCTGTTATCCTATGGATTGATTCCAGGGAACATTTCACCTTTGGATGGTCAAAGCATAGTTGATAGGCTAAGAATGCAATAATTGGAATAATTAGCCAATGATTTTGCAGCAAAAAAATAAAAGCCACTAGTTACTACCAGCTCCTCTGCATGCTAATGACTGGGAGTTGGAGGGGGAGGAGGAAGGAAACTTTAGAAGCTTAATTTGTTTAAAGATGCATCTCAGTCTTCTCTGCAGCTTTGGTTGTTGGAAGCTATACTTCAGTTCCATCTTTCAAGTCCTGGGACATTTTGGTTGATGGACCTGCCTATGGTTGCTGATGTCACAACTGGAGTTACTCAGAGTGAACCTCCACTTGAGGACAAAGGGCAGAGTCTATGTCTTATATAAGAAAAAAAGATTCAAAGGACTTACTTTCTCACGGAAGAGAAGCACAGTTATGTCTTTTGAACTAAACCAAATACTGGCTGTTTTTCAGTCAGTGTTCAATTGCTCTGAAGGGGCATGATGACCAGGGCAATTTTAATAAGACAAAGCTTTTATTGGGGCTGGCTTACAGTTTCAGAGGTTTGGTCCATTGCCTCATCATGGCATGAAGCATGGCTGCACACAGACAGACATGATACTGGAGCGGTAACTGAGAGCTCTTCATCTGGATCCTGCAGGAAGTGAGAAAGATAATGGGATTGCCTTGAGCTCAAAGCCAAGTGACACACTTCCTCTAACAAGGTCACACCTACTCCCACAAAGCCACACCTCCTAATCCTTCTCAAGTAGTGCCAATAACCAAGCATTCGAATATATGAATGGCCCCATGGGGGTCATTCTTACTCAAACCACCACGGGGTGTCATTGAAGACATTGAGTCCCTTTTTTGGAAGTATTCGGTGTCATAGATAAAATAAGTTAAAAACAGACACAGCAAATGACTTTGAGGATACTTTATTGAAGTTGACAAGAGAGAAAAACAGGGAAGCCAAGCTAGAAAGCTTGCTAGCTGCCAGGGAGGGCAAAGAAAGAGGTGGAAGGGAAGAAGTTATGCTGTGTTCTGAGTTAGAAGTCAAGAAAAACATACAGGCTCAGAATGGAGGTTGTAGGCAGCTGCACCAGGAAGTGGGCCACAGAGAGAAGAGTGGGCTGATTATTAGGACATGCAGATTGAAGGTTTCTACCTGTGTCTGAAAGTGCAAAGAGGAATGAAAAAAAAAATATATTTTCTGAGTTTGAAGCAGATTTAGCCATGAAGGTCTGTAAGTCACTTCCCGGGGGAGGAGGGGATTGGGAAGAATAATTCTTACCTCAGTAAGGGAGCACTTACCTTGTCCTCAGTTGCATCATGTTTCTTCTTACCTCCTGGTGTTAGTTAAGTCTTTAGATTGTAAGATCAGATATCCTACTTACAGTGGGAGTGGTCTTGCCCTTGCCTAGGTGAGGGAAACACTGGCCATCTATCTGACCCTTGACTATGGGTGGCATTTTCAAAGTGAGTTTCTGATCATCCTGCTGTTTATATCCAAGGATGAAAACATGGGAACACATCAAAATGTCCCCAAGGAGGTCTCCAACATGGAGATGTCATTGATGGGTCACGAATCATGTTATTTGTGCTGGAGGGTGATGACATGGGCATTCACATGTCACAAGTAGTCCTTGGAAGTAGACAACTACAAATGGGTTTGTTTCCATTTCCTGTCAAGCTTTATGTATCAAGGGTACCAAGAAGAAATTCACTGTGAATGAAGAGAAAGCAAAAATTTGGCCTTAGTCTTCCTACATCCTAGAAACTTACCTAGAACATTTTTATTTAAATATCACAGCCCCTCTGTTCACACTAGCTACCTCATAATTCCTTTTCTCTTGTGTGTTTCTCTTCCCTTATCACCCTTTTCACTATGAAAGGAGGACTTCTTTTTCTCATTGGCTCAGAAGTTATAGAAGGAGTCCGTAGGTTATAGAAGATTTACAGTGGGAGGTGGGTGTCAGAGCGCAGGGAGTCATTCCAGTATCCTTGCTGTAGAATGGGGTTTCACTGTTTTCTGGAAGGAACTGCAGGTATCTACAGCTCTTTGGTTCAATTATGAGGAGATTAGTTGGCTTACAAACCCTACTGGAAACTGATCCACCACACTTAACTTTATTTCCCTGGGAATGCATTCTTCTGAGTTCTGGATGAATCCACTGAAATCTTTGAGGGTTAAAAGCTGCAGTGTGTAGGAGATATTTCTCCACTGTTCTTCTTGGTTACAGTGTTCTGATGATGTCCGTTGCTAATCTCAGGGATTGTTTCTTCAGTATCCAAGATATTCAGAGAAAAAACTCTTCAGGCAAGAATTTAAGTGCTCTAAAATTGAACTCAGAATTTTACTGAAAAAGATAAGTTTTGATTGACAAGCACACGTATAGTGTTGGATGGTCTGTGCTTAGCCTTTTTAAATGTACAAAGGTAGGTTCTGACTGATATTTACGGGCCACATCCCATCTTTTTGAAGGCTTTATGAGACTCACAGTGGTGTGGCCAGTGCAGACTGCTGTGACGGAGGTCACTCGCATTTATTTTCTGTGTTGCCTTTGTTTGCTTTGCTTTGCGTGTTTTGAGTCTGTACACAGTGTCACACCAAGTTTAGGCAAAACAAAATTTCTACTATTATTCTACTTATACTTATTCTGGGACTACTAAAAATGAAGTAGATAGTAAAATCAGACTACCACTATTAATTGTTGAAAGCTGATTATGCCTTTTACTTCAAAAATGAAAAGAAACAAGCTGTGGTGGTGTATGCCTGTGACTTGGGAGTAGAGGACAAGAGGATCAGGAGTCCCATGTCATCCTTGGCACCATAGTTGGCTTAGGGTTAGCCTGGGCTAGATGGCCTGCCTCCAAAAACTACTTATTCCTCCAGAAAGAGACAAGAGAGCGAGAGAGCGAGAGAGCGAGAGAGAGCGAGAGAGCGAGAGAGCGAGAGAGCGAGAGAGAGAGAGAGAGAGAGAGAGAGAGAGAGAGAGAGAGAGACTTTGAGACCTGGAGTTTGGATCTAGAGAGAGACTTTGAGACCTGGAGTTTGGATCTAGCCTGGGCAACGTAGTAAGATAATCAAACACCATCTCAAAAAATACAACAGAGAAGGGGGAGGGGAAATGGAGGAGAGGAAAGAAGGAAGAAGAAGAAGAAAAGAAATGGAAGGTCGTTCTCTGCTGATCTCATCACTTTCTCCTCCAGGAGGTAATCACAGCTAGGAATATGCACAAAATGTGCCCTAAAGACAGCCACATTTCAGTAGAGGATTTAAAACCACTGGTAATAAAAAGCCCCACTGTCTGTGGCCAAGGACCTATCCTGAGCTGTTTTGACTACAATGTTGAATTTCTCCCCAAATAACTGCAGTTTAAATGTGGTGACTATTTGTGTTGAGGTGTGGTCTGTTGCTATGTGTTACAGTGCTAAATTCTGTACCTGAAGGTCTAGATGCCTGTGAGTGAAGTTTCATGTTTACTGGCTTTGGTTGTGCAAACATTGTTCTTTATTTTTAAGCCTATTGGTTAAATAAAAAATGGCTACAGTGCATTCTGGAGGGAATAGAGGTAGGCAAGTTTTGAGTCACCTGGTTGAGGGTTGCAGAGAGGAGGAGGAAGAGGAGGAGGAGGAGGAGGAGGAGGAGGAGGAGGAGGAGGGAAAGAGACAGAAGAAAGGAAGATGAGAGGAGATGGAGCATGAGCACATGACCAGGAGAAATGGTAAGTATTTGGGGTACATTGCTGGGGAAGTAGCCAGGCCAGTAGTTAGAAAATTAGATTAGAGGTTACTCCCCAGTGATTGTCAAAGCCAAATAAAATAACTATAGTCTGAGCCTCATTCATTCATAAGCTAGACAGGGATACACTTAAATTGGATCCACTACATATTTGTTTGCTGTTTTGTCATTATTTGACTTGGTACTTCAGCTGCCCATGAGGAAAACTCCAAGTCACTTGAGTTAAAAGAATCCAGTTGTCTTAGTCTGGTCTCTTGCTGTAGTGGGATGTCACATGCTTGACATCTTTGAAAGAAGAAGTTCATGTCTCACAGTGCTGAAGGTTAGATGGAAGTCCTGCCCTTAGGATAGGGGCCTGGGCTCAGTGATTTCGGGGGCCCTTTCCTTAATGTTGTAGGAGGCCCAGAGGTTCTTATGCTCACAGATAAGTACTAGGGGAACCAGGAATGTTAAGCACACAGGGTTGTCTACTTAAAGAGAGGGTTGCATGATCCGGAACGATGCGAGTGGATATAGTTAATAGCCTGGTCACCTTTGCACTATCTGAGACCATGCTGGATGCTCTCCCTGAGACCATTATTGTGAGCTTGTCGATCTATAAAACCTAACTTTATAAAAAATGTCACACATGGTCAATCTATAGACCCCATCTTTATAGAGATGCCACATATACTTCACAAAAAGTTCTGACGTAGCACATCTTAAGCTTTATTGTGCATGTAGGATTGAGTTATCACCAGGAAAATTTACATCAAATTATGCTGTGCTTAAGTATGCCTAAAATAAACTGCTCGGGGTCAGACTCCCAAATTTAAAACAACATCAGATAGATACTTAGCTGTGTTGAATGAAACTCTCTTCTTGCCTCCTAAGGATGGTTTCTCTGCTGGCTGCGGTGGTCACAGAGATCCCCACAGATGCAGTCCTTCCTTCCTAGCTATCTTTTGAGCCACAATGTAAAGAATGTTCTGTGAGAGTAGAAGGGGCCCAAGTAGGTGGGATTTCAGGCCACACATTGCTTCTTCTCTTCTCTTCTCTTCTCTTCTCTTCTCTTCTCTTCTCTTCTCTTCTCTCTTCCCTTCTATTGCCCTCTTTTCTCCTCCTATCCCTTCCCCTCTTCTCCCTTCCCTTCCCTTCTTTTCTCTTTTCTTTTTTCTTTCTCTTTCCTTTTCTCTCTCCCTTCTTCTTTCTTCTTCCTTACTTCTTACCTCCCTTCTCCCTTTTCTTCTTCAAACGCTGGAATGAAACCCAGGACCTCATATATGCTAGACAAGTCCTTACCCCTCTGAATGGTACCTCTAGATCAACCTTTTGACTTCTGATGACAAAGTCAACTCATCCAGTTTTTGTTAACCTTCAGGAGAGATGCAGAATAGGTATTATTAGCCAGTGCCTATGGCTATTGGCTATTGATAGCCATATAGAGCCAGTATAGAGCACTGCCTAAGAAATACTGAGTGACTTCCAGAATTTTAAAAAAGTGAGTCAAATTATATTGTTTGTTTTGTTCAAGCAGGGCTTGATGATTTAATCATTGAACAAGAAATAATTTCTTCATTGACTTGTTTACATATATGATCACATATGTTGGTTATTCAATTGTAGCTTTGTCTTTTGTGTATGTGTTTATACAAATGCTCATGTTTGTTGTTCTGGAGATGAAACTGAGGATCTTGGGTATTCTGCCACAGAGCCCTTCCAATTACAGGGTTTCTAGCATATTGAATGTGTGTGTTTCTGTCTGTCTGTTGTCTGTCTACATGCATACAAGGCTTGGAGAATTACCCCCTTCTCACTTGTCTGATGGCTTCTATTGGGGTTCAGGCTGAAGGAACTCACTGTGTAGTTAAGGATGACCTTAAACTTGGGATTCTTCTGCTTCTACCTCTTTAGTGTTGGGATAACAGTTGTGTGCCACCAAACTCAGTTCATGTGATGCTAGGAATCAAACAGGGGTTTGTGCATGCTAGGCAAGAACTCTACCAACTGAGCTACACATTCAGCTTAGAAAAGTTACCAAAAATTTTCTCCCATTAAATATCTTACTGTAGATAGTCCAGACAGTTAGCATCTGCTACGTTCATCAAAGCCTTTATATTCTAGCATACGATTAGGAGACCTCAAATTACCTACAAAGAACGTTTTAAATAATAGTGTGTGGCTGAATATAACAGAACAAAATAGAAAACTAGAAGTCATGTCTCTTGGAGTGTGACACAGTCATTGCCTGTCAGATAAAGGGCTGAACTGGGACATAAAAGCCTGTCTTCTGTGGAATCAAGCAGATGTTTACTCCTTCAGCTTTCAGGGGGATATGATGAGGAGTCTAAATCCATCTGTGAAGAACAAAAAGAAAAAAAATCAAGGTATCTCCAAAAATCCACCATAAATGTGGAGGAAAACGGAGTCCTGGTAAGAAAGACATTTTCAAGTTAAACTGCCTTTGCTTTTTATTTTTGTCTTTGCCTTCAAAATTAAACCATTTTAGGAGCAAGGAATGACATAAAATGAATCAAATATGAACTATTTCTCTTAAGTGAAGGTTTTGTTTTTGTTTTTTTAATTGCATTCATGGTTTATTTCCTGATTCCTGTGGAGTCCAGAGCAGGAGGTAGGCTGAATCCTGAGAGCAGTGCCTAACCTTGTGGTTAGACTTCAGTAAAAATCCACAGAATAAATGAATTCCTGAGCAGCCAATAGGACTCCAGAATGAGAAGGGATGGTACTGACTTTTACACCGGCATGATCCTGAGGCAGTCCTAGCAGCCTTGGAAGGGTGTTTCAAATACCCCACCTGAAGAAACATTTCAGAACTCAGTCTCTGGAACAAGCAAATGCTCTTCAGAAAAATACATCTCTAACCTGGTCAGCCCTTGTTATCTCAGTCTGAATGAATTTATGAGAACCCCAAGCCCAGTATGTACTGAGGAACAAAAATAGGAGATCCTATGGGAAGACCAAATCACCCAGCTCTGGATGTAAGAGGCCATACCTTAGACTATAATGTATGATCAGGTCAAGTATCAATGGCAACCTCTGGCCTCCACATCCATCCATGTGTGCACATGTACATATGCCCACATGCGTGCGCGTGAGCGCACCCCCCCACCCATACACACATTTTAAATGCTTGCTCTTCGAGGAGACTTTGGATTTATTTATTTATTCATTCATTCATTCATTCATTCATTCATTCATTTAACCAGAGCAATGTAATATGGAGGCCAGAAGTTGTCACCTGGCGTTTTCTTTAATCACTCACTACTTTAATTGGTTGAGACAGCATCTGTCAGTAAACCTAGAATTCAACATTTGGTTGGACTTACTGACCAATGCCTGTGTGCCAAATGCTGGATTTAGGGTGCATGCTGCCACAACTTCATATTAGGTGAGTGTTAAGGATCCTGTGCAGCAAGCACTGTACCCACTTGTTGGGGGCACAAAGGTCTTTGTACTTATAGAGAAGCACTCGGAGAACCAGGAATGTTAATCATGTAGGGGTGTCTCCTCAATGGAGGAGATAAAATAAAAAACCTGCATTCCATCCAGAAAGCTGACAGTGGATTTTGTTAATGTGCTTGTGACCTTTCTGCTATCTATGCAGGCCGACCTCATCCATCTTTTGCTATAGAGGCAAATCTCACCCAAATTACCCAGGATGGCTATTCCAGACTCTCCCCTCCCTAGATCATTATCCATCCTTAGGGGAGATGTCACATGTACTTTATGGCCTGCTGACCTCTACTATCAGTCAGAGACCACATTAGTTTCTATAGAACCCACCCTCATGGTTATGTATTCTTTGTAGAAGAGTCTCTGTGTAGTTCCACCTTAAGTTTTATTGCAAACCTGGAATTGAATTGATTGGACTGACTGTTGCCTGGATACCTTTGCCCAAATTGAACTGTGTTTTACCTATGCCAACAATGAGCAGCCTGGCATTAGACTCCCTGATGTCTGATCCAGGTTGATAAAATCAATCTGCACCTGGTTTTCTAATCTCTTCTTGGGGTTCGCTTCCCCACCTGGATACCAGCAGAGACCCACATGTGTATGCTAACTTGGAACTGGCTATGTAGTTCCAATCTGCCTTGAACTCCTGATTCTCCTATCTCTACCTCCCAAATATGTGGGAAATGGATGCTTGCTACCATGTGGAAATGGATGCTTGCTACCATGTTTGAGATATGGGGTTTCTATAGCTGTTCTAAGGTGGAGATCTGCTTCACAATTAAGTTGAGATTTCAGAACGGTCTTTCACTTAAGCTTCTGCTTCAGTGATGTGCTAAGCTCTGTATTGGTGGTATGGAAATCATCACTTAATATTCACTTTTTCAACTTTTTATTGGTTTGGTTTTGATCCCTTCTGTTTTTAGATATTTAGACATAATTTGGAGGACACTGTTTTAAAAATAGCCGTTATCTAGCATTTGAGTTCCACCTACAGTCTCAAAAATAATCGTTTGTTCATAATACCCTGTCTCATGAGTCTCAAGATAGTGACTATCTGTTGCCTATTACTCTATCATGATGTCTGAAGAACTTGAGTAGAATGCCCTGTGGCTGATAGATACATACAATCCAAAAGGAGGTGCATGAGACCTGAAATATCAGGCACAGAAACTGAATTGACTCTTAAGCTAATTCACAAATGGGCAGCAAACTATCTTAATATCCAAATTAACTATAACTAGAGATTAGGGTAGGAAAAAAAGACCATCAGATTAAAAAGTGATCAGAAAGCTCCACAGATTTGAAAGCTGTTCTTAGATCCTTTTGAGACAGGATTATATTAACAGTGATCAAACAGCCACAAACAGATGAACATATATACACACAGTTACATATGTGCATACAAACTCCAAACAAGATCACAGCAGAGGTAGTCACTGCCTGGGAACATCTGGATGTTTCCTTATGTCCTTTGGTCCCCTCTCCCTCCCATTCCTCTCCAGCCTCACTTCCTCTTTTCTTCCTCCCCGTCTCCCTTCTCTCCTTTCTGTGTTTCTCTCAGCTAATGCTTGCTTAGCTTCACAAGTGCTAAGCAAGCCCTATAACACTGATCCACACCTATTTGCTATGATTATCATTGAAAATTCAGGTTTGGACCCCTCCTTATCAATAATACAATGTAAGCAGGTACTGTTATTACTAAATATGTGGAGAATGTGATTTTGATAAGTGCATAGTATTCTATTGTTCTAGAACTATTTATTTATTTATTTATTTATTTATTTATTTATCGACTTATTTTTCAAAACCAGGTCTCATTATGTAGCTCTGACTGCCAGGCTGGTCTTGAACTCACACAGATCCAATTATCTAAGCCTCCTAAGTGCTGGGATTAAAGGCCTATACCACAATGGCAGATTAATTTATTTAATTAAGGCTTTTATTATTGATTTCTTAGATTGTTGTCACTTTTGTACTTCTGCAAACATTGTTACAGTTAGCTCTTATTGATAGTAAGAGCTGTATAGAAGTGGATGCTAAATCAAGGAAGGCTTAGCATTCCAGTCTCTGTCATCCAATCTCAGTAGACCACAGCAGTCATTTCCTGAACCAGGTCTATAGGCGCATTCTCTAAAAGTCGTGTTTCTAGGTCAATTAAGAGAGATAAAACCAGCTGGGCAGTGGTGGCACACGCCTTTAATCCCAGCACTTGGGAGGCAGAGGATTTCTGAGTTCAAGGCCAGCCTGGTCTACAGAGTGAGTTCCAGGACAGCCAGGGCTACACAGAGAAACCCTGTCTCAAAGAGAGAGAGAGAGAGAGAGAGAGAGAGAGAGAGAGAGAGAGAGAGAAAACCATGGAGAAACCGTAGAGCAGTACAAAGAATCCTCTTCCTTCTCTCTTCCTGTGTGTTCTAGATCTGAGGATGAGGACTGACCAAACCGGAGATTTGCAAAGATGGGCTCAAGGCTGGGAGTGGGCAGAGGTATGACTGTTAGAAAAGCCATTGGTGACAAGTCAGGAGTACTGGAATAGTAGCGTCACATAAATTTGGACAATTTAAAAAAATATTTGAGTACATTTTCTTACTCTCTTAAATTGTTTGACAGGGTCTCCTGTACATCAGGTTGGCCTCAAATTTGACAAGCAAACAAGGATGACCTTAACCTCTGCTTCTCCTGTTTCCGCCTCCCAAAGGCTGGGTATACATTTGTGCTTGTGCAGCATCAGCATCTTTCTGCACTGATGGGGATCCAATGCAGGACTTCCTCCGTGCTAGGCAAGCATTCTCCCACCACTGCTACGTCTTCAGCCCCAGCCTAGTTTCACTTTCAAAATGTAATTGATCTGCCAATAATTGGAAACAAAGTTACAGAGACTTTCCTGGCTATATATTGGAAGAAAAAGAATTGATTGAACACCTGAAGTACTTCGCACATAGGAACTGGCTTTCCCCACATTTCCGGAGTTTGTTTGACTGCCTGACAGCATAATTGGAACCTAATTTTTTGGCTCCTGATATTTTAAATTAGATTTCTATTTAAATGCAACTTTAGATGTTTATTAATCATTTGGGAGATGGATTCACAATAGTGTAATTTTCTCCTTAAATTGTGTGCTTAACACTCATCAGTGCTAACACATCCTGTGTGTGCACTTCAAAGTCAAATCACAGATAGAGCCATGTCTTGGGAGACGAGATGCTGCTGATTTCTCTCTGGCAGAAATTGCCTATTGCTTTCATATTTCAGTAATGCAGCAGAGTCCCTTGTGTATCCTAAGTATAAATTACTATGTAATTTTTGAGATAAAAATTGTCTTTTCTCAATATTCATTAGACACTGAAATCATAGCAGAGCAGTCATATTTTGAAAATATGTCAATTTTGCTGTACTTACTATCCTTCCTAGTTCTGGAGAAACTATGAAAACTAGGACAAGTTGACTTTAATTAAATCCTCGCAATTCTCCCCAGAGTACACTGTAATTTCCATTACTTTAAAGGTGCTTCTGCAATCACAGGGGACTCTCCAGTTTAACAGCATAGATCTAAAGGGGTACAGTAAATATTGGTGTGGTGTTGTGATTTAGAATATTGTTTAAATCATTTAAATTGTTGAAAACAGAGGTACTGGGTCCTTTGCAATTATGTTGGCTAGTTTTATGTCAACTGGACATAAGCCAAAGTCATCTGAGTGGAAGGAATCTCAGTGTGGTGGTTTGAATATGCTTGTCCTAGAGAGTGGCACTATTAGGAGGTGTGGCCTTGTTAGAGGAAGTATGTCATTATGGGTGTGGGCTTTAAGTCCCTCATCCTAGCTTCCTCGAAACTAGCCTTCTGTTCACCTCTGGAACAAGATATAGAACTCTTAGCTCCTTCTGCACCATGCCTGGACACTACAATGCTCCCCACCTTGATGATAATGGACTGAACCTATGAACCCATAAGCTAGCCTCAATTAAATGTCCTTATAAGAGTTGCCTTGGTCATGGTGTCTGTTCAGAACAGTAAAATACTAACTAAGACACTCAGTTAAGAAACTGTTTCCTTAACTGGGCAGTGGTGGCACACGCCTTTAATCCCAGCACTTGGGAGACAGAGGCAGGTGGATTTCTGAGTTCGAGGCCAGCCTGGTCTACAGAGTGAGTTCCAGGACAGCCAGGGCTACACAGAGAAACCCTGTCTTGAACAACAACAAAAAAAGACGCTGTTTCCCTAAGATGGGATTGTAAACCAGCCTGTAGAGCATTTTCTTAATTTGTAATGGATGGGGGAGGACCTAGTTTATTGTGTATGGTGCCATCCATAGGCTGGTGGTCCTGGGTTCTATAAAAAAGCAGACTGAGCAAGCCAGTAAGCAGCATTCCTTCATGGCCTTTGCATCAGCTCCTGCCTCCAGGTTCCTGCCCTGTTTGAGTTCCTGTCCTTACTTCTTCCAGTAACGGACTGGAATGTGGAAGTATAATCCAAATAAACACTTTACTCCCCAACTTGTTTCTGGTTATGGTCTTTCATCAAACAAAAGAAATCATAACTAAGACACAAAAGTTATGTTTTATGAATTTATTAGCTATCTTGATATCTTAAGACTGCAAGTGAAAATGAATTATTTTGTATGAAATAAGGACATACAACATATTTAGGGGAGAAGTATAATTGTAAAAGCTAGTGGGTTGCATATAGTGCAATCATTTAGTTTTAATTATGTGAGGCAAAGTGAGCACAAGATTCTGTCTTAAACTCCTGCATCATAGAACCAGGACATAACTTGACATTAGATGACACAGCTTGTAGTCACCAAAGATGTGCTAGACACAATCCACCAGCCACCCTATTGTAGAAGGACAGACCCTTTTTTAAAGCACACATTTAACCTTACATACTATTTTGGCTGCTAGTCCTCTCCCATTATGGTCCTAAAAAAAAAGAAAAAAAAGAAAAAAAGAAAGAGAGAAAGAGAGAGAGAGAGAGAGAGAGAGAGAGAGAGAGAGAGAGAGAGAGA